>NW_004955433.1:19588481-19686367 GCF_000276665.1 Chinchilla lanigera | reverse complement strand
ACCCTTTACAATAGAACCTGAAAAAATGAATTATTTAGGAATCAATCTAACAAAGAATATAAAAGATCTGTACAGTGAAAATAACAGTACCCTCATAAATGAGATCAATGAGAATATCAGAAAGTGGAAAGATATCCCTTGCTTTTGGATAGGAAGAACCAAAATTTTGAAATTGGCCATATTCCCAAAACTACTATATAGATTTAATGCAAACCCAATAAAAGTACCATTAGCATATCTCACTGACCTAGAGAAAACACTCCTAAAATTCATTTGGAACCAGAAGATGTCTAGAATAGCAAAAGCAATTCTAGGCAACAAAGGCAAGTCAGGGGCATCAAAGTCCCAGACCTAAAATTATACAAAAAGGGCACTGTGATAAAGTCAGCATGGAATTGGCAAAAAATAAAATGCACAACATAAAAACACCCAGGCATGAGGATCAGTTGTCCATAATAGAAGTTCCAGATGCAATCTCAAACGCCAGCCATCTTTCCTTTGACAAGGATGTTAAAAAGGTTCACTGGAAGAAAGATAGTCTTTTTAATCAATGGTGCTGAAAAAATTGGATTTTCACATGCCAAAGACTAAAACTAGACCCATGTCTATCATCGTGCACTAAACTGAAGTCAAAACAGATTAAAAATCTAAATATTAAATTAGAAACACTAAATTTACTGGAAGAGAAAATAAGTAGAAATATCAAAAGTATATGTATAGGCAGAGACTTCATAAATAAAACCCAGACTAAAAGGGAACTATTACAAAGAATCAACAAATGGGAGCTCACCTTATTAAAAAGCTTTTCCACAACAAAGAAGTCACCAACAGCATGAAAAGACAATGCACAAAGTGGAAAAAAATATATCTAGTAGTCCCTTAGACAAAGGACTTATATCTACAATATATAAAGAATTTTTTAAAAATCAGACCTCCAAATTCAAAGACCCAGTCAAAAAATGGGCAGCTTACATGAATACACATTTCTCAGATGAAGAGATACAAATGCAAATAAATATATTTTAAAAATTCAACATCATTGGTCATTTGAGAGATGCAAATTAATATAACACTGAGATTCCATCTCATTCCAGAAAATCTGGCTATCATTAAGGAATCAACTGATAAATGTTAGTGAGGCTGTGAGAAAAAATGAACACTTCTTCACTGTTGTTGTAAAAGTAGACTGATGCAACCACTGTTGAAATCAGTGTGGATATTCCTTAAGAAAACTAGCATTAGTGGTACCTTTTGATCAAGATATTTAACTTCTGTGCATCTTTCCAAAAGAATTTAAAATATTATACCACAGCAATATATGTGCACCCAATGTTTATAGCAACAAAATTTGTAACAGGTAAATATTCAAAACAATGCAAATGGCCATCAACTGTGGAATGGCTACAACAATGTGGTATTTCATACAATGGAAAACCACTCAATCACAAGGAAAGATAAACAGGAGACTTTTTAGGTAAGTGGATGCAACTCAAGATCATATTCATAAGTGAAATAAATCAGACTCATATGTGTAAACATCATATTCTCTTATTAGTATGAGAAACTGAATGAGTAATTAAGATCCAAAATGTACAGTAAATGTTGTGAATTGGGAAGAAATTGTTCAAACGAAAAGACAAAGTGTTATGGTGAAAGTAGAAAGGAAGAAAGGGAAAAAGAAAATAAGATATTTATACATAAGATGGTTAAGATAGTCATGCAGTTCCTTTCTCTTAGTTCAGTGAAAAGAAAGGTTTGTGCTAATATTGTTTGGACAGGTATTATGCCTATATCTTATACTCTGAATTACTGCCACAAAGACAAAATATGCAATGCACTAACTATTTTTTTAAATTTTTTTATTTTAACGAAAGAGAACAAAAACATATTAACCAACACTCATTTAGAAAATAAAACGAAAACAATACAAGCAATACAGAATCTCAGACAAGGCGGTAGGAAATTAACAATGTTTGTTGTATTACATGTTGATATCTTCAAATTAGATACTCAGATAAACATATATAGACGTGTAAGATTGATCAAACTGTTAAACATTAACTTTCTTTCAATAGAACAATAATAGTTAGTAGTACGACTATGTTACCTATCCTGTGTATATATATATATATACACATATTTTCCCCCTTCTTTCTTTTCTTTTCTCCCTCATCCCAGGTGTTCTTTCCTTTTGAGTAGCTTCTTCTTTTATAATGTCTATTGTACATCTTAGATTTTATTCACACTTTCAGGCTGTTACACTAATGAGACAATATGTTGCTTGCACATGTGGGTCTGTAACTCTCCTATTAACCTGTTTTGAAACCATACTATTATTATTTTTTTTATCTTCAAAACAAAAATAAAAGTGTGGTTCAACTCTATTTCTTCAATTTTTTTTTCTAGTTTTTTTTTGTGACAGTGGTATATTTAGGTCCCATAGTACAATTGTGTGGATGTTTATCTAACCTTTTTTTTTTGTCCAGTGGTTTTGTTTTTTAAATGAAGTTTGGTGTGTCTGTTTTCTGTATATGTTTATAATTATTATTTTTCCCTGTTGAAATGATCCCTTAATACTTACTGACTTTCTTTGCTTCTTCTCATCAGTTTTGAATTAAATTGTAGTTTGTCAGACAATATCAAATTCACTCCTGCATGTTTTAGGCTTCTGCTGCATGGAATATTATTTTTCATCTTCTGATTTGTAATCTGTTGTTTTAGTTACTATTCTCTCATTGCTGAGGCAAAATACGTGACACTCAAAGTTAAGGAGGAAATGTTTATTTAGCTCACAATATGTAGAGGTTTCACTCCATAATCAGTTGCCTTCAAGGTAGGGAACTATGGCAGAGTGGAAACAGTGCATGGCAGCCAAAGACAACAACAGCAACAAGAGCAAAAGTGAAAACAAGAGTCTTTTCTTCCCTTATACCATGGGCAGTTTACCTGCTCTAGAGCATGTGTAGCCCTCACATCCCCAATCCTAGCACTAGGGTATGAATCAATCAAAAATTCTAGATTCCGCTACCTCTGTAAAGCTCATCTTCTATGACTACAGGAGGCTTTAGGGAAGAAATCCTTATGCAAACAATACCATTCTGCCCCTGACCCCCCAAAGACTCATGCATGTCCCTTTATGCAAAAGGCACTTTAGTCTATCTCTAATTGCTGCCAAAATTGTAGCAGTTTCAGAATTGCTGAAAAGTCCAAGTCCCAAGTCTTCTCTGAGATGTAGTGCAAACTTTTACCTGAGAGCCCCTGTACAAATGAAAATTAGTTAAACACTGCCCACATACAATGGCACAAGACAAGCATTTCCATTCCAAAAGTTACAAACAAGGGGATACAAAAGAATGGGACCAAAGCAAGTCCAAAATCCAGCAGGGCAAACTTTAAGTCTTCTAGTTCCATATGCAGCATCTGATGCAACATGTGGCAAGTTGTGAGCTCCAAAGGGCTTCAGTGGCTCCACTTCTATGGCACTAATGGTGATAGTAGCTCCCATGGCATCTCTCTTAGGCCCACTTTCCTCCCTCCTTGCAGCTTTCCTTAGATGATCCACATTCCTGGATTTTCCAAACTTGTAGGTTTTCCACTATACTTTTGGCTTAACTCTTGCAGCTTCCCACACTGCCTTCTCAGGGGCACACTGACTGACCTCTCAGGCCTTCTAAAATTAGAGTAGGAGACTTCTGAACCCCAAAACTCTTGCATTCTGCATGCATTTGAAACCAGTGCCTCATGGATGATTACATTTGTTGCAGATGGAGTGGTATCCAGGCTTTGCTCTCTCTTGGTTGTAGGGGTCAGTTACTGAGCACTCTGAATCTAACTATGAGGAATGAATTTTCCATGCTGTCACCATTCTGGAACACAGTGCTCCTTAGCTTTCACCAAAGTCTTTCAGTTTTGCAATTTTGAGGCTGCAAATGATGGAGTTCTTCTGCTTCTTGTGATGTCCTCAAGCAATCTTTTCCATTATTCTGCTCCTTTTCAACAATCAAGATCTCTGTTCTACCTTCACAGTCCACACCTTTACCGGGGCTTCCTTTCTGGCCAAACTCACAATGTTTTAAAATCATTCTGCTGCATTTTTTGCTCTTGCTTCTCAGTACAAATTTGGTGAAGAGCACCCAACAGTAGCCCTGCAACCACATCAACATTAGCCTGCCTTGAAATTTCTTCTGCCAGATTAATTAGGCTGCAGACAAAGTCTCTGGACACAAAAAAAAGCACATGAACTTTCTGCCAAGTCATAACATATACTGTCTGGAGTCCATCAACCAGTGCAGTCCTTCTTCCAAGCAGAAATCTCCCAAGGCTGCCCTTTACCTGCTAGATTTCTACCAGCCTTCTGGTTTTCTGAGATCTGACCAGAATCTCACATACAAACAGCCTAAGGCATTCAAGTTTTACTTTTTCAGCCAATATCTCCAAATCTTTCTTTCCTATGTGTTCCCACAAGCTATTCCCAAAGACTCTTGAACCATATGGTCACGTATAGTCACAGCAACAATCCCACTTCTCTGATACCAAATTCTGTCTTAGTTACTTTTCTCTCATTGCTGAGACAAAATACCCAGCACATAAATTTAAAGGGGAAAGGTTTATTTAGCTCACAGCTTATGGAAGCTTCAGTCCATAATTGCCTGGCTCCAAGGCAGAGTGGCACATGGCAGAGGGGCAGAAGTTTATGGCAGCAGAAGATATCAAAAATAACAAGAGAAAATTGGAAGAATAAGCCTCTTTTTTGTCTCTTATATTATATGCCAGCTACCCACATTAAGGTGGTATAGCACTCAATCCCAGCACTAGACAATGAACCAGTCACAAACTCTAGATTCAGACATCTCCAAAAAGTTCATCCTCCATGACCACATGAGGCTTTAGAGAGGCATCTAGATACAATCCATAACATCTATGAATTTCCTTTTGGATTAAATGTGTTTTACACAGGATACCATTGGATTTTAATTTTTTCATTCAGTCCACCAGTCTGTGTTTCCTGAGTGTGGAATTGAGAACATGGAGCACTATTACTGAAAAGCATAAATTTATTTCTGTCTTTGCATTTGTTGCTGTTGCTGTTGCCGCTGCTGTTGCCTCCCCACATCCCTCCACTTTTCTACACACCATGCCTGATGTTTTCATTCCATTAAGCTTTTTGACATTGTTAGCTTCCTTCTTTCTTTCCATTGATAATTTGGTGAAGAACTTGTCATAAATTTCTTAAATTGCTCTTTGTCATGGATATTCCTTATTTGTCCATCAATTTTGAAGAATAGTTTTGGAGGATAGATTAGTCTAACTCAGACATTATTTTTGTTTAGGTGTTTGAACACTGTATTCTAAGTGATCCTGTCCTTTATGATTTATGTTGAGAAGTCTGCTGTAATTTGAATTGGTATACACTTATATGTAAGTGGTTTCTTTTCTCTCACACATTTTAAGATTCATTCTTTGGGTTGGACTTTTGGGATTTTGTCTATAGTGCATTCTGGAAAATTTTATTTTGATTGTAACTATTATGATTTTAATAAGCCTCACTTATCTGTACGTTACATTCTTTCCCCATATTTGAAAAATTTGCTGTATACAGATTTTCTATGAAATTTTCTTTTTTGGTCATTAATTCCAATTATTCTTAGGTTAATTTTCTTTGCACTCTCTAGCAGCCATTGGATTAATGTTCAATGCCTCTTGTTGTTTAAAAGGTATCTCTGAGACTATGGTGATCTGCATCAATCCTATCTTCTAGTTCTGACACTATGCTTCACATAAGCCATTACTATTGCTCACATTTTCAACAGAATTTTTAAAAAGTCTCTTTAAGGGGCTGAGAAATTTTTAATATTTAGGATCTGCTGATGATAAATTGGAAAATAATAATTAACTTGGATAAACATGTTTAGAAAATCCATTGTTCTGGGGGCTGAGGATTTAGCTCAGCAGCACAGCACCTACCTGGCAAGCACAAAGTCATGAGTTCGATTCCAGGTACCAGAAAAATAATAACAACAACAACAACAAAAATCCATTGTTCTTTAAAATTTTGAGAAATTGTGATTTAGAAAAATTTCTTTAAAACACTTTATATAGGTTTGATGAAGATAAATGTAGTCTTTTAAGAGATATTTTTATTTATGTTTCAATTTGGTATGAAATTTATTTTCCTGTTCTCTGTATTATGCTACAGAAAGATCCCAATTTAAATTACAGGAATAATAACAAATGTTCATAGTGAGAAATAAGAATAGTTGATCCACTATGTGCTTCATCTTTTAGATTAAGACATACACTAAGAGGCTGAAGATTTAGCTCAGCGGCAAAAGCGCCTGCCTGGCAAGCGCAAGGTTGTGAGTTCAGTTCCCGGTACTGGAGAAAAAAACAAACAAAAACAAACAAACAAACAAACAAAAGACATACACTAATATTTTACACTTTATTATAAATATTTAAGAAAACTATAGAGGCTAAATGAATCTTATCAAAGTGTTATTAGATGATTCAAGCAAAATGTTTGCTGGTCTTTCACACAAGTCCAACCTGGGTTTGAAAAATACTTTGGATTACATTCTCAAATAATTTGCCTCCTAGCATCTGTTATAGGTAGATGGCCATATTTACTACTTTTACCACCTATAATCTTTTGAATGAAGAATAAATCTTTCACTCAACTTGAGCAAATACAATTTTATTTTGATAATTTGGAAATGTATTAAAGGTCCACATATGTATTATTTTTCTTTTGCACTTTTGTCTTGAGAGAACCACTAAGAATAATAAAATTGATTGATTTAGTCAAGAGAGTTACAGAAGCACTCAGGAAAGGAGATACATAAAAATAAATAAATAAAGACTAGGATATTACAGGTTACCTGCCAGTTTCCCACTACTAGGCTGACATACCTGACATATGCAACATAAGGAGCAGATTGGAGCTTATAGTTTCAGAGGGTTCAGTCTATGCATAGTTGCCTGGAGCCAAGGCTGAAATGGCACAATGGGAGGGCAATGTGGAGGAAAGCTGGTCAAACCATGGCGTCCAGGAAACAAGCAAAAGTCTAGAACTGTTTTGGGGACAAGAGTAGGCCTTCCAGGTTATCCACCACTTCTATTCAGGCCCCATTATCTAGCAGTACATTCAGCTATGAACTTTCAATGGATTAAGCCACTGATGAGCATAATACCCACATAATCCTATCACATTCCATAAACTCCACCACCTCTGAACACATGAGACATTTTGGTGGGGGACCTTTTAGCTTTAAGTTATAAGGGCAACTGTGTGGTGAGAAAATAACATGAAGTGGGAAAGAAGGAAGGGAAGAGATATAGTCAGAAATAGGAAAGGGGTAGCCTTGGTCATGGTTGTTGACAAGTCACCTATCTCTGCTTCCAAAGTATGAGGAGAAAAGGACTGCCGTTGTGTACTCATTGTGATTCCATAGATGTATTCATTTGTCCTTCCAATAAATCATTAGTGTTCTTGTAGCTCTATGTATCTCAGAACTTGCTGGTGATATTTCCTGCCAGAGTGCAAAGACCATGTAAGATTAAATAGAAATTACATGAATCTTGAGTAATCAGAATGTGATGACAGTATCTTTCACTTAGGCGGGAATGAGGAGCTGAAGTGACATGGGAGAAAAAATGTGGAGTGCAGCAACCTCTCTAATCTCAGCAAACAGAGGCTCTCCAGGCAGCTGAGCCCTTAGTGAGTAATCACAGAAATCACAGGGCAAAAATGCAAGAGACTCCGGAGGAAACAAGGATTTAACAAACTTCCAGATTACCTTGACTGCATGGACTGGAGAATTGGAATGGGCTTTGAAAATGAAAGGAAACCTGCCTGGCAAACAAGCTGAAACTACAGAAAGTTTAATTAAAGCCAGTGGGGGGATATTAAAATTGGAAATAATTAGAGCATCTAGAAAAAAAAACCACAATGAAAGAAATGAGATATAAAAGAAATGCTCTAGAGGCATGGAGTTACCTATGCAGCATTCTGCTGACAACAATTAAAAATGAGTTTGATGTGTTGCCTATTTCTGGGTTAAATTTTTGGTTTGCTCTGTGCATGTGTATGTGTCTCCTATCATTTGTATTTTACCTTGGCTGCAGCTGGGTCAGAATGAAAAGTGCCATGATCCAAACTGTATTTTAATGAGGACAACTAGGTGCCTGCCAAGTCCTTGGGCATGAAGTTGGCAGACTGGGCTCACTGGTCCTTAAGGGTCTCTGCTCTGGATCTGAAAGCTCTTCTATACAAAACTTGGCAGCCCTTCCAGTGTCTCTCTTCCCCTCTGCCAAGCAGATGAAGCCAGCGTCTGGCTCTACACATGCAATGCTAAAAGTTGCCACGACTGTCAAAGGCCCAAGGAAGGAGAACTTCCTTTTCCTGATGCAGACATTTTCAAATCCGACCCAGGGACCCTCAGCTGTTTTCACCTTTCCTGAAAGATAACAACTTTCTTATTTTTCATAAACAGCAAGGATGCCACTTCTTACAAGCACTTTGGTAGACACCCAAGAGGAAAAAAAATCACTTTAAAAAAAGGGCACTGATACTTTCTGGTGTGTCTCAAGATAAAAGCTTATGTGGGAGAGAATCAGGCAATGAAGCTAAAGTTTTAAAAATGAGTCAGACTCTAAACTTCCTGTATATATGCGTAGAAAAGGGTTTCAGTTTTTTATAGAAATGTTATGGGGGAAGCAACAAAACTCTTAAAGCAAGAGAGTAACATGAATTGATTTTCTTTTATATTTTAGCATTATAAAAAAGATACAGTCTGTTAGAGAGATAGCTTTGAAATGCATGTATCAGAGGCAGGATGATAACAGAGATGCTATTTTGATTATAGGCTCAATGAGAAAAGTTGTCAATGGGAACTTTAAAGAAATGGTACATATTATAGATTTATTAAGGAGATATGATCAACAGTACTTACCAGTTAACTTTGCATGTGCATTAGCCAGGTTCCTATTATTATAACAAAATACTTGAAGAAATTAAGTTATAAAGAGAAAGGGTTTATTTTTTCTCATGGTTTTGGAATTTTCAATAGTAACCCAGCATCAGATACTGTCTGTATTGGACCTCTGATGTCATGGCCAGAATGCAATGCATAACAAACTGCTCACCTCATGAACCAAGAAGCATAGTGCAAGAGCACAGGCCAGGCTCTCACAATTCTTTTTGAGAGAACATACCTGTGACCTAAGGACCTTAGGACCTCTCATAAGGCCCCATGTTCTGAAAGTCTACAGCATCTCATAAGAGCTCCACCCTGGACCAAGACTTCTCAGGAAACAGCAGTTGGAAGAGTGTAGAAAGATTGTATGAAGGATGGAACACGGGGTTCAGATTTGAACATCTGAATGTATGGAGGTGTCAGTCACAAGGGAAGAAAACTTGGAATAAAAAAGTAGGCTTTCTGTTCTGTAATAATGGGAACAAAACAACAGGTGTTATGCTCACTTATAAAAGTGGTGTTTTGTTTTTTTTTAGTAAAGTAGTTGTGGGCCAGGTATGTAACTATGTGGTATCCTGCTTGCCTAGCATGGGCCACGCCCTGGGTTTAATACCAAGAACTACAAAAAAAGTAAGAAAAAGGTTTTTTACCATCTAAAGTTAATTATTTGTTTATTCATGTATGTGAGTAGATGTGCTTACATATTTATTTGTACATCTTTATATGTAAAATTGGCTTGGACACTGCGGATAACACACATTTCAGTTATGAGTTCTATAGTACCGTGGCAGGCAGAATGAAATCCCATGCCAGCTCTTTTGCTAATCCTCAAGTATAAGTCACTGTCTTATATTGTGAAACATTTTTAAACTGCAGAAGGAAATGATATCTGTGGAAAATTGAAGCGGATCATTCCAGTGGAATAGTAATTTTCAACATCTAGTTCTTTGAACATCCCTATGTCCATTCCACACTCCAGACCAGTCAAATTCGAATTGTTAGTATAGGACCTAAGAAAGAGTGTTATATTTAATTGAAGGAAAATCACAGCATTCTACTTAGTTTTAGAATGACTACAGTAGGTTATAGCTGAAATAAATTGGAAAGTGCAAACAGAGACAAAATACCTAGAGCATTTGAAATAGACAGTCAAATTCTGCATAGGAGGGAAAGCAGCAAATAAGAAGAGGTTGACTTTGAAGAGTTTTACTGCAGAAGGCAAAAGCAAATGTTCCCCAAAATTAACTTGATCTGAAGTGAAGTAACCAGAGATCACTTATTAGGTGGAATACTTGGAAACTGGTATCTCAGGCAATTTCAGAAGCAAAATGTGAGAAGACAAGAGAGGAAAGATAACTTTCAGGAAACCTGTACATGTGCACAAAAGCACACTCAACACTAAAATTTTTCTGGGTGTTCTACATGTATTTTGCTGCAGTTCAAATTACTTTTGATGTAGAGACACCTTCACACTAAAGGTCATCTTCATCTACAAGTTAAACCCCTCAGGACAATTAGTGGTTATAGAGATTTCTAAACTGGACATAAACTTCATTTGATCTACAAAGAGATAGAGATAATTTCTAATATTCATCTGAAAAGTGAGCCACATTATTTCTTACAAAGGTCCCAAAATTTTTCAAGACTTAATATTTTAACTTTATATTAATGTCATAGTGAAAGAAAACAGAATTTAGTATGCATAATTCTAACCATTGTATGCTAGCTATTTAAGCAATTTCAGTCTTGCAAATTGCCTTTTGTTTTGTTGTCTATATAAATATACCTTTTAAAACTCTATGGCTATATTTCAAAATTAACTAACTAATATCACATTGTTACTTAAGTTTGTGCATGTGTGTGTGTGTGTGTGTAGGACTATCTTAAAAATATCCACAACTTTAGAGGATTTTGTTCCACTTGTGGTCTTTCCTTATAATAAATTCCCAAGTGTAAGATAACAATGTTAAGCAGCCCTGATAGAATTACGGGTCATAGATAAATATATACAGATACAAATGTTTGACAAAAATGAATAGGTTTTGCTAATCTCATTACGTATTCCTTCTCCAGCAAAACTACAAGTGTTTCAAATCTTTCTCTTTTACTTTTTGCTCTTGATTCTTACTGTAAACTGATTTAAAACATCCAGAAAAACTCATGTCATAGCCAGAATGCTGTGCTGTCTTCGAACTTCCATGGCTAGAGCCATCTTCTATCACCTTTAATCTCTGCCTCACACAAAGTCCCAGGGCATGGATATAATGCTGGCAAATGTTTTGCCAGCATGTGCCATGAGTAGTCCAGTACTCAACAGAGATTCTTTTCCCTCAGAGTCCTCATCAGCAAGGCTTTTCCTGCTCACGTTCTTTTGAGTATTCTGGCCTTATGAACCTCAACAGTATCAGTGTTTACATTATATTTATAGTATTTGATTTTTTTTTATTTTAGAGAAAAAAAGATAAAAATGATATAGAATTTCAAAACAAGATGATAGGAATAGGTTTTCTAACCCACTTCTACACAATTTTCTAAGCTTGTCCCACAAACTCCTTCCAAAGGTCTGACACAATGAATCAGAAAGGTCATTCACATTGGGCCCCACTCCAAGTCATTATCCTACAAAACCTGTAAACATGATAGAATGACAATCCACTGACTCCTAGAACAGTTTATTAAACAACAGCAGCAACTAAATGAAAATTTAGAACTATAACAGAGTACCACAGTATATTGTATGTAGCACCATATCTATCAATCTATACATAATAAAATTCTCAAGTACGCGGCACAAACTTTGGAACCAAGCAAACACAGGCGATCATGAAAAAAAATTTAGTGAAAGTTTAAAAGGACTTGATTGGTCAAGACCTGGAAGACTGAGAAGCAATATTAAAAAGATGTAGGAAGTGAAATTTAATGAAGTTATATTTAATGAAGATTTAGTAAAGCTGATTCCTTGAGTAATACTCAGATATGAGGCGCATGCAATGTACGTGAGAGATATCAAGGCCTATATCCAGATGGAGGATGTGCCATGCTATCTGCATTCTTCCATAGCAAACTGAAAAAATCAGAAGGCAGAGGATGCACCTCAGAGTTAGAATGCTTGCCTAACATATCCAAGACAATGAGTTTGATTTCCAGCATTTTCAAGAGGAAAGAAAAAGACAATGTTTTCCTAAAGAGTGAACTATTCAGTTTTTTACTACCAGGAACCATTCAGACTACTTCAAAGCTCAGGGGCCTCTAAGGACACCTGAGTACGTGACCCTGTTATCCAGCACAGGTGCATGATGGGGTAGTTATATAACCACAAGTTTGCACAGGTAAACATGAATGCACTGGTTATGGCATTATGTAGGAATGTAAATATGTGATAACAAACTGTGTAAGAAGTACACAATGAAGAAGCAGGTGGCTCTTGCTCGTGCTCTTGCATGCTTGTGCTCTTGCACACTTGTGACCTGCTCACTCTGTTCCATGCTACCTGCTGTTGCTGATGTCTTGCACACTTGTGTTCTTTAACTTTGGGACCTCACCCTTGAAAATCTCCCTTGGGCCCCCTGAACAGGCCGTCATTTACTATAAATTCAAGAATATTCTTAGTGGCCTAAATGTTCTTCTCTGATGGCAACGGATTCTCAAAGAAAAATAAAAAAGATTTCCTGAACCAAAATAAATTACAGGATGAAATAAAATTGATTATTAACTACCAGAAAGACCTAAGTCAATGTCTCACAGAACTTTTTGGAAAGACTCAGCCCGTTAGGTAGATCTTCAAAGCATATCTGAAAGACTTTTTCTATGAAGAAACAGAGCTTTTAGCATTTTAAAAGGATGACATTCTTTATATACCAAAATCTACCTTCACTATCTCTATATCTTAAATTAGTATTACAAAAAAAAAAAAAAAAAAGGAAAGAGAAATGTTTGCTATTATACAATACACTCCACAGATCTCTTTCCAGGGGTGGGGCATAACCAAAATAAACCATCTTGTTTAGGAAGTATCCCAATCAAACTGTTAAAGTGAATAGTTTCTACAAAGAAAAATGGCCTTATCTTTTACACTGCTAAGATTTCACAAAAAGTGTGTTTATAAAGCCATATCAAACACAAATGACAACTAAGAAATTGTTGCAACAAATTCTATTTGCTCTATTCAGAAATAGGCTTTCTGTAGTGTCATATCCTTGTTTCCACTGTCATTTAGAATCCATTCTTATGTAATAGCTCTATTTAACATATGCAATGTGGTATTTTCTCAAGCAGTGTTTCATCCAAATCACAGTAATATTATCAATCTTAAATACCTATAGTTCTTTATTAAAGGTACATGGAGACATTAACCAATCATTGTTATGAGGAGATCAGTGGAAAATAAGTGAGTTTGTTTCATAAAACAAACAGTACTTCTTATTAAATAATAACTGAAAAGATTTTATAAAATTTAATATAGCAACATCAATCCTTCAGAAATTAATAAGGTATAATTCAGAGAAGATAATGCTTCAAGATAGCATGTACAAGAAATGGCTTTGGTAATAGACAGAGCATAGAACCCTGAAGTATTGGAGTCAAGTGTTCAAATTCTATCTATTTATAGAAAAATAACTTATGCTATTTACTTGGGAAAGTTCCCACTGCAATAATACATTTCAAAGTGAGAAAATGCCTTTCCCTTTCAAATTTGAATGTGAAATTATAAGGTTCTATACATTTCATACTATTGCCAGAGAACTACAATTGTCTCTGTTACAATTGTCAAAGGAAATCTGGTCTCTGTCAACTAAACATAGAAACATTGTGAAACTGTCAGACAAGAAGCCCTCCCTTGAGGAAATAGACATTTACAATACACCCAGTAGCTGCTGCAGGAACCTCCCTACAGTAATATTTACAGAACTCTGTTTTAGGTATTGTAGGATCCAGTCACACTGAAAACTCAGTGTCATCACTGTTACTGAAGCCAGTGGTTAATGGAGTATTAGTTGAATTGTTGATTTTGTCATAAGCATATCAAATAGTGAAAGGCACTCACATGCTCAGGGAAAGAACAGATGTCTCCTCCAAGCTACAGTGCTAAAAGTATTTTATCCCTGAGGAGGCTGTGTTTTTTGAATTTCTGGCCACACTCAGGAATATTGTGTCCCATGGAATTTGGGACAGCATCACATGGGAAATATAGAATGTCCTTATTTTCAAGAGAAGTCCAAATGCCACAACTATTCCCCCTTTCAAATATAAGTACTTTTCTGCTTGCATTATGAGTAAAGTGTCCACATTTGTAAAACTCCCATATATAAGTGATTATAAAAGTTAAACAAAAGAAAATCACTTGGTCCTTTGATCTTTGCTTCTAAAGTAAGTGAAATGCATTTGGAAATGAAATAAACAAAATACAAGTTCATCGAGAATGTCTGTACCACTTTGCAAACAGAAATAGTTTCACAAGTTTTATGCCAAATACTTGTCTTTTGAATCTTCATGTGACAATCTACAGTGTGACCAATATTTAATCAACTACTTTCGCTTTACAGTCACCTCTGCTCTCCTCTGCTCTTTCTGTCATTGTTCTCTTATGTCTTTCCTTTTCATATGCTTCTTCTACTGATCACTGGTTTACAAAACCTAAACATTTAAAGTAGTAGTTGTTTAAAAACAAATATTTCTCACATACTTACTGTGGTGGATTAATTAATGGTCAACTTGTAATGCCCAGATGATCTGAATCAGTGTGCTGCTGGGTGTGCACTGCATATCTGAGGACTATTGTCAACAGCATAAAAAGACAACTGGAGGGGAAGATGGTGAATTGTTGATTTTCCTGGAGAAGCCTGTCATGCTGGCTTTCTATATCTTTTTAACTTCAAAGAGAAAAAAAAATACAGAATTTCAAAACAAGATAATAGGAGATTAACAATGGTTAATATATTGCAAATTTTTATCTTCAAGGTAGTTACTCAGATTACAATATATAGACATGCAAAATTGACCAAACAATATAAGCGCAAATGGTTTTCTTCAACGAACTAAATCAGTAGTATAACTATCTTATCTATCTTTTGTATATGTATATTTTCTTTTCCCTCCCTTTTTTTCTCCTCTCACCCAACCCAGTTTTTGTTTTGTTTTGTTTGTTTGAGCAGTTTCTTTTTCTGTCACAATATCTATTGTAGATTTGGGATCTTATTTACTTCTTCAGTTTCTTACACTAAGGAGATGATATGATGTTTACACATGTGAGTTTGATTTATTTCCTTTATGACTATGGTCTCTATTTGCATCATTTTACCTATAAAACCTTTGACTGTATTCTTTTTTATAGCTGAATAGTGCTCCATTTTATAAAGATTCATTTTTTATATGAACTCAAATGTTCTTATTGGAGGGGTAAGGCTTTCACTGTAGCTGAGGATGGCTTAGGTTCTTTTGTGGGGAGCTCTGGTCCTTACCTTGAATATTGTTTACTGGCTCCAGTGTAGATCCCTCCAACTGTTGGCACTTGTCTTTGACCCCACTGGCACAGACTTTCTAGCTTCCACCACTGACTTTTGGGTTTCTCAGTGCAGATCCTTGGAACAGACTATCATGAAACATTGTCGTGGGCCCTAGGCCCCTAGTTGGACTCATGGAGGTCATTGCCACAGACACTAAATCTTCACCTGGACTCCTGCAGAGCATTGCCGTGGGATCCAGTTCCTCAGCTGGATTCTTTGGGTCTCTATTATACAGACAAATTTCCTGCACTCCTCTGCATTTGACTCTTTGCATGAATATAATAAAATAATGCTATAAATTATGTGTCCTGTAATAAATGCATTATCTTGTAATTCTGACTACACTTGCTGAATCAAACATAAATGAATAAATGTCACAAATTTATTTTCTATGAATATGGAAATTTGAGACTTCAAATAATAAGTAGAAACAATTTTAGGGAAAAGGGGTACTCCTGGCATACATATAGAAGTAGGTTATGTCTTCTTCAACAGGTGAATGGACAGATAAATGTGTTGAAATATCCTTATTTTGGAGAGAAGTCCAAATACACAGAGACAAAGTCACACACAAAGCAATATTATTGTGCTTTAAAGTGAAGGAAATCCTGTTAGTATCAGTGTCAAAGACGAGATATTAAGAAATTGCCCAAAAGCTAAAAACCTCAGTTATTAGAATTAAAAGTACTGGAAATATAAAATACAAGTTGAGTACAGTGATTAATAATGTATTTTAAACTTAAAATTTGCTGAAAGTATATATATTTTTTTTTTTTGGTTTTTCTCCGGTACCGGGAACTGAACTCACGACCTTGTGCTTGCCAGGCAGGCACTTTGCCGCTGAGCTAAATCCCCAGCCCCTGCTGAAAGTATATTTTAAGAATCTCCACCCCAAAGTAGATAACTATGTGAAATTATGGATATATTAATTAGTTTGGCTATGATAATCATTTCATATTATGCACACATATATCAAAATTCTCTGCATTTGAAATATATAGAATTTTTATTTTTCAATCATAATTCAATGAACCTGTAGAGGAAAAGATATCAGCAAAAGTTGATGAAACATAGTAGATACCTAAGAAGAAAAAACCTCCCATAGTAGATACCTAAGAAGAAAAAATATGTACTGATTTCTAATAAAATTTTTCCTAGAAGAAGCACATTTTAACATCAAAAATAATAAACATACAATCTTACCTAACAAAATCATCCTTTGTATACACATGTGTATATCTAGATAGATAGATAGATAGATAGATAGATAGATAGATAGATAGATATGAAAATTCAGTCCTACTACTTCCTTTTCTGCAGTTTACTGACCACTCAAGCTATATCCAAAAGCCATTTTCGGCAGTTTCTGAGGCTTTACCAAAACCCCTCCAGAAAGAATAAACAAGAGAGTATGAAATGAATGCTGTCACTAAGTGAATTTTGGCTTGAATTAGAGCTGTGTGACTTTAATTGCTTAATGCTTCAGTATTCTCATTTCCACAAAATGGGAAAACATTACTGACTTTATAAGGTGTTGTGCAGGTGAAATAGAATTGTAAAGTGCAGTGCTTGTCATGTCAGGGCCTCTTTCCCTGATCTTTTTGTACATTCAGCAAAGTGCATCTAGTTTGTATGCCACCTCTTTCACTGTCACTTGTTGTAGATCTTTGTATTCCCTTGAAATCCAAGCTCTTTATCGCTCTTGAAATGATTAGAGTATGGCTTTAATCATAAAAAGAACGTACAGTGAGGATGTTATCTATGAGCATATGTGTGTGTATATGTATGTTAGACATGGTATAAACACTTGGTGATGGACAGGCTTAATTGTGTTAACATAATCATCTCGGGACCTACCCACAGGATTGGTGCATCTCACCCATAGGTATGTCTGATGGGTTACAGAGGCATGAATTTGAGATCTACATGTGGTCCCTCTCTACTTCCTCTCTGGTGTTGTTCCCCTGCTTTGTTTCCCACAGCCATGAACTAAACAGCTTTGCTCAACCACTCCCTTCTGCCAAGTTATTTCTGCTTTAGAATCAGCCCACCATGGACTGAATCCTCTGAAAAGGTGAGAAAAATTAAAGTTCTCTTCCTTGAAGTTGTGGGTGTTATGTAGTATGTCCAAGCAGCAGGAAAGCTGACTAATGCATGCGCCACTTGTACTTATTTATTTAACCTTTTCAACATGACTTACATGCTCAGCACTCTTAAAATTCCCAGACATAGAAGGTTTGGATCCATAATATTGCATGTGACACACAGTCGTGAGGGAAGTAGCCAAAATGTGGAAGTCGCATTATATCTCCTGTCTTGCGGTACAGTTTCATCTCTTGATCACATTGCTACACTGCCTTTTACTCTGAATGTGTGTAATTAATACTTGACAACTGAATTCCAAAACACATAATAACCCTATGAAATATAAGTAATCCAATATGAGTACTTCTACTAATTTCCTTTTTTGGAATAATTCTGGTAGAATTGGTACACATAGAGTTACTTTTGCACCTTACTGGACTCTGAGTGCCACTGATCTGACATCACATGACTAATGTTGTAGAAATAGCTTTCTTTGCAGTGGGAGGAATCATGGAAGCTGGTGGCATCTCATCAACTCTTTAACTTCTTCTACTGAGTATCCCTGTGATTAGATGAAAAAGACACTGTATTGTTCAATGCAAGGAAAGAAGCTTGATTGTGTTTCTAAGGAGATTATCCCCTTCCTCCTCTCATTTTGTCTTTAGAAAACAGAAAGGAACAAAACCTCTGTTTTAATTAGCTTTCTGTGAAGTCTATGACATAAGAATAAACAAAACTAAATTTAAATCCTATTCAATATCATAGTCATTGGGACTGTTTTATGAACAACAACTGATACTCAATCCCTCTTTCCACTCTGGTTGGTTCAGAGTAAAGACCTTTGCCATCTCGCTCAGCTCTTAGAGTTATGTACTGACCTGCAATTAAGTTTATTTTACATGAGGAAAGGAGGCATATGTGATTCAATAAGTCAGATTACTAATGTTCAGGCTGAGGTTTGGATCTGGACTTTGTTGCTCTGATGTTTCTTTTGCTTATCCCCATTTAACACCAACAGAAAAGTGGGAACAAGTTGGGAGTAGAATCATGAAAAAGCAACTTCAGTCTAAAAGACGTTAAACCTTGGCTATTGGGGATGGAGGAAGACAGCATTGCCCAGTGAGTTCTAGGCCCTCTATAGAGATAAGGGACTGATGACTAATATTAGTTACAGGTGAGTATATCTTTTATAACACCAATTGCTTATTAAATCAAATTGCATTAGTACATTTTGAGTATACTACAATTACAGGAATATGCATATGAAGTACGCTAACAAAATAATAACAATAGCCACCATGTTGGTGTTACTGGACATATATTTATAGAGCTACTTTTATGTATGGAAATAGAGTTTGCATATTCATGGAGTATGGTTTCCATTCCACAATACCACACTAGGCAGTATTTTACATCTCTTGGCCTGTTTGATATTCATTGCTAATAAAGTTTCACAGAAATACAGCCATGTGGTAATAGAATGGCAGCTTTTTATTACAGAGACTTTTCTATTATGCTAATTTATGATTCGATGATTTACACTAATAAGTGTAATTTCTTAATATAAACAAAACTATAGTCAAATTTCAAAATGCCTCTACCTCTGTCTGGCAAATTTACATACCTCACAGTTTTATTAAATATATTCTGGAGAGATAAAACACATTTTTTACATAACAATCACCTCCGGCTTTTCCATGGAGAATTTGATGGCATAAAGCAGCTGCACATCTGCAATTGTTTTGCCACCTGTTCAATGAAAGGGAAGGTTCTATACACCATAGTTGTGACTGAATGATACTTTTCTCATATTTCAAGGTCATGGTTTCTTCCACTTTCATCTTCAAATACCCTTCAGTAAATATTTGTTTACAAAGGAAGGGACAGAGTTAAGAAGGAAGGAGATTATTTAAAAGCATTTTTTCTGCATAGCTAAACAAACACAAAGCTGTAAAATGTAGTCAAGGAAGTGTCTTAAATTTCTGCTTAAATGGATGGATGGAAAATTGTGCTACCAGTAAAGATCAGAAGTGGAAGGTTGACATTAGCCAGAGCAATTAGACAAGAGAGAGAAATAAAAGGAATAAGGATAGGAAAGGAAGAAGTAAAACTATCACTATTGGAAATGGCATGATATTTTACATGGAAGACCCCAAAAACTCCACAGGAAGACTTCTTGAATTAATCAACAAATTCAGCAGTGTAGCTGGATACAAAGTCAACACTCAAAAATTGATAGCATTCCTATACACAAACAACAAACAGACTGAGAGAGGAATTAAGGAAACCATACCTTTCACAATAACATTCAAGAAATTGAAATATTTAGGAATCAGTTTAACAAAGGAATTAAAAGATCTATTCAATGAAAACTACAGTACTCTGAGAAAAGAGATAGAAGAAGATTTCAGTAAATGGAAAAATATTTCTTGCTCATGGATAGGAAGAACAAACATTATGAAAATGGCCATACTCTGAAAATGTCTGTACAGATTCAATGCAATTCCCATTAAACTACCATTAGCATACCTCACAGATCTCCAGAAAACATGCCTTAAATTCATCTGAACCAGAAGAGACCCAGAATAGCAAAACCAATCCTGGGCAACAAGGACAAGTCAGGTGGAATCACAATCCCCAACCTGAAATTATACCACAAAGCTACTATAATAAGACCAACCTGGTACTGGCTAAAAACAGACCTGAGCAATAATGGAGCACACTGGAAGAAGCAGCCACAACCAAAAACACACTCAGCCACCTAATCTTTGATAAAGGGGCCAGCCAAACAAACTCACTGGAAGAACGATAGCCTCTTTAATAAATGGTGCTGGAAAAATTGGCTTGCCACCTGCCAAAGACTGAAAATAGATCCAAGTCTATCACCATGCACCAAACTCAAGTCAAAATGCATCACAGATCTCAGTATTAAAACAGAAACACTAAATCTGTTGGAAGACAAAGTACATAAAACCTTGAAGACATAGGAGTAGGCAGAGAGTTCATGAACAAAAAACAAACTGTATGTGAAACACTTCAAAGAATCAACAACTGGAATCTCATTCTACTGAAAATTTCTGCACATCTACAGAAATCACCAGCAGAGTAAAAAGAAAACCCACAAACTTGGAATAAATTTTAGCTGACTGTCTCTCAAAGGGCTTCTATTAGAACATATAAAGAATTAAAAAAAATCAGCCCCCCCAAATTCAAAGACCCAATCCAAAAATGGGCAGCTGAGATGAATACACACTTCTCAGATGAAGAAATACAAATGACAAATAAATACATGAGAAAATGTTCAACACCATTAGTTATTCAAGAAATGCAAATTTAAACAACATTGAGATTTCACCTTACCCCAATAAGAATGGCTAGCAATAAGAAATCAACCAATAACATGTGCTGGTGAGGCTGCAGAGAAGGAACCCTTCTCCACTGCTGGTGGGAATGCAAACTTTTGAAACCACTGTGAAAATCATTTTGGAGATTCCTCAGAAAACTAGGTCTAGAGGTCCCATTCAACCCAGCTATTCCCCTTCTGGGTATTTTCCCAGAAGATCTAAAAACATCATATCACAGCAATATATGTGTACCTATGTTCATAGCAGCACAATTTGTAATTGCTAGATTGTGGAAGCAAACCAAATTTCCATCCACCGAGGACTGGATAAGGCAATTGTGATACTTTTATATAATGGAATATTACTCAGCTACAAAGAAAGATAAACTCGAGGCTTTTGTAGGTAAATGGTCACAACTAGAGACCATATTCATAAGTGAAATGAATCAGACCTGCGTGTGCAAGCACTGCATTGTCTCACTACTGTAAAATATGAAAAAGTTCATAAAAAGTTGGAGGTTTGACAGACATTGTGAAATGAAAGGAAAACACTCAAGGGTAAAGGGCAACTGGGATGTGGGAAAAGATAAGGGAAAGAAGCAGCAATTTTGTATGTATGTATATACAGTGTAGTTAACATTGTTGATCTACTCTCTTCTATTTCTTTGCTGAAAGAAACAGTTAATGAGTCCTTGATTGATCAGTATTGCATGTCTCTATCTGTTTTCATGAGAAATCACTTTGAAGATATCAATATAATAGAGCAAGCATTGTCAATTTCCTACCACTTTGTAACTCTATATTGTTTTTATTAATTTTTTTGCTATTTTGCAAATGGTTGTCTGTTATTGTTTTCCTCCTTTTATTTTTAAAATTAAAAAAAAAAACATAAAAAAGACAGAAGGAAGCTTGATCAGAGTTTTAGGGAACAGAGAAGAAGACAAATCCAATCGTATGTGGTGAGTTTGAGGTTCTTGCAGGGCAAGTGGTTTGACTGACCTGGAGCTGGGTTGCTTTGTTTTAAGAAAAACACGGCACTGGATCCCTGCTTCTCAACTGAAAGCGACCTTAATAGGCGGGGACAGTCCATGAAATATACAGGCATTTACTACTTTCAAAGTGAGTGAGAGAAGGAGCTGGGATTAGCATATATGAAAATCTAGGATGTCACCAAACATTCTGCCATGCACAGGACAGACTCCCATGACACAAGGAATTATACAAAAATATAATTGACAAAAATGTCCATAAAGCTGAGGTAAGAATCATCTAACAGAAATAGGTCCTTTACTAAATTCGGTAGAATTATCTGAGTCCTTTCTCTACTATGGCCTCAAACTTGAACTACAAAGATTTAAACAAAACCTTAACATAATTTGTAAGAGTTTAAGGACACTTCTGTAGAATAAACTATTGACTCTTTCTAAAGTGCCTACTTGAGAAAATTCAAGGCTATTGAAATAATTTACTGATTGTTTTGTAAACAAATCCCTGAAAATGAAGTACATGTCTCATAGTGGCTCTGGAAAAGTATGGGTCTAACTTCACTGAGGTACTAATAGCAAACCTGGAGGATTTCCCATGAACTACCCCTTCTTTTCCTGTTCCTTGTTATTTTTCACTTCCTGCCCTCAACTAAACCCCTAACTAGCCCCATTTGTGTTCGTCCTTTTTTGTTCTTTAAAACATACAGTCATCCATGTAAAAAGTAAAATACATTTCAATTCGTCTTGGATAATTTCCTTTCAAAATAGTATATTACAGATTAAAATCTATCTTTAATATCTGGCATAGTTTATATTTGCCATGTGTGCTAATAGGAAAAGGTTGTATAAGGATATTTCCTTAAGTGTAAAGAACTTTAATTTAATAAAAAGAAGTCAAGAATAAACCCTGTGGAGAATAAACGTTATAAAAGAAGACCAAGAAGGTTGAGAGACTTTATTAGGATAGTGGAAAAATAAAATAGAGCAATGCATTGAGGGCAACCCAGTGATACAGAATTACTGTCTTACTTTTACACATAAAATAGCAAGGAGTTAAGCAGTAGTGTTTTGAAACTTACTCAGCTACTTAGCTACAGAGAGTTTTAAACTTACTTCTCTGATTCTAAGCCAATTCACTGTCCTGTCTACCAAACCTGAGAACTAAAATCTATTACAATTGAATGATAAATGATCTTTTCAGCTGTGATTGAGGGTTTCCTGCTGTCCTTGAATGTTCAATTTTGAAAATTTTGCAGGGCTGATCGGCAGCCCATATTTAGGGAATCAGCAGAGGGTCCTTATAAAGATTATAATTGAAATGATGCTTCTAGCCTCCCACATATTTGCTACTTAACACTGTAAACAACCTCCTGGGATGGCTGAGATCATACCCAGTCAACAGTACAATGTATTATGTCCCTGAAATAGGAAAACCCAAGGGCTCTATCCTCCTGGGTGGCATTGGTGCTGTTATGAAACAGCAAGTTCAACATCACTCCCATCCTCTCTACTTTCTTCAATGGAATGAAGCAATGGAATGAAGCAATTGGACCTCGTAACCTCCTGAACTGTGTGACACGCAGGAGGGTACAGCCCTCGGGACCTAATTGTCTCTTAAAGATCCTACCTCTCTCTTACACTAGCAATTAATTTCAATGCAAATTTTGAAAAGGATATTCAAACCATACCAACTATACATGTAAATTACCCCGTCTGTGTTATTGTATTAGTTAGCTTGTCCGTCACTGTGACACATTGCCTGACACTCTTCAGCTTCAAGGAGGAGAATTTCAATTTTACCCACATTTTGAGGGACTCAGCTCACCATCAGCTGGTTCCAAGGCAGGAAAATCATGGGAAAGGGGATGACAAGGAAAACCTGCTTAGTTGATGGCAACGTGGCTTCTTAGGGAAGCGTGCAAGAGAAAGAATGCATGTTAGAAAAAACAAACGGTACTGCTTCAAGATAAGTACAGGCACAATAATGTGGAATCAGGAGAAATAAATTAGTTTGACTTAGAGGATCAAGACATGAATGACTGATTAATGAGCTGCTATTTAATGAAGAGCTTCAAAGCACAGCACCACCCACAAAGTTTTAAAACTATGCTGCTTAGGCTATATTTATCAAGATTGGAAGAATCAGAGATCTGCCTCCCTAGGACACATTAGAGACCTGCTATGTCTCTTCCAAAAGATTTGCTTTGTACCCTTGTTTTAAGACAAACTTGGTTTACTCCCTTGCATTTTTCCTGGAAATCTAGTTTCTAACTGAATGCTTGGCACAAAAATGTAACTTCAGTCCTATATAAAAAAAAAATTATGATATATTCTGTCTAGTATTTCATTGGTGCTAGGCTCTAGATAAGTGTAAAAATGAATGAAAAAAAATAACTCTTAATTACTTAGTATAGGTGTGTAAAAACTGAACTAGTTAATGGAGGATTTGGTAGTGGTAAGTTGATTAACATGATCATATACACGAAAGTTGATAGTCAAGATAAGTGTGAGCCATGTAATTCAGGTTAGACCTCTTTGTATCAGTCATATGAAGACTCCTTCAGCATTACACGATTTTGTCATTTGAACTCTGAGCTGCCCAAGGCCATATGCCAGTGGTGGCAAGCCTATACCATGCCTACCACAGCCAGCTATTTGCTATCATTGAAAGCATTAAAGCAATCCTTATCACAGGTCTACGCTAAGATTCAAGTTATTTTATAATATGAACTGATGCAAGCCAGAAAACATCCATGAGAATGCAGATTTTCCACTTTGCCTTGCAATCCACTATGTTGAGTTCTGTACTCATATGAACTGATCTATATTCCTGAAAAGATTTACAGCATTGCTGAGAAAATAATTGATAATGGAAATATCTTTTGAAAAGAGAACTGAAGCTCCTTAGAGAAATAGATAAATGTACGACTGGGCTAGGAAATATAACAGTGAATTTAGAGCATCTTGTAGGGAAAAAAAAAACAGTGCTAAACACAGACACACACACACATACACAGTTAAAGACATGTTAAAATGATTATGATTGCCAACTGAAAGAGTTTCAAGTCAAAGCTGGAAGAATGTGAGCAGTAAAACAAAATATTACTGCATTATTAACACAAGTTTATATTTTCCCAAATGCATACTGATACACAGAAATGCCTGAATAAATAAATAACTAGTGATAGACAAATTTTTCATGCAGAAAATTTCAAATTATTTATGCAGCTTCTCTATGTTCATAAGATGAAATGAAGCCCTCAGTCTATAAATTTGGGCTGTGTGTAGTAATTTCCTTCCAAAATGTTGAGCACAGAAACAAGGACAAGGAGTAACTTCACACTGGCAAAATCTGATAAATATTACTTTAACCAAGACATTCACAAGTTGCAGTGTATAGCCTTGATATGATCTTCTAAGATCAAATGGCATTTACCTGCAAGTGCTGATCCCCAGTCTAATCACGAAACAAGTACCTGAAAAATCTCAGTGGAGGTACAGTGTACCAAATGCCTGAAGCGTTTTTCAAACCTGTCAAGATCATCAAAAGCAGGGAAAGTCTAATAATTTTTATAGCCAAGAGGAGCCTAATGTGACATGATGACTATATACAATATGCTACCCTGGATAGGATTCAAGAAGAGAAAAGAGGGCTGGGGATATAGCTCAGCGGCACAAGCGCCTGCTTGGCAAGCAGGAGGTCCTGAGTTTGACTCCTGGTACCAAAAAAAATAAAAAAATAAAAAAACAAGAAGAGAAAAGAGACATTAGGTAAAAAACCAGATAAATTTGAATAAAAAGTAATTTAATTATATATCAATATCATAAAGTAGGTGATTTAATTATACATCGATGTTACTTCATTATAACAAGTATAATACATTAAGGTAAAATATAAATTAAAAAATTGTACGTAATATATGATGTCTCACACTGTCTTTGTAACTATCAGTGAATCTCATACCGGTCTTGAATTTAAAGCATATTACAAGAAAGGGAAGCTCATAACAACGAAGAAGGTATAATTGAATTCCCTATTTTCTCCTGACTTAAAGCTCCATTTCCATGTTTAAGTAATTTATTTATCCTTCAAGTTCTTGACCTGGATTCACATCATTTGCTTATCTCTCACCATGTTTTTCTGAATTTTGGGCTTCTGACCATTAAATATATCTTAAATATCATGAGGGCTCTCATATTTGATGAGGAACCACCTTCTCTTTTCCTGACTTCATGTTCAAATGTGGTGAATCCAGCCTACTCACTCCTCCTTTAGTACTGACATGTTCTTGAGCCATATGCCACTCATTCCACTGGATGAAATTATTGATAGGTCGTGAGAGTCTCCCATACTTAAATTAGAGATACAGACAAAATAAAGTCTGTTTATTCTGTGTTTACATTGTTTTCATCTTAGGAACTGGCTAGGAAGACTATAGTGTTCCAGCTGCTAACTTCCTTAATCTCATATTTCTCTTTTCTAGAAGCTATTTCTCCACAGAAAATGTCCTTAGTTTAATTATGTCACTATATTAGAATTTAAGTGCTATACTTAAAACAGTATTAACTTTAAGAGTTACCCCAAGGTCTCTCTTAAAATGCTTACATCGTATGCATGTTTTCTTTCTATCAATCACTCTGTGGCCTTCCCCCAGTATTTGCTATTTTTCTTATGGGAATCTTTCCTTCATCTTGTCCTCCATTAGTTCTCATGAAATAATTTTATTGAAGAAAATAGTATAAAATGTGACTATTTAAGGTGAATACAAACTCTACTCTAAAGGTAATAATAAACGAAGAAATATATTGTCTAATAAATCAAGCGTAATGAATGGATGTGTACTTACCTTCATCCAGGTCTCAAACAATAGCACATAGAAAACTCCTTTTCAATTACATATCATCACTTCTTTCCTTCTTGTTAGTTTATATTCTAGTCAGGATCTTCTTTTGTGTCTGGATTAAGGTGTCCAACTACTGGAAACAGTGACTTTCTCACTATCTACCAACTCAAAAGAGAATATATTGTTTTATGGAACTAACAAAAGCTTTGAAAGAGCCACGGTTGTCCCAGTGTCAATTCTATTCCCATTTATGAATTAATGTAAAAGAATAGGTGATTGGACAGTTGCTCAAGTTTGCTGTGCCTATCCTAATTTATGCAATAAAACTCTCCTGCTCTAACCCAAGTGATCATAGATCCACTCTAAAAATAAATTAAGAGTGAGAGCCCTATGAAGGAAACATATGAAGGAAACATGCTTTCCTTCAAAAGAATTCATTAGAAAAATTAATTTGTATATATAAAGCACATTAAGTACTACCTAGCATGACATATTAAACACTCAATAAATTTTAGTACATACTCTTCTGTGCATGTGCAAAATATCATGAAATATGAGGTGATAGCTATTGTATAATAATTATTCATTTTCCTCAATGAAAGAAGTATATGCTATCAATTTAACTTTGACACATCAATGACTTCTAACACATAGTGATTTTAATATTAAACTGTGAATAATTTATTCCTAATAGATTTAATTACTAAATTATGTACTTATAGTATCCCCATCACAAAAGTATAACATATACACTCTTTTTATGCATCTTTTTATTGTTTAATAATCATGTATGTTTTCAAGACTATATTTCCAGGAAGTGAGACATCTAAAACTAAGTAAAATCTTTTAAAAATACATATGGTGTCATTTCCCTTAGTTTCTTAGTGTCTGTTGAAGGATTTCTAAGCTCATAGAATTAGAGTGACTCCCTAAAATAGTTCACCAGTGTCTGAATGGATTGGCCTATGCTTATAGGAGTTCCTTTCCATGTCTTTCTGTTCTCCAACAAAAGATACTATTTCTTCCTTAGGAATTTTGCACTTGTGATTTCTCTGGGCTGGTATGCATATAGCTAGTTTCTGTTTTTCAGGTAACAATTTATTTCTTAATATGTCTTTCTTTAGCCACTCATTTTAGAGGACTCTTGAGCCCCCAGGCTATCCTAATCATGCTAGTAAATCATGCACTTTTACTATTATTATCATCAACATACTCATCCCTGTAGAAAATTTTCTTATCCATTCCATTCCTGGTCTATTCCATTCTCCATCCTTTAAAAACACCCTAATGTAGGAGTAACACAAATGCCTAGTACATAAAAATGTTTAATAAACTAATGTTGACTAAATAATCTATTTTGTTTCCAGTTTTGATGATGTATTAACCCCAGAATCAGACATCCAGAGTGACAAGAATGTGGAATAGCATATCTTTTCATAATGATTGAAGTAGCCTTCTTCCCCACCACAACTGCTTCATCTTCTATGCACGCCTACTGACAGTACAAACGATATGTGTGTTAGAAAAAGGGAGATTTTGGGGACTGGGTAGATAGCTCAGCATCACAGTGCCTGCCTGACAAGTGCAAGGTCCTAAGTTAGATTCCTCATAAAAAAAAGGAGAATTTTGTAAAATGGTTAGGAAGAAATAATATTATTTCCAATGTCTCTTGTTGATGAAAGAAAGGCCCTGGGAGGCATGCTTGTGTTATTTGTTTGGTTTATATTGTTCTGCTGTTGTATTTGCCCAGAGTGCTGAGAACAAAATAGGTAACAACGCACATTACAAGTGTGCCTGGCTGTGGGAATGTGATAAATTCATTCACATCTGGAAAGTCTATCTGACTTCCAAAGTTTCCTAAGAAAAATTTAAGAAGCTTTCCAAATTTAGAATCCTTTGGACTTTCTCACTTGCAATAAACATTTAGAAACATTTATGTGGGAATTTAGGGTTAGTTGTGAAGAATTAGTTACTATGCTGATAAACACTGCAAAGAAACAAACAGACAAACCAAAATGCTTGCGTGCAAGAAGGACTAAGGCAGTGATTTCAATATATAACAATAAGAAAGCAAGGCAGGTAGATAAGCAGACTGAAAGAAGAAAGAAAGTGAGGAAGAAAGCTAGGGAGGGAGTGAAGGAGAGGGAGGAAACAGGGCAAAATGAGAAAAGGAAGGAAAAAGAAAAAGAATATTTCGGGCTGGTGATGTAGCCTGCCTGGCAAGCCTGAGGTTATGAGTTTGATTTCTGTTACTAAAAAAAAAAAAAAAAGAATATTTTAAAGTAATCAGCATGGTGAAAGTGATTAAAAAAAAAAAACACAGAATTCTCCCCCTGTCTGTTAGAGTATAGGCAGTTTTATTCCCCTTCCTGAATAGTAATTATAGGTTTATATTTTAATACTTTTTTCTCCAAATGTAGGTTCTTCTTTCTCTCTAGCATGTGTTCCCCTCTCTGTAACTGAGAACATTTTGCCTGATAGTGAAGCAAGTAAAGCTATTTTATTACAGTAAATCCAACATAAAAAGGAGTTTCTGTGCTGAATCTTAAATTGTTCTCATTAATGTACAAGAGTAAGGATCTACTTTTCCCTCTTACTAATCTTTACAATGTCCAAAGTTCCCTTCCTGTTGTGCACCTCTGGCTTCAAACTCTTGGCTCTTTCAAATCAGCCTGTGCCTTCTCTTATCTCCACAATATGATATATTTTTTTTCAAGTTTCAGCACAGACAGCATGGTTTAAATTTGCCTTCGACTACAACCCCTAAAACTTCAGGTAGGCTGATTCATTACAATAGCACATTCATGTCCTAGGCATGATCTTCATGTGAGAAACACATGATGTTTGCCTTCCAATTCTTTCTATACAGCCTAGTTCTTTTCATCTCCCTACAATTTCATCCTTTCAGAGCATATAACTCAGTTTTGTTATTTGTAAAATGTCAGTTGAAGATAATCAAGCTGTACTTAGATGTGTTCGTTAAAACCCAAAGCCCAGGAAATATTTTATGAAACAGAAAAATAGCTGTAAGAAAGTAAACAGAAAAAAGAGAAGATAAATTTATGTATCACTGAACACTGTATATTCATTCAATTCTTCACAAGGTATTTGACTGCTGTACAAGCACTAAGAAATTCTACAGTAATGAAAGAGTCTTAGCTTTGCTTATATGTCACAAGTATTTGGTCACATATTGTCCTTTTGCTTCTGTGTGGTATCATCTACTAACAGTCTAAAAATAGCATGGATAACACACAGAAATAATCCTGCCTGGGTGTAGTTAATGGGTTCTCCCAACCCTGACCAAATTTTAGAGTTCTAGCATTTCAACCAGTTGAGTACTATTCGCTATTTCATTCATGTATTGCAGTATTTGCAGAGCTATTCCAATAAGGCTCACAAATCAATAAAGACTCTGCTGCTTAGAATGTTACAGATGACAGCGATCCCAATCACCAGGGGAAATTAAATCTCTCCATGTCATAAAAGGTGACATTCACTTAAGTAAACAAATACAAGAGCTACTTAATATTGTTATTATCTTACACATGATATACTTAGATTGTCATCACTGACGGTATTCCGTGCAATATAAACCCTGCAATTTTTCATTTTACTTCAATTTGGTTACATTAACTTGCCAGCAAAGAGTATTTCCTTAAGTTTATATTTACATGGCATCAATTTTGTTATGCAATTATTTTTTATGATTGTCAAGAAAATAACATAGTAGAATGTTAAAGCTCTGAATTATATTTGAATATATGGATGACACAGAAATGAATTAGTAAAGCTAAACCTTAAGGAGTCCCTTTCAGCCGTAAATTGAGAATACTGAGTCTAACTGTGACATTCCTAAGTGCAGTGCTTGCCATGTATTAGCAGTTTTATTATTGTTTATTGAATGAATGGTTAATTTCTTGATGGAAGTGTCCAAAACCTGTATTCAGAATCTTATCATGACATTTCAACTTTCTTTTTCTGTATTTTAATTTTGATTTCATTTATGTACCTTAAAACCAGTCTGCATTCAATGTATCCAATTTTATGAGTTTGGAATTATACAGGTACCTGTGACACAATCACTACAGTCAAGGAAGTAAGCATATCCTTCATCCTCCAAAAGATTCATTCATCTTGTTACATGTGTGTGTTTTTGTAGATATGTGTGTTTGTGTGCAAATGCATGGGTAGGAAGAATGTACATCATGAGATCCATTCTCTTAACAAATGCTTAAATGCACAATACCATACTGTTAACTAGAGATGATACATCGCACAATTCATTTGTTTTTTCTTTTCTTTTTTATTCTTTTTTTTTTTTTTTTTTTTTTAGTACTGGGAATTGAACTGAGGACCTTCCACTTGCCAGGCAGGTAGTGTGCCACTGAGCCATCTCCCTGGCCTGCACAATTCATTTCTAGAATGTATTCATCTATCTTAATCACAATTTTATTTTCATTAGGCACAAACTTCCCATTTCTCCCATCTGCCAGATTCTGGCAACTACCATCCCTTTCTCTTCTGTGCTTTTAGCTATTTGGGATATCTCATATAAGGGTAATCATATAGTATTTTCCTCATGACTGGCTTATTTCACCTAGAATTATGTCCTCTGGTTACATTCATGTTGTCATAAATAGTACACTTGTTTTTGTAGCAAAGTCCTCTTTCTTCAGATTTAGCAAATGGGGAAACTCTAACAACAATGAAAGCAGATTGAATATTACTATTCTTCAGGTAACACTGAGCAATTGTAGACACATTTTTTTTTTATTTTAAAGAGAGTAGTACATGAGAAACAAACAAACAAACAAATAGAACAGTAGGAGCATACCAATATCACGAACATAAACAAATCAAAGCAAGAACATTCAAAGTGATACAGGGTCTCAAGGCAAATTAATACAAATCAACACTGGTTGTTACATTGCATATAGCTATCCTGAACTACATTGCTCAGATTACCAGATGTAAGAATGGAAGATTGTTCAAGCCATTAAAGAGAATAAGAAAATAGTTATTAGATAAAGCATTAGAGATAATACAGAGTTTCTCTAGACAAGATGGTAGGAATTCACCATGATAATTCCACTGCATATTGTTACCTTCAAATCAATTGCTCAGACAACCAGACACAAGCATACAAAGTCCATCAGAATACAAATAAAGACAAACTTGAGGCTTTTGTAGGTGAATGGATGCAACTAGAGACCATATTCATAAGTGAAGTAAATCGGACCCACATGTGTAAACATCATATTGTCTCCTTGAAGTAGGAACCTGAAAGACTAGGTAAAACTCAAAATGTACAACAGATGATAGGAAAGAGAAAGAAATTGCTCAAAGGAAGGAATGACTAGGGTGAGGGAAAGAATAAAGTAGACACATTTTTAAAGACATTTTTCTAGACCTCAGATAGAAATATATATATATATATTTTTTTTCTATCTGACTCTAGAAAATTATATATATATATATATATATATATATATATATATATGGGAGAGGAAAATGTGGAGCAAACATGGCAGAAAATATAGAAAATATAATGTCCTGCTTGTAGCAGGAACAATAGATGGAGTAAAACAAATGCATAGAATTGAGGACTGCAATTTAAGTAGCTCAGGTTCTTAGAGAGTGCATCATATTTAGAATTAACCTGGATTCCATAATCTAGTTTCACCAGTGATATACTGTGAGCATGGTTTTTATTTAGTGTAGATTTTCTTCCCAACTGAAAGCAAGACAGGGGATATATTTGGTGATAGTAATAGGATTTTAGCAGCACTTACTGACCTCATAATTTGTCCTAATGACAACTGAAGATAATTTGTATATTACTAACTCAATTTACACAGCAATCCCCTGTGCTTAGTATCATTCTTATCCTCGGTTTACAGAGGGAATCTACCACATATTACTTGAGTTAAATAAGTCACAAATACCAGGCAGACATGGCAAGCTATATGAAGGTGTGTAGGGCTGCTACTTTTTTCTTATGTATTTCACTACTCATTGAGTTTAGTTTCTCTTGGCTTCTAAAATTTCTAGAAAGCTAGGTGTGGTGGTGCACGTCTGTAATCCCAGTACTTGGAAGGCTGAGGCTGGACAATGACTGTGAACTCAAGGATATCCTGAGCTACATAGCAAGATTGTGTCTCAAAAAATAATAATAAAAATTTTCAAATTTAATTGAAAGGAATTTCTGGGATTTAACCTCATGTTCAAACATAACTCTCTTAGATTTTTAAATCTAATTCTGTTTTATTTTCATTTTAATGTCATTTCTATTTCAAGTTTAGCAGTGTTATATCATTCACTTTTATTAAAAATGAAGTACTTTTATCTTGTCAAGAAGCAATAGTATATATCTTAAAGAAAATGACAAATACTGTGCAAAGGGGGTTAACTCTGGAAAAGAAATAGAACTTGATAAGATTTTATTAACTTACTGAATATACTCGTGTTACAATTGTATACCTGTTTTATGGGTCAGGATAAATCTATTTCTCACTCATATTTAAAAGGTATTCTTACAGAAAAATATTGGACATTTTTCATTTAGAGTTTCTAATTTTCTAATTTTGTAAGGAAAGCTATTGGGTTCTTCAGAGCTTCTGGGTTTTATAAACACAAGCTTATGGTGTTGTATTTTTGACTCATCATTATACATCTATGTGAGCTCTGGAGGAAACACAGCCATTTGAGAATGGTTTTTGTCAAAAAATAAAGAATCATCAGTCCGTTTCTTTCTTTTCCATTGAAAAACCTGTCCCTGAAACATTTATTATTTGGCACATCTATTTGCTTACTGTAATATTCTAAATGGTCAGTAGACTTCACTTTTACTATTAAAAATGTTGGGTTCTTGAAGAAAACCTAATGCAAACCACGTACTTTTTAAACATTAATTTAATGTTTATGTTGGACCTATTCTTTTTAAACATCTCTTAAAATATTTGACTTTTAGGGCACAAAGTCATAGTTTTGCAAGCAGCGAAGGGGATTACAAATCTGATTAAAGATGTTGAAAAATCAATCAGTTTAATTAAACACCTAGAAAACAATTCACAAAGAAAATAAATATTTCCTTTTAGTAAGTATCATGAGACATCATAAAAATGTAGAATAGTCACTATTATAATTTCCCTATGTCCATTCAATTTGAATTTCTTACTTTCTCCACTGGTTCATGACTTTGACACATGCTACATAAATTTAAGAAATCATCAAGCAAAAATAATAGATATATCTCATAATTTCTAAAAGTGACATTAATTTTTAAGTACTTCCTCTTTGAATGAGATACCTGATCATGCGACACCTTTGATTTAGAAATCCTAATTTTGACTCTTTTCTCTGTGGCACAGCCTATTAAAAAATAAAAACATTTGATAGATAAGGAAAATCTCATGCACAGCTGTCAGTGGTCCAGAGCATTACTTTACAAAACTATCTTTCCTGTAAGATGTATCCTTAGGAATGGCTTCCTGCCAGGAGAGCAACTGTTGTGAAAGTAATCAAACATTTTTAATTAAAAAAATTCCAAATACCTTAAAATGTTTTCCCTCATGACCTCAATTCCTAGGAGGCTATCATTTTCATCTATTTCTGTATTGCTTTGACATAATTAGACCAAAGTATCACAGATGATGGGGAGAATTTTTTTTCAAAAAGGATTTGAGGTTTACCAGATGTCTAAATCACCCATTGTGAATTATTAGCAATTTTTAAAATTGTTCTGGGAACACAGATGTTCCTTGGGAGCCCCAAAAACTAATAATGCAAATTCCAATCTTTCAGGGTATATGAACTCAAATATAACTGGATTTTGACTTATAAAAATACCATAAGTAAACTCTATATTATTTCATGAAATCTTAAAAGCATATACACCATAAACATTATAGTTTGGCCTAACATCCAAACAGTATGGCTTACTGGGAATAATAAATGTCAGCATGATTTCAAACTACAAGACTGCAAAGTTTCATAAAACTGGCATTCATATCATATGATGCCTTACTGGCTAATTAGCTACGTCTGAGAAATTAATGGTTTTTATGGAGAAAAGCAAAAATGCCTTACTTTCCGATAGCCAGATTTGAAAGGAGATTAAACATAGTGTTTTGCATAAAACAATGTAGATTAAAGGCTCAATTAATTTAATCAGTTGAGTGTCAAATAATTTGCCAATGAAATTTTATGTAGGTGTAAACTTGCCCTCAATATTCCATTTCTCAATATTAGATAAAAAGCCGTTGATGCCATCTGGAATTTTGGACAGGCATAGGGTTTTAGTGATTGTAGCAGCAATGCAGTGCCAGTTTCAAAGATTTTTGACAGGAAAGAGAAAGATTTTGAGGGAAGAAAAAACAAAAAAAGTTAACTAGTAAGATTTATGCAAACAGTTTGTGCTCATATTAGTGAGAACTGAAAATCTGTTTAACATTATTAAATAGCAGGTTTACATGATAAACTAGAGTCACTGCTCCTGGAAAGGACTTAGGAAAAAGATAGTTTGAAAGTATAAGTGATAGAAGGATGAGGCTGCAAAATCAAGAAAAGTGTTTTAAGTCTTAGAAAGAAACATATTACTCTGTAAAACTCCTAAGACTGCAAAATGAATTCACCAGAAATCAAATTTGTAATGCTAATAAGATAGACTATGTGCTCAAGCCCTCTTCATTCCTAGTTTGGTCTCCTTCAACAGCCTCTTACCTATTCTCTGCACCTGCATTTCTTTCATTGACTTTTTTTCTGAAGTCATTTTGAAAATTGTTCTTCTAAAATAGAAATCTAACTGTATCATCCCAGGTCTGTTGGTTTCCATGGACATACAGAAGACTGTCTGAATCCCCCAAACCTTCCAGAACCTTCCTGCATTGTGCATACATGCAGTACTTGCCTCACTGAAGCCTCATTCTGAAAATCATTATTCAGTTCCTCCTCTTCTTCCCTATTTTCAATCTAATCCCAATTCATCTTGCTCTTGTGAATTTTTCTGATTTACTGAAATATTTACAGAATCTAACAAGAGGAGACGGTTATTCTTTTCTCTGTTTACCAATGGCACTTTTGAGTTTTGTTTAGGTGTACTTTTTCATCTTGTACTTTCATAGGATTGATTAAATATCATATTTATAGTGGCATTCTTATTCCCCAACAGTTGTGAACCCTAAACTGTTAGAAAAAAGAAGATAAAGAATACAGCAGACAAAAGATAACACTGTTTATAAAAAAAAATAAAATAAATCAGATGGGAGAATAGTAACTTAGAAATCCAAGAAGCCAAGTCAAAATTGATTGGTGTAAGAAACAGATGCTAAGAAGAAGCTTCAGTTTTTATGTGTTTATTTTTCTAGAAACTGAGTTTCAAATCTCTTGCACCTAATACATGCCTTTACAGTAAGTGACTTATTAGATTTATACAATGCCTTTTAAATTAGTGAACACTTTGATAATTCTAGGACTACTATTCTCATACATTGAATTTATAACTTTTAACAATTATCTGTACTAAATTTTTAAATTTCGTTTGTTTCTTATAATTCCTCTCTGAAGTGGGTATTAGCGATGTCCCTTATTGGGACAACAGAATTGTCTCTTACAGGGTTTAAATAGCTTTAAGAATTCTCTCTTTTGGCACTGTGAAGAAATACAATTTGAAGCCATATTAGTCATATCTAAAGTCAGTGATTTTGTATGCCTTTATAATAAAATGATTAATCTACTTATTTCCTTTCCTAAAGAATTATTTCAACAAAATGTTGATAGCTTAGGGATAGCAAATAAGATTGGTTTCAAAAGTATTTTCAGACAACAATTCCAATATCAAAAGTAGGTGTAGGCATAGTACAAGAACCAGTTTCAAGCCTAAGCTAGTGGACACATGACCTGCCCTCTTTCCTTGATTCTGCCTCTAATAATATTATTATTTTGACATCAGGTAAACTGCAGATTCTACCAGGCTTATTTATTTGAGTTTCCCTCCTAATAGAATTCTGACAAATAATTAAAGCAAAGATAAAAATGTCTTATAGAAGTGAGAAGTGCCAGTGTATCCATTGCTCGAACAAAATACTAACATACACAACTTAAAGGAGAACAGACTTATTTAGCTCAAAAATTCAGAGGTTTTAGTCAAGGACTGGCCAGTTTTATTGCTTTAGGCCTGTGGCACGAGGTAAAAACATCCTAGTGAAGTGTCAGGGCAGAGAAAAGTTGCTCACTGTGCCAGCCTAGAAGCAGAAAGAGAACAACCAGAGAAAGGCCCAGAAACAGCACAAAACCTTCAATTCCTAATAAGCCCACTCAGCTATTCTCTTAGGTACTTTCTCACTGAAGGGACAAAATGCTCAACACTCATAATTTAAAGGAAAAGGAGTTTATTATACCTCACAGTTTGTAGAGGTTTCAGTCTATCGTCTGCTGGCTCCAAAACAAGGAGGCATAGCAGAGAGGTATGATAGAGAAGAAAAAGTTCAAGGCAGGGTAGGCAGGAAGCATCAAGACTTCCTGCTTCTTTCCCTTTTCATTTCATCCAGGCTGCAAGTCTATTGGTTGGCGACACCCATACGCAGGGTAGGACATCCTTCTTCAGTAAGTCCATCACCGCACACCTAGAACTATGCTAAATCAATCAGTGGATTGATGAATCCATCAAAACCGATGCAGTTCCACACTCCCATAATTCATTCACTACCTCTCCCAGGCCCCACATTATGAAAACGTGTGCATGAGGCTGTGGGGAGACACCTAGGTATAAGCCACAAAAAGCTATAAAATCATCAGTGGACTCATCTGTCAATGAGGTTAAGGACCCCATGATCTAATCCCCTACCAAAAGCTCTATCTCAGAACCAGGAGCATGTTCAGGTAATGTTTTAGCTCTCAACTAATTGTTAATAGGGAGGAAAACACACGCAGAGAAGACCCATAAGCAACTTCCTGTTAGTCCTTACACAAAACTAAAAGTTATATTTAGATTCCAGCAGTATTTTGGCTATTTTCAATATTGACTTTTTCAAAATGAAATCCTATGTTACACTATTAAAACCTTTTAGCTAATGACTCTGATGACATTTTTTGAGGGGAAGATGGAATTTTAAATATTTTAATCTTTGATTCTTCTATCTGTAAATAATCAAACTGACAGAATGAATATCCAGATGAGGACTAGTTCTCACTAACTGGGCTAGCAAAGTCACAAAATATCACTTTCAGATTCAGTATTGTTTACATGAATAATGCAAAGAAGAATCCTCAAAGGTGGTAACCCTCCTTGATCCTTGTCCTCCTTACCAAAAGAACACTGAAACGAAAGTGTGAGGGTCACCCCATCTGAAGGATATTTACTTACAAGGAAAGCTAATTCCAGTTAACATCTGTAACCTTATGAAGGAAAGTAGAAGTTACTTGAGTGCAAGCACTGTAAGTAGCTGCTGTGATACCTAAGATGCTTACTAAGCAACAAACAGGTAATACACACAGTAAAGACTACAGAAAAAAAGATGATTCATTTCCTGGGCAGAATGGGAAAGGGCAGACAGATGGAGAGGGACATCAAAATGGCATGGCATGCTACTCAGAAGCGTGCACAATTTAAAACTTTTATCACATATTTCTGGAATTTTATATTCATGTTCTCAGGCCATGGTTAACAGTGGGTAAATATAACTGTAGAGAGTGCAAGTGTGGATAAAGGTGACTGTTACATGTCACACATATGCAGATATTGTAAAATATATCTTTGGTATTTATCCAAAGTTCCTGGCATGCAATTTGTAAAATCCTTGCAATTTGCTGAGTTTTTGTATGTTAGTGAGGGGTCAGCTGGCTGAGGATGTGTAGATCGCTTGAGTAAGGGAGTCAACCACCAAAAAGACCAAAGCGTCATAGAGTGTTGGGGTTTTCCACCCTCAGCCCATCTTCTGAAGGGGACGAGAGGCGGAAAGTTAGGTTTACAATCAGGGACCAATGATATCATCCATGGTGCATATATATACAATGGAACCTCCTACATACCTACCCAAAAGGAGTTTCAGATCGGTTTCTGGATGCCTTAATAAGTGAAGATTCCTAGAGGATGACATATCTGGGAAGGAGTTGGAAGATCTCTGAACTTTCTCCAAAACCTCAACCTATCCATCTCTGCATGTATGTCTTTTGTGACTTCCTTTACAATAAATTGATAAAAACAAGCAAAGTGCTTATCTTAAAATTTATTTGCAACTTCCATAAGCTAGTTGAATCCAAGGAAGGAACTGTAGGAATTTCAATGTATATAACAAGCATAAGTCATAATGTAGACTTGTTAGAGGCATCTGAAGTACTGTTATGTGACAAAGCCATTTGCTACCCAATTTAATAGTTAATTTTTTGTACTATTTACCATAACTCATACATTTATGTATTGATAATAGTCTTTATGCCTTTCTTATTGGCATATTATTGGCACATTATGCTCAGTCATTATGCCTTTCTTATTGACTTGCCATCCTTATTCATTAGGATGACGTAAATACCTGTAATTACTTTAGAAATATGTAAGTGTATCTTGGTTAAACTACCATTCTGCTTAGAGGATATCAATTTGAATGCTTTGGTTAAAAAATTCTACTGTATTTCTAGATGCCCAAGACCATCACACTGTTAGATAAAGGGGGCTGGGGATGTAGCTCAGTGGCATAAACGCTTGCCTGGCAAGCCTGAGGTCATGAGCTCGATTACCAGTACCAAAAAAAAAAAAAAAAAAAAAAAAATTAGATAAAGGAATGTGGGAACCGAGCTATTTAGATTCAGTCAATCTGTCATACTCTCTATATTTCTGTTACATGAGAACACCTGTATATATCTAAGAGGAACAAAATTTCTTCCATAATAATTTCCAAAAGTTTTGAATCCACAATAAAATAAAATAATGATCCAAATTGGATAATATCCAGGAAAAATTTTACAAAATTTCTGGCATATCCACAATAATATTGTGCTAAAACTTTGGTGGGTGGATCTAGGACAGTTAGTAGAAAAAAGTAGACATCAAATGAAAATAAGAACTGGGATTGTTGTTCAGTGTTAGAGCATTTGCCTAAAGAAAAAGTGAGTGAGAGAGAGAGGGAAAGAAAGAGAGAGAGTGAGAGAAAGAGAGAAAGAGAAAGAGAGGGAAAGAAAGAGAGGGAAAGAGAGAGAGAAAGAAAAAGAGAGAGAGAAAGAGGGGATGAAGTTTTCTGTGCACAACTCTGGAGGACAATTTTGGAAAAAAGAATGGATAGTTCCTATATTCAGAAACATCTGAGTAGCTGAGGAAAAGTGGGTGCCTGGAAACTAGAGGTACACATATTTCAATTTTAACCAAGGAAGAAGTTAATAACTACGAGCTGTTGTTCAACAGAATCAGCTAACTTTTGAAGTATGAAACATGGCTTCTCACTGAAAATGTTTGAAAAAAAAAAACTCCTTCACTAATGCTGCAGATGTAATTTCACATAGAGTAAAAGATACACCAAACTCAAATCGAAGTGAGTCCACATATTCCCAATTCCTGTTATAGTTTATTTGATTCATTTTCATGGAAAAAAGATAAAACAAAATTTCATAATGAAATAATAGCAATAGCTAATACATTAGATGTTACCTTTAAAGTAGTTGCTCAGGGTACAAGATATGGGCATAAAAATTTCTCCAATAGATATTGGCACCAACCTTCCTTTTTAATGAACTAAGAGACATTAATAGTATAACTGACTTTGATTTTTTTCCTTTCTCCCTGCTGTTCTTTCCCCTTTCCCCCAACCTGGTTCCTTTTTCATTTGCAACAATTTCTTTCATTTCAAAATATTAACTGTACATTTTAGAACTTATTTACTCTTTCAGTTTCTCATACCAGGGAGACAATATGACATTCACAATGTGAGTCTGATTTAGTTCACTTATGCGTATGGTCTCAAGTTGCATCCATTTACCTATAAAAGTTTCCCTTTTATCCTTCTTTAAGGCTGAGTAGTACTCCATTCTTTAAAAATACCACATTTTTTTTATTCATTCCTTGGTTGATGGGCATTTGGGTGCTTTTTAAGATTTAGTTATTGTAAGTTGTGCTGTTATAAACACGTGTGCATATATTGCTGTGGTATGATATTTTTAATATTTCTGGGAAGACACCCAGAAGGGAAATAGCTGGGTGGAATGAGATCTTTAATTCTAGATTTTTTGAGGAATCTATTTCCATACTGATTTCCACAGTGGTTTTTTTCTTATTCTGTGTAACAGCCTTGTAATCTAATTCTATCTGGTAAAACCTAATAATTCTTCAATATCTATCTAAAAGCAATTTGATTGACAAAGGACTTTCCCACAACACAAAACAGATATGACTTTTTCCCTACATTACTACTGCTATTCTCTGATAGAAACTATTACATCCACCTTGCCTCAGAAGCGTTGTTTGATCACCAGTTTGTTGTCAGACTAAGTCCTGATTGCCTGTATTGTTTCAACACCTGTGAGTCTTTAAAACTAACAGATGCTCCACAAGCATTTAATAAGTGAACAGATAATTAACTCCGTGAACCAAAAACTTCTCTTTTGCCACATAAAGTAATAATTTTGCAGATCCCAGGGAAGAAGCTCTGGATATTTTGGAAGATCATTTTTCTGTCTACCAAAATAAAACAGTCTTTTAGTTAACCAATTTTCAAATAATAGCTAGGACTTTATAAATCGTTAGAGTTTGTCCCTTAACTGTCACTCATACTATTTCCTATGTCTCCACTGACACTTGAAAGAAAATATTTTTAGAATTACTAGAATATCCATAGCACAGTGTGGTCGTGAAAAACCTTAAGTATCTCATGTAACATGCTGTTTTCTTTTAAAAACGGGAAAATCTTCACAAAATTCACATTTAAGCAATATTAAACGAATACGTTTTAAACTATACTCAGAAGAATGATTCTGATACTTTGCAACAGAAAAAAAAACATGAGTTTTTTCTGTCAATCTTTTAAAGTTTAGATGACTGATGTGTTTACTTAGACTCTCTATGCCTGACTTTGCTATTTTACTTGTATTCACCATATGCTGCATTTCTTGAAAATTTTTGAAAAATCTAGAAATGATATACATTTTATACAGTGGAAAGATACAAATCAATTTAAACAAGAAAAACTTCAGTGAGGAAGTGTAGATAAATGCTTCCAAAATACTGCCATGACTCAAAGTAAAGTATTATACCGAATAATTTCTTAGTAAATACTTGGGTTTCATTGTATTTTATCCTGAAGACAAATTTACAAAATAACTTTGGAATAATTTACTTTCATTTATTTCTGCATTAATATCTATGAACACTTTATTTCAGAATATTTTTGGTCACAAAAATGGTCACAAAGTTCAGGATAAACTTGGTATCATCAAGGGAGAAAAATAAATATACTTCTATTATTATAACTCACTAAAATCCTAGCATTTTAAAACTACTATTTATTAAACTCTTGTGCTTTAGATATATCTTTAAACCAAATATGATTAATTACTGAACGTTTTCTACAACTCAGTGAGATTTCTACCATTATTACCTCAATTTACAAACAGGAAAACAGCCAGGGCTAGTTTCAAAAACTTTTATATAACAAGGTATTCTAATCTCTTCACTCCTAGCTTTCCTTTTTTTACTAGATTTTACAAGTGATGACGCAACACCTCAGTGAAGTTATTAAAAAATTAATAGCAATCTCATGACTAATATATAATAGAGACTAGAATCAAACTGAAGCTCCTTCATCTCCAAAATATAATTTTCCTTACATTAAGAGAACATATGTCAATTTGGTATAGATAAAGAAATACATTAACCATAGTAACACAAAGAATGAAAGTGGTGGAAGGAGTACCTTTTCCTGAGGGTTATTAGATCCCCTGCTATGGCTGCCTTGATGTCCTGAGCGAATTGAAAACCTTTACCTTTCATGTTCATTTTGACCTTGGTGAATAGCCAGAAGTTACACTGTGACAGATCTGGAGAATAAAGTGGGATGAGGACATACTGCAGTGTTTCCGTAAGCCTGCCTTTCCAATGGATGGCACTCAGTAGTAACATTCACCATATTTTTTATCACACTTCATAAAAACATTCATGGAAAAGAACTTCTAGAACTGCTTAGAAAGGGGCAAGAAAGCTATGATAAGTGTATTTGAAGTGAAAGAGAGATTTAAGAGGAAAATAAATGACAAAATGTCTTCTATGGTAATAAATTTTTAATGTAAATATTCACTGTATATTTTGTACCTATGCCTGTCATGGAAAGGGTCCAAATCACTTCTACATCATGGTGAATTACAACACAATCCTTACACATTGTTTTCAATCAAATACTTGAGTATTACTGAGTATGGTGGTATCTACAGGATTAGCTTTGCTATATTGGATTGCATCCATAAACATGTAGATGGACAAGATACATATATTTGACTGAGTCCAAGCTGATGGATTCTGAAATGTTATATGATCACAATTAGAGTCACAGCCTGTCACTTGAGCTTTACTTTCCAAAGATACTGTCCTGGTTGCTTATTTAAAATTAGAAGAGGTATAATTTCCAGTACAAGCTTGAACAATGTCTCTTTGGCGTGGCTTAAAGATCTTATATAATAAGATATAATAAAGAATGATTGGATTTCCAAAACAATTTTTATCGCAGGAAAAAAAGAAACAGACATGGTGTACCTTTTTCCAAAAAGCAAAATTAAAATTAATGTATAATGGTCTGTAGTTTCTTAAGCTTACAAGGATGACAAAAACTACACAGGAATATCCATAATCTAAAAATCTATGTAACAGATGAGTCATTCAAAATAAGATTTACAAGAGTAGGAGCAATATTAAACACAGTCCCACAAGTGACATTCTTACCCACTAATGTTATTATCAACTCAGTGTGATACTCCCTTATGTTGAAAGTACTGAGATGCAATTTAGAAGCCTGGACATTAAAGATATTATAATTATAATTATTTCCTTTGTACACTTAGGTTAACCACATGGATTTTATTTTAATTAACTAAACTACTATGAAAACCAAACATTTAAAATCCAGCTAGCTTACTTCCCTAATCTGCATCATAAGAGAATTAGTATGAATAAGAATTCTAAAGTAATTTGTGAAGTCATTTATAAACTTTATGTATTTCCTATTCTCCTGATTAAATTACATGTCTGAGTGATTCTTAATTGTATTTTGTCAAACGATTTGAAAGCTTTCTATCTTAAGGTCTGTTAGTAAACAAATAGAAGTGTAAAACCAGAATATGTTCAATAGAATTCATATAATGTAGAAGCTTTATCACTGTCATAGTCATCTTAGTGCAAATGGTTACTACTAATAATAAAGTCAACTCTGGCAAGAGCTATCTTAGCAAACGGGAGACTCACGAAAGATTTATTGTAGACATCTCCTTGGAATTTATGCTCCATACAGATTATCTTCTATTAACTGGTGAGCTTGAACCTTGAAAGGAGTTTCAAGTTTCAGATAAGTATCACACATCACTGAACATTACGTCTGCCACCTGGTAATGAATAATATAAATACAGCACATTTATTCAGCAGGGAAGGGAAACTGCTTCTATAGCCAATTCTCAATTATTCGGGGTAATGGGGGAAAACCTCTGAGTGGTTATCCATAAATAGAGATAATTGGCAGAATATGTAAATTAGGTCCCATTTCACAATGTTTATGAACATTTTGGCTGAATAGTGATAAAAGAAATGAAGAAATATTAAAACACGGTAATTATTATGAAGCATTTGACAGATTTACCGGTTTTCCTCTCATTGCTCAGACTTGTCCTGCTCTGTCTCTCCCTTGTCCACTCTCAAAAGACACATTTTCCTCTGGGTTCAGCTTTACTCTTTTTTCAGCAGATATGCAAGTTCTTTCTGGTTCTTCTCATCCACTATAATGGCTACTGATAACAGGATGCCACACACATGCTGAGAGAGTAAATAAACTGCTAATATATTCTCACTCATGTTGTTTCAATTTAATTAAATGCGTAACATATAGTGGATGAAATTGACAAGTCTATATGTCTATGGAGTTGTATTTTAGTGTAGATAACTAAGTTATGAACACACCTCAGCAATCATAATCTTGGTAGAGAATGAGACAGTAAAATAGAGAATCTTCATTAAAAAGAAACAACTAAACAAGCAAATGAGCGCAAAAGAAAAGTTAAACCACGAGTGAATTTCAAGAAACAGTGTATTGTGGGGCAGGGTGGCATGTGCCTGTAATCATAGCACTCAGGAGACTGAGGCTGCAGGATGACAATTTTGAGGCCAGCCTGTAATATGCAATGAGACACTGTCTCGATTTCTGTGTAGTAGGTGGTCCTCTGAGTTCTGCAGATTCTATATGTAAGTATTTTAGGACTGCGTAATGGAAAATCCTTACTCAACATGGCAGCTCCACTGAACTGAACTGAGTTCTAGCATTGTCCTCACGCTCGACTAGCTCTGAGAAGTCTCATAGCCAGGGCACAGATCTCAAGATGGCTGAGGTCACTGAACCGTAATAGTTGGTGGGGTCAGTTTGGCCATGATAAGATTTGCATTGGTCAGTGTCAACTTGCTAATAATCTATTCAGTAGAACTTGCTCGGTCGCAGGCAGTATGATGTCAGATGATGCTTTAACACTGCTAACTGCTTGGTTGATGGCATTTTTGCAAAAGACGAGGACAGTTTTTGCACAGTCAGAATCTCATCAAATGCCCACAAAATTCGTTGTCATTTTTAGTCTTTCCCCCATATTGAATGATCTTTCCTAAAACTTCCAAATAGTAGCTAAAACCAATGTCTAAATTCTGAAATTCTTTCCTTAGGTGCTCCAAAACAAGGCTGAGGCATCATCTTCTACCACATTCTTTCCTCCTGGTTGTGAATCCTCCCCCAGTAATGGATTATCATTGCATTCCTCAAACTCACCACATGATCTTATGTAAGCCGGTGCCTCTTTCTCTGCTGTTGCTATTGCTCTTCCACACACTTCTCTGCTCTTCTTTCAGATCTCAGTTTAAACCCTGTTTCCATCTACCTTCACAAGTATGATGGCCTCCGCTTAATTGCAGGTCTTTCCTTCCACTGAAAACATGATGGAGACAAGTCCTATCATGTATCCTAGATCTCAATACCTTCAGGCTTCTTCCCCTGCTCTCAAGATAAAACTAGATGCTTTATTTGGCCTTCTAAGCCCTCAGTGGTTTGCTGGTTGCCAAGCCTTCCATATGTCGCAGTCACTATTTTCTTTCCACACTCCAGTCACTTTAGTTTTCCTTCAGGCCTTAGGACCTTTCCTGCTTCCTTCTACCAGAGTTTTTTGCACTCTTCCCCCTCCCTGAACCAGTCTTCCCCATGACTTTGCTTAGCAATGACCTCTTGCTCCTTCAACTCCTCTCTATCGCATGATTTCTTCATTAACATACTTTTCCTACATCTTTTTCTACACTAACCTTCTTACAGTGTCATTTATTACAGCTGAAATTTAATGGTTTCATTTTCTTACCAATATATTTTATTGTGTAGCACAAGTCTCATCACAATTTAGGTGCTAAACAAATCATGGGATGTTTCTGCGAGCAAAGGTTCTATTTTTGGTGTCCCCAGTGCCCCATATTATGTCTGCTGCATACATAACAATAAAAAGTTTCAGTGACTTGAAAGGAACCCAATATAAAACTACTATAAATAGGAGTTCACTATACCTATCTAATTTATTTGAATCATTTCAGCTTTAAATAATCCATCTGATTTCTCTATTCATAGGTCATCCATTCATGCTTTTAAAAATGTTTCCTATGTTCCCCTGATCCAGTATGTCCTAAATATACACAAACCATCTCCGTACTGAGGAAGGTCCATACAAGTTTAAAGCTCAAACAATGCTATTAATTACATTAGTACCCCACCACTCATGGTTTTTTTTTTTTTTTTTTTTAGTTTTTTGGGTTCTTTTGGTACCAGGAATCAAACTCACGAACTTGCACTTGCCAGGCAGGCACTTGTGCCGTTGAGTTATATCCCCGGCCCTCATGGTTTTCTACAATTTCAGTTACCCAAGGCCAGTTGCAGTCTAAACATATTAACTGTAACATTAGAAAAATAAATGACAAGTTTTGAACTGTACACTTTCCTGTGTAATGTGTTCAGATTTCCTAGCACCCCACTCCACCCAACCAAGAATGTGAATTATCCTTCTGTTCCATGTACCTGTGCTGTATACACTACCCTCCCATAAGTCATTTAGTAGCCATTTCTATTACTTGATCAGCTGTCAAGTGATTACAGTGTTTGTGTCTGTGTGAGCCACACTTTACTATACAGTAGCCTCAAAATGCAAGAGCAGCAGTGCAAGACATTTGGTTTTACCAGCAAGCTGTGAAGTATTTTTTAAGTGAAAAAAAATTACTTGACTTAATGAGGAAAGTAAAATATCGTACTCTGAGGTTGTTAATACCTACAGTAAAATGATGAATCTTTTACATTTGACCTTACCCAAAATTCTGAAGAAGAAAATAAATTCACTTATATGGTTAAAAATTGTTCTATTATTAGTTATTGCTATTAATCTCTCATCATGGCTAATCTACAAGTTTCACTGTGTCACATGAATGTATGTTAGGAAAAAACAATATATGCATGTTTCAGCTTTAATGACAATTCAAGTGTCTACTGTGGATTTCCATGAATGAGGAAGGGTATTGTAGTCATGTCCTATTTCTAAATTTAGGCCCATTAATTAAATCTAATTAAAATTAAAAAATAATAGGGCTGTGTACCAAGGACCATGTTCTGAGCTATTCATTTTCTCTGCCTTATTTCATTTCATTCTCTCCATATTCTACACAAGAGGTGATGATTCACCCAAGGTTACAGGAAGTTAACTTTAGATCTGGGATTCAAACACTTGTAGTTTGGTGTCTTCAGTCTGACAACTTCAGTCTGATTGTTTAAATTTTCTGAGTCCCTTTCTCATTGTCTGACTTGCATTTGCTGCTCTTGCACGACTATTCTCCATGTACGCATTTGAGTCCATGTGGAAATGCACTACTCCAACTCCTTCCAAGTCATTCAAGAAAAAGTTCCATTCACAATAGTTTCCTTCCTGTTCCCTTGTGTACATAGGATGATTCTTCATCCCAAGAAACACTTGGAAAAATCTAACTTTATACTTTTCAGTTTCCCTGTTATAAAACTTCTTGGTACTCTGTACATGTTTCCTTTCACTCACAAATTCTGTACGTTTATTCTCACATGCAAGCATTTGTGATTTTTGTACTTGACGGCTTGCTCTTGTGGCAGAACAGACGTGCTCTGGAGTATCATCCTTCAGAACAGCCCAAGCGATGGCTGCAAAATGGAGGATAAACAATCAGCTTTCTCTCATTTAGGGTCAACTGTGCAGGACGTGCTCGTCTGCTCTCCAGCGTTCACTGGTGAACTGTGCTGAACCTCATTCCCCGCTTCCCCGTAGTAACCTGCTAGGTGATGGACCCTTTACTGATATCTTTCTTTCAACCTCACTTGCCTGTTCCCTTAACTGAAGCTACCTAGGATCTACTACCAAAGCAGCTATTTGCATTCAAATCCTTCTCTCAAAACTCTCTTTTGGGTATCTCTCTTTGAGTTCTGCTTACATTCCTCAACCTTCAACTACAAAGGTTGAGTGTAATTCATGAGTTTTTTTATGTTTTAACAGACTATTTCTCAGCATCTCCTAATTGCTTCTCCATAACATCTTTAGTTTTCTTTTCATCTTTTGTATCAAGGAGCCAGGATAGCTGGAAGATCTGCCCCCTTCTCCTCTTGGAGAAGTGGCTTGGTTGAAATTCTAACTTTTAAATTGGAGATCCTATTATCCAGCATCGCTGACCAGGTAACCGTTAGTCATGCTTTGTCCTTTGTGATTTCCACAAAATTGGTCCAAGGGAAATCGTCTCTGTAAGTAAAGATTACATCCATGTGTTCCCAGCAGCGCATCAGAGGATGAGATTTAAGGCTATTTCAGACTCCCATTTCAAATGCGTGTTTCCAGCCTCTCATAAAAAGCATTTCAAAAAAAATCTGGTGTTCTTGGGAGCTGATCTCAACTAAAACATGTTTTTAATGCATTTCCCAAATCTGCAACTTCTTCTTTAAATACACACACACACACACACACACACACGTACGTGTGTCCACATACACAATGCCTCAAACTGAACTAAGTTCATGAAGTTTAATTTGGCATCTAGCTAACATGCCTGAAAATTGTATTTTTTTTTTTGTGGTTTAATGTTGGTTCTTCAATTTTTCATGCTGAATCTTCATCCTTTTACAAATTAGATTTCTCACTTTCTTTTCATGGGATTCCTGGTGGGCAAATATAATGTTTTCAATAGCAGATAAACATTTCACGATTCTTCGTAATAATTCTTTGTAATAATACCACTCTCATTTCCATATTCTCTAAGCCACTTAAACAGTACCAGTTTATTAACCAAGCAATTTATCAATATTTATTCATGATGCCAATAGCAGGCTTCTTGTCATAAATAATTATTGAGGTAATAAATAGTTTTATTATTAAAACCTGATGACAAGAACAGAGTGATTACCCTGATAAAGACTGATGACAGGTCTTCGTATCTGATGCGAAGCTCAGAACGCTGTGCAGATTGAATCTAAGGCCTCCTGCATGGATAATAAATTGTTATTTCAGAGAATAAAATGATTGATACATTTGCTTGCTGTGGAAAAAGCATTGGGGAGAAGATTCTACTCCCTAACTTATTTAAGCAGGGTATGGTGAAATTTTCTTTCCTGTGACAAATTTAACTTTCCAAGAAAGTGACAGCTCTTTGGCAGAGATATGAGCGGGAAAGCATTTTTTTTAGAAGCTCCCACAAGTCAAGTTCATTTTGAAATGCCTTTGGATGTTCTCTAGGCTCAGTGGAGCCCCCTGCAGGCAACACCTGGAGTGGGGGTGAGAGTGTGCTGGGAAGTCGTGAAGAGAGAGACCATAGGTAACTCAACGAGAAGACAAATGCAGTCTGTCAAATCATATTGGAGAAAGTGCCACTGATTCTTGCACTGCCTGGCTCAATGCACAAGCACATGGTATTTTTTTTTTTCCATTGGTTTGATCTTACCTTTTATGACAAACTAGCCCCGGAGACCATCCATCTTTTGACAACCTGGGAAATGACTGCTTTGGGGAGAGGTAAGGAGCATGAAGACAGAGAAAGATTGAGACAGAATTACATTGTATGTGCTTTCCATTTGAAAATGTTTTATTTTGTAGTAATCTGCAATTACTACAAAATTGCAAAATTAAAATGCAATGACAAATATAATGAAAACCATCCAAAAAGGAATAACTAAGATTTAAACTGCATTCTTCTTACTCAGTTTAATCTGTTTGTGCATTTAAAAAAGGCAAGGGAAAGAATGAAACATCTATCATTTGAAATGTCACCCAATAATGGGATGAACTAAAGTCATAAAATTATTATATTTTTGATTTATATTTTAAGCAAACTATTGGAACATCAAATAGTAATGTATATTCAATGATTTGGGATCAATTCTGAATGAACTGTGTATTTGTGAAACACAACTATCCATCTCTGAGGTCTGAATTTATTATATTCTTCTCTGGGTATGTTTGACAGTGTGAAACTAAACCAATCTTTGAAAATTATTTTTGTGAAAATGATTCCTGTGCTAGCTATCCCTTGTTGAAATGTTTTATATAGGAAAACATATGTTACATTATCCCCATATTATAAGAACTTGTTAATTTTTTTAATTTTTTGGCATGTGGGCTTGATAAAAATAATTACAACTTAATTCTTTCAATATGTGGTTAAATTATGTTGAATATATTTCTGAAAAGCTGTGCTTTTTTGCTTTTTTTCTCATAGTTTGATGTCATCTTGCAGATATTTAATTTAATTTTATTTATTTATTTTTTTTTTGGTTTTTCTCCGGTACCGGGAACTGAACTCACGACCTTGCGCTTGCCAGGCAGGCGCTTTGCCTGTGAGCTAAATCCCCAGCCCCCAGATATTCAATTTTAAAGTACTTTTTAGCATCTTATTAGCGTTAAAGGCATTTGCCGCAGCTAAAAGTGAAAAGACAGTGTTGCTGCAATCTAAAGCCTTGTAACTACCAAATCTTCACATTTACAGCACAAAGGGGCACCTATGGGATCACAATGAAGAGACTTCAATTTTGTCTGTGGTATATTTTTTAATCTTGAATCTAAAGTTCATGATGTTCAAATCCTGACAGTTATTAAATTAGATTCATTTAACATTTATAGTACTTCTACAGGATGTTTATGCTTTTCAGAGTGAAGTAATGATTTTAAATGTAGTCTTCCATCTGAGAAATGCATGATTACATGAAGAAGCACTAGGTAATCCAGCAGTTACTTCAGTTTTGGGTACAGCAGTGAATTGCAAACACCTATTATGTTCTGCAGAAATATGAGGATGAATATTAACTCATATAAGACAAACTTTCTCCCATTTAATTCAGGGGCAGTCATTGACACCACTTAAACGTCAAGGACTAGGCTGGGCACTTATGACTTAGAACTCTACCTAACATTTTATTGGTTGAGCAAGCATTTACTGACTACAAATTTGATAGGCCCTACTGTGGAGACTATAAAAATAGGCCAGAATATTTCTGACCTTTGGGATCTCAGAAAGAAAAGACACAAAAATAGAGGGCAAAGAAGTATTAACATTATTGTGACAGATGTGTGAATAAGGGATAAAACAAACACATGTAGGATCTCAATAAGTATAGTTGAAAGAGAAGGGGATATAGCTCAGTGGCACAAGTGCCTGGCAAGTGCAAGGTCCTGAGTTCAATTCCCAGTACCAAAAAACGAAAAGCAAAGAAAGAAAAAGAAGTACATCCATGGGAAATATATGCTTAAGCCATTTTAATAAGAGGGAGGAGATATATATAGCACAGGTATTTAGATTGCATACTTACATCTACTTTGCTTTGAGAATAAAAGCTATCTGTTTTGGGAACATTATATACAAGGACAGAACTGACAATAAACAAAGAATCACAGTCACGGTATGCCTCATTTGTTCCTTTAAATTTTCAGGTACCATGTTATTTCTCAACATACACGGAATCACTGGAAACAGTAAAGTGTTAACATCACCACGAAACTGAGGAGAACACTGTGATTCAATGAGCTGGAGAGAATTCTTCAAACACATATGCTGCTTAACCAGTTTCCACATTCTTTAGCCTAAAAATAAAATGGTCTTTACCTCTTGGAGTTTGCTATGTTACCAATGATAAAGACACATGAAATGTCACTACAGACACCATGCAGAGACCCCCCTGGGGAGAGCACAAGGTGTACAGGGAGCACAGAGTAGAGGACGGGAACAAAAGGGAATTTTCTTGGTTGTGTAATTGCTTAACTAGTGCAAACATTTATTCCACACTAGTCACAGTTTGGAACATGGCATTTGAATGTGATAATCATTTTTTTTTCCATTTTCTTCTTTCTCCCTTCCTTTTCTTTTTTTTTTTTTTTTTTTTTTTTTTTTTTTTTTTTTTTTTTTAGCTTCTCAGGTATAGTTTTGAAGTCTTTCATGATTTGGTTTTTCTCCGGTACCAGGAACCAACCAAACTCACGACCTTGCGCTTGCCAGGCAGGCGCTTTGCCGCTGAACTAAATCCCCAGCCCCTCCCTTCTTTTTCTTTCTCTCTTCTTTTCTCTCTTTTGATCTTTCTTTCTTTCTTTCTTTCTTCCTTCTTTCTTTTCTTTCTTTCTCTTTCTTCTTTGATGGAAAACAAAATTTTCCTCTAGTATAGAAGTAAAACCAATCCAAACATTTATTTCTAATAATGCTTCTTGGCAACCAGAGTGCAAGTGTGAAATTTAAATCCAATGTATTTAATCTTTTGTTTGTGACCAGCTTTCAACTGCTGTGACAAAATAATGGAAAAAAAGGATTTATTTTGACTCACAGTTATAGAGGTTGCAATCCATGGTTTGCTGGTTCCAAAGAGAAACATCAAGGTGAGAGGCATGGTGGAGGAAGTGGCCCTACCCATGGCATTTAGAAAATAGAGCTGAAGGGACAAATCAGAGAGGAAGCAGCTATGCAGTGGTGGCAAATGTATGGCAAGCATGATATTTGATTTTCTTTTAAGACAAAAAGATGTTGGTGCCTGAGATATTTTTTTCTCTAAACTAAAACCTCAGGATTCAGGTTTTGTCGCAGTGTTGACACATTGAGGTGTGGGTTTTGGGTGGCAGTTGGGCACACATCTCTAAAAGGGTCACTATCACTGGTCTTGGGACTAGATGTAATCCTCTAGGTCATGCTGTCCATGATCCACCCAGGCACACGCAGAACTGTACTTTACTTATCCCCTTGACAGCTTCTAAAAGAGTCTCATTAACCATCAAGATTAACCATTACAGCATTTCTGTTTATTAATCTTTTTGGAAAAGAGCAAAGTAAAGAAGTGACCTTTGTGTCTAGTGGCAGCAGGCTGTCTGGCAGCACACTGGCACGGGAGGTGCTTGCAATTAATCTTTCCCTAAAACATGATTTGGGCCCCAGGCTACCTCCCAAGCTTTGTTTTCTGGCTTTGCAGATGATGTGATCTAAGATATATCTGCCCAGTCACTTTCACTGACCCTTAGTCAGAATCAACTCTTTCCAATAAAACCTTTGCCTAGCAAAGTGGATTTTATAATGCAGAATGTTTCCTTAATTTCTGTGGTCCACCAACAGCTCATTTTGAAAACATGGCTCAAGAAACTTGTTTGCAATAAAAACCAACTGCATTTTGTCTTCAAAAACAATGTGTTATTATAACAAAGGCTCAGAAAAGTCCTATTGTTTGTTTGTTTTCTACAGGTTCATTCAATTTGTGTGGGCCAAGTGCCTTCCCTGCTGGTGGTAATGTGCAAAAGCTCAAGGAACACGATGCACAGACTCTATGTTTATGAAGCTGTTGACGAAAGACTCAAAATCCAATTTCTAGCCAGCGCTTATTCAGAGGCCATAATCATACATTTACTATCACCTTTCTTTTAAAAGCTTAAATCCAAGCTCATCTGCACAGAGTTCCGTGGAACAGAAAAATAGATTACATTCACATAGCGTATGGTCTTTTGTGACACGCTTTTAAAGATAATTATTAGTCCAGTTTTCAAAGCCCTTCCAGCATGGTGATCTGGGTAAGAAGATAAAAAGTTAAGCACTTAAATTCTCTTGACCTTTTCAATAAATGTAATAAAACTTTGTCTGAAGACATCACCAGCATGTGATACTTCATTCTCATAGTCATGTCATAAATTTCACTAAACATTCAAGTTCAGGAAAAATATCTCATTATAGAATCTGTTGCTTTTAGTTTAAATAAAAACTAAAGACTAACATGATACTCTTTCTTTGTTTTCACTAATTTCCATGAAAATAGAAATAAAGTGAACTTTAGCCTTGTCTTTTTGAGGCAGGGTCTCGCTATGCAGTTCAGGCTGGCCTTGAACTCACTTTTGTAGTGCAGGCTGGTCTCTAACTCCTGATGATCCTCCTGTCTCAGCCTCCCAAGTGCTGGGATTATAGGCGTGTGCCACCACGCTCGGCATGTGAACTTTATCCTATGCTCTTTTAAAATACTTAAAATCTGTAGAGTAAGAAATGTAACTATCTGCAAGAATGGCAGAAACTTACTAACCCCTTCTTCAAAAGATCCAGTTACTAAAAACTTATTTATGTGTACAAACTTCTTTTCCATTAAAATAGGTAGTCAGTAAACCCTTATACAGTTTAGAACTACTCAAAATGTATTTTTGCTCTTATTTGAAGAATTTGAAAACACTTTTCAACTGCATATATTTTATAGGGGCATAATTCTGTGTTTTTGAGCTATGTGTGGTGGATTTTCAAGTGATGGTCAACTTGTAACACGCCCTGAAATGAATCAGCATGGTTCTGGATGTGGAAAGCCCAGCTGAGGATCATTACCAACAACATAAAAAGGAGAACTGGAGAGGTGAGAAGTGGTGCTGTTGGTTCTCCTGGAGGAGCTTGTCATGCTGGCTTTCCTGATGTTCTTATCATTGGAGGGGCTCAGGACCTCGCTGTTGCTGAGGATGGCTGTGATACTTTACAGGGTAGCTTTGGTTCTTACTTTGAGTGTTGCTTTCTGGCTCCAGTGCAGATCCCTCAGCCTACTGGCACAAATCCTTCATCCTGCTGGCACAGGCCTTCTAGCTTCCACCACTGACTTTGGGCCTGCTAAGCACATATACATGAAAGACTTGCATGAGACATTACTGTGGGCTGTTGGCCTCCAGTTGGACTCGTGGAAAGCACTGTCATGGGCTCCAGGTCTTTAGCTGAACTCCTGCAGGACATTATCATGGGATCTAGGCCCTCAGCTGAATGTTTTGGGTCTTTAGTGTATGTACATATTTCCTGTACTCTTTTGTATTTGACTCTTTGGGCAACTAGTGTAAAATAATCCTATTAATTATGCGTCCTGTATTAGGTTGTTTATCTTGCAAACTCTGACTACAACACTATCAAAATTGTATAATCAGAACAGGTATCTCATTTCTCCAGTTTCAGTATTCAGTGTGCTAGCATGAAGGGCTAAATAAATGTTATTTATTTCATGAAAAAACACTGACCAAATGTACATGCCTGAAATAATGATAACAATTATGGTACAACCTTGTCGTGAAAAACTGTGTAGGCATTTAGTGATGTGTGTATGGATTAGTAATGTATTCTTTAGTTATTTTAATCACAGTATAGAAAAGTGTGCATATGGCAGTGCTATTATTGCTATTCATGTAGATTACATTTATATAATAGAAAGTCTTTTATGCATCTTGGGAAGTGTGGGATATAAATTATATGTCTTTATCCAAAACAAAGTGCAGAACTCAGGATCCACCTTCCAATTATAATAGAAATTCAATACGCCTTTGTCGAGTCTCCAAACCCCTCTTATGATTTTATAAAAATTTCTGTGTAATTTCTCTTGAGTGAGGGGTAGGGAAGGGACCACTATTGCTCACATTTATTTTAAAGACTGTGGACATAAGGATCTGGAATGCTATTGTGTGCCTTTAAAAGTCAAAACGTTTTTCATTTTCTATTTCCATGGAACCAAAGTTCAGTGGTTTGGATATCATTGTTTTTAATGTTTCAAATTTTACGCACATCCTGGAAAACAGGTTAGCTTTATACTTAAGAGCAGGTTTCACTTATTAAAATTGATCCAAAAAATTTGTGAAAGTAACATTTCAAGACACCACCCAAGGGGATTTCTGAAACCAGAAATAGTATCAAACTTTAGGTGTAATGTTATGGCTTGTATCTAGATATCCCCTCAAAGCCTCATTCAGTCATAGGTGGGGCTTTTTGGAAGTGGTTGGATCTAGGGTCTGTGATGATAGGATTAAAAATGTGATGCTGGGATTGGTTCATGTTGCGATGCTAGGGTTAAGGGTGCACTACCCTGGGTAGGTGGCCCCCTGGGTGTGCCCTAAGTGTGGTTATCCTGGATATGATATAGGGGACAGAAAGAGGGTCACTACTAATCACTTCTAGTATATTGATTGCTGTTTTGCTGCCTTCTGCCTGCCACAAATTTTCTCTCCTTTCCCATACCCCTCTGCCATGCTACTCTGCCTTGGAGCCAGCAAATTGTGAACTGAAACTCTCACAAACTGAGACCCAAATAAATCTTCCTTCAACTTTGGGCATTGGATATTTTGTCTCAGCAAGGACAAAAGTAACTAAGACATACACTATGGACTTTTGGCCTATATATACATACATATGTTAAAGATTAACTCATAAATTAGGCACAGTAAGAGATTAACAATTATAACTAATAGGGACAAGAATTACAAGAATATATGTAATAAAAATTATAGAGATATATAGTCACTCATCTTACTTCCTCTTTCTATCCCCCTCTCCCTCTCTCTTTCATTGTCTTCCACCCTCCCCTCATTACACTACAAATTATGAGGAAACACAGGTACCCAAATCTGTGGAAACTGAGACTAGAATGAAATGCATAATTTTTTTTGGTGTAATGTAGCATGAGTGAACCCAGTGCTCCTGATTTCAAATTAAAGGACTCTCCTTGATTTAGCTTTCCAGGCCAAGAAAAGGATGTCTTTGAATTGTCTTCAGAAAGGTGCAAGCAGGTCTTTGCAGATGTCTTGTTTGTATGTAAGAATTTCTAGTATTATCATCCTTTTATCATGCAGACCTCCACACACTGCTACCACTAACCTCAAGGGGGCTAGAGGTCCACAGAAAATTGCTTTTCCTACCTCCTATAATTACTGAGAATAATACAGCTTCTCTCTACTTTCCTACACTAGTCTACTGATCCCATCTTTCTCCCCCAGAATCAGCTAATTTACAAGAGCCAGTGCAGAAGAAAAAGGTAAAGCCACGAGAAACTATTCAGAATTTAAGGAGCACAAGAATTACTGCAGGTAAGTGTCTTCTATGACAGCAAGGTCCTGTGTGACTGGTCAAGCCACAGCCCATGATACCATCCCTGTTCTCTGGACTCCTTCTGACCATTTTAAGAACCTTCTGGCTCATATCTAAATCTTGTTTGGGGTTAAACTGATCTTCCAGGATTCATGTCCTTACTTGGGAGAGAGCTGGAGGGCGGTCCTCAGGATTTACTTACCCACCTAAGTATACACAAATCAAAAGAAAAACACTGCACTTTTTATACAAATTATTTTCTCTGCTCACATTTCAATATGCCAAAGATGGAGGACTTTGATAAGTTATACAAAGGTTGCCTTTATACATTCCCTGTAAGACAGAGGTCCACCTGGCATAAATTTACAAAAGTAAATGAATCCCTGGAGACATGCACCAGGGTGAATTTCTAAGTCTACCTCTTCAGAGAAAGGCTGGTGTTTTTCTTTTTTGGTTTTTGGTTTTTTTTAATGAAAGGCCAAACAAATGAAATCTGTAAGTTTATCATTCTACCGCTTATCAAACAATCTGCTATAACTGTGGTTTAGTTTTATCTCTAGTTATTTATTTGTATGGTGTCTTGGTTACTTTCCTCTCGTTGCTGGGACAAAATACCTGATGCCCAAAATTAAGGAAGGAAAGGTTTATTTTACTTACAGTTTGTGGAGGTTTCAGTCCATACTTGGCAAGTTACAAGGCAGGGTGGCACATGGCAGAGGGCTACAGCTCATGGCAGTGGAACATAGCAAAGCAACAAGCACAAAAAGGGAGGAATGGTGGCAAGCAACCTCTTCCTCTCCCTTACATATACAAACTGTCCACCCCAGGGCGGGTGTTGCTCTCACATCCATAATCAATCAAAATCTGAAAGCCTGACCCATGAGCGCATGAGACTTTGGGGGTGAACAAACCATAACATGTCTGAAAGAAAAATACACTTATACTGGTTGAGTGAAACTTAGGAATTACTCTCCTCCCTGTTTCCTCCTCCCTCTTTCTTCTTTCTCTTCTTTTTTTCTTCCTCTTCCTCCTCCTTCTTCTTCTTGCTCATATCATCATCATTACTATTACTAGTATATTTTTATTTTTCTACAGTATTGATTATAAATAGGAAAAAACCTGAACACTTTTACACTTTCATAAACAACATTGTGAATAACAATGAGAAATTGTAAACATAAAGTATAGAAAAATCTTGATTTTAACAGAGTCACGATTTTGCTCAACATTGGGTTAGAATTATTAGACTATAGAAAAAGTAGCTCTTCCATTTATACCTGCAATTGTATCCTAATATAATCTCTGTCTGGCTACATTAATTCATGCAAGACAGGAGCTATTAGCCCAGTATAAATTCGTCCTGATGTCTCAACTGCTATTTTGTGGTTTATGAAAGTTTTGACTTCTGGTTTTCATCCCAAGTTGATGTGAAATTGTCTAAGATTATCTTTCAAAGACTGTTTTCTTCAAGCTAACTGTTATTCTTAATTATAAAAGAGTTTCAGCCTCCTATATACTAATAAATATAGACTAAGATGAATGGTTGTCAATATTAGAAAGACACATACAAGTAGACATCATGAGCTTGCTGAATGCTGTACACAGCACTATTCAGGATATAATTTTACCTATATACTTACCTACTTACCAACCTACCTACCTTGCACATTTGTCATCATTTATTTTGCTGCAAGCAATGGATCATTAAACATCAACATAGATAAACCACTAGCCAATGTCCCAAGTATAAAACCCAATTCATGCATGTGGTGGCTGACATGGGGTGAGATAGATAAAATGATACTTAAGAGACAAGGGGAATCACAAGCACAAAAATTACTGCATGCACATTTGGTCTTAATTTGAACAACAAAGAGAGAGAGAAGTACATCCACACAGTTTTGTGAGACGAATAGAAAAAATGGACCCTGGATGCTTGATGATACAAAAAAATGTGCTTAAATAAAACACTTTTAATCACTTTAAATGTGATAATTGTATTGTCTTATGCTTTTTTAAAGACTCATCATCTTTTTAGAGATGCTAAAATATGTACAAAGAAAAGCATATAATGTCTAGGATTGGCTTCAGAATGATTTTTTGGTGAGAGAAATAAGTAATGTAAATAAACATGATGGCAAAGTTGGATGATGGTAAGTAGGGAATCATTACATTATTCTTTCCATGTTTGAATATGATTGGTATTTTTTGTAATAACATTTACTCACATATGTATGCATATGTACAATCTGAATGATTTTTTTATATAGCTATATGTTGTACATTTCTATCTCATCTTTCATTATCCTATGATTATAAATGAGAATTTATTGAGGATTTCCTCAGAATTGGGTTCTATAGAGAGACTTTTACTAGCATTATTTTATTCAACCCAACTACTATTAAAAGGCTAAAGTTAGTTTATGTCTATCCCATTTGTAGATGAGTTTTACACAGATAAAGTGTCTTCTACTAGGGAATTTACTAGGGAAGCACTTAACTTTTCCCAAGGCCTTCTGCAGTGACTAAAGCTAAGAGCTTCAATTTTTTAGTTCTGTTTATATCAGCCATGAATCTTTTTCGACTGGCTTCAGGCAACACTGTAAACTGTGTGTACTTCCCTCTATTTATCATGGATATAATACTGCCTACATCATAGTCTATCCACTTCTACATGTAGAATAAAGTGAAATAATACATGTAAATTATATTCTGCATGTTCAGTTCCAAAGGAGTTGAAATAATTTTTTAACTTTTTCTCTTTTCTCTTAAATTGTGCATGTGTTTCTTGTATTTTTGTTAAAAATTTGAGATCAGGAGACTCCATTCCTCAAGTCACTCTCAGTGCAGTAAGTGGAAATTACAGTCCAGACAATGGGACAGCCTTGGTGACAGACTGAACTTCTGCTGACCCATTCTTGCCCTGGCATCCAAAGGTGAAAGAGCTCTTGAGTGGAGCAATCAGCATCCCATTTCCTCACTCTCTCAGTGGACTGGGGTCTAATTGCCTGCCAGCCCCTCCTCTTTGCCTACATTCTCTCTCTAGAGTCTCTTTTATTTTACCTGTTGTTTGTGTCCAAACCAGTGTATCACAGTTAGAAATCACAAAGAAAGCCCCATCTCAGAATTTTGAAGCACTGTTGAACGTTAAACAATGAGCAAGAGAAATTATTATTGTTTGAAAAAATGAAAAAAAATTCATTGGCATGGAACTGTAAGAAAGCATTTCCATTTGAAGCCATGAATAATGTAGTTATGGTAATATAGCTGCTATTCATAATTATGAACACTTCATCCCTCCGCATGCTCTCATGTCACACAGAGCAGGCTGGTGAGAGCTGGTCTGCTTCTGATTGTTTGTGCTGTGTTTTGCATTATAAATTATACTCTTCTCAAACCCAACTACTCCAAGTCTGTGGCAGCCATGGGCAACATTAAAACCAGCAACAGCACGTCTCCCAGCCACCCTTGCCTGACTGAGTGTGTGGCTTAAGTTGGAGCTCAGAGTTCAGCTCTAGTTAAGAGTTATACCTGTGTACACTGAGTAGCTCATTCAAGCATCTTAGCAACAAAAAGAGGTATCCTGTGAAATTATGCAGGAGGGTCCTTCCCTCTCACGGGCCTTCTCATCACTGAGGGAAATTCTAGGTATTGGATACTCACAATGTTTGTTGATCTTTACAACAGGAAAGATCATTGATCTTGGCCTCAGTCACATTTTGCTACAAAACATAAATCTGCCCCTTGATATATCATTTGTACTTTACATTTCATGAAAAATGGCAACTTATAACTATTTAGTAAGTTTGCACATATGTGGCATTAAATATCCAATAAATAAATGTTTGTAAAAGAACTAGCAAAATCTATGATTAAAAATAATAGCTGTTCCACAATTCTGTGAGTTCAATTTTAATATTTTCTCATATCTGCAACTAAGAAGAAGCTAGGTGTGATGGTGCACGCTTGTAATCCCTGTACTTAGGAAGCTGAGGCAGAAGAGTTGCTTTGACTTCGAGATCAGCCTAAGCTACATAGTGAGTTTAAGGCCAGCCTGAACTACAATGAGTCCCTGTCTCAAAAAAAAACCTACAAAAAAATAAATAAATAAAACTCAGAGGACTCTATATGTTAATGTCATTGATTACTGACTATTTTAAAGTCAGAATGTGCAAATGACATCATCACATTCATGTGTCCTTCCTTGCCACTTGCTAGTTAAATGGACGCCATGACTAAAAATCATGCTATGCTTGAATCTCCAGTCTCATGGCAAAGAAGTCTGTCCTCACAAGAGTGAGCCCTTCTTTTAATTTTCAGTAATTAACTTACATGCTACATTCACAAGAACCAGTAGGGCACTGAGACTGGACAGTAAGCTGGAAAGGTTGTCCAGTGAATTCCTGGATCTAGCACTGGCTCCCAGAAACTTTTGCACTTCATGAACAAATACAAATTTGCAAAGATGTGTAAAAAGTACTGACATGAGATTGTTGATAAAAGAACTTTAATAAAGGAAGAGAAAGGTAATAAGAAAAAAAAGCACACAGTAGTAAATAAGGAAGAAGGAAAGATAAGAATAGAAAGCAATGTAAATTATACCATCAAATATAACAGAAACAAATTAATTAGGAAGTAAATATATTTGAAAGTATATTTATAAATACATTTTGCTTTCTATCAACTGTGTATTTTATTTCCCTCCCACTCCCTTTCTGTTTGATTATTATCATAGTATTATGATACACAAATGCATGTCAGCACTGTTAATCTCTGTCATTTCAGTAGAATAGTCACTAGGAAAAAACTGAATTTAAATTATATACTTACCTACCTAGCAATAAACACTATTAGTCTACAAATGTCTGATTTCCAATTTTCTTTCCCTCTCCCTTCCACCAGTACATCTTCACTCCTTCTTCCTGCTCTAACAAAGTCTTTTGTCCTTAAGTACATAAATCTTTAAAACACAAATACTGGATCTCTCCAAGGTTAAGGATGAGTTATGGAGAAGTAGTCTATTCAACTACTTTAAGAAACATTACTATAACTCATGGATATTGATTGCCTCCTGAGTAAAAGACACTATATTTGGCTTTCTAAGTGGATTAATATTTAAAGAGATTGTGATAGAACATAGTAAGAGGAGATTAGAGAATATGTAAACAGTACCAAACCTCATGCAAAATTATTCAAAATTATTCTTAGCTCATTTGCGAAGCTTTCAGTGGAAAAAGAATCCTGAATCTTACCAGCTATGTCACTTGGAGTGAGAGCCCCAACCTCTGAGCTTAAGTTTGTTTAAATGTAAAATGGATGCCATGGTTATCACTTTCCCTTACTCTGAGAATTAAATGAGGTAAAAAAAAAAAAAGTGCTAAGTGCTAAATAAATGTTAATTTGCTAACCCCTGCTAAGCAACTCAGCCCTCAGCCTTTGCCTGTCCTTTGTCACATTCTTTGAGCCCTAAAGTTAAATTTTCTTTCACTGTGTTTCTGTCTTGGTTACTTTTCTCTTGTTGCTGGGACAAAATACCTGACGCCCAAAATTAAGGAAGGAAAGGTTTATTTTACTTACAGTTTGTGGAGGTTTTAGTCCATACTTGGCAGATTACAAGGCAGACTGGCACATGGCAGAGAGCTACAGCTCATGGTGGCAGAACACAGCAAAGCAACAAGCACAAAAACCAGGAAATGGCCCCAAGCGCCTCTTGCTCTCCCTTACCTATGCAAACTCTCCACCCCAGGGCGGGTGTATCTCTCACACCCATAATCAATCAAACTCTAAAAGCCTGCCCCATGGCCGCATGAGGCTTTGGGGGGACACCCAGACACAAACCATAACAGTTTTTAAACTAAGTGCCATTCTTCACACACTCCAAATTGCAGGTGTGTGAGGAACACTGTCAGTGCGACCTTGGCTGTGGAGACTGCATTCAAAGGCAATCTTCACATTTTTTCATGAATAAATAAGTAATTGCACACATTCTCCTAAGCCATTAATGCTGTAATTTTTTAAAACTTTCTACGCTGATCACATGAATATTACGTGGTTACATGGGATCTTGCTTTAAGAAAAGCAGCGAGGGAGACAAGAAACATTGGTATAAAATTACACTGAGTTTATCCTCCCAAATTATGTTTATATTCCTTTAGAAACAAATCTTTCCAAAACAAAACAAAACAAAACAAACTTGGGGGACCTCTGGGTAATGAGAGAAAGCAGTTAAATGAAAATATTCATCAGGGGCACCAAATTCATTTCTCTCTTTTTACAGTGGGTCTATTTCCAGATACAACTATCAGGGAGCAAATCACTGCCAAATTATGAATTCTCAATCTATGAAGACTGAATTCATCACATTGTCCTGTGGAAGCTATGCTAGAAATTACGGTATGTGCGATCGAAAGAGATTCTTTGCCTCACAACTTTGATAGGTTTATATTCAGTAGCTGGTTAGGAACCAGGTAGACACATAAGCTTAGCTTTTTCAGGGCATAAATTTGAGACAACTTTTATCTAAACTCTGGATATGCAAATGGATTCCACACAGCTTTATCTAAGTCAGTTCCCTCACTCAATGAGACTACTATAAGAAGGGAAATAGACACCATGTATAAGCCTACCAGGTTGTCTGACTGAATCCTCTGTCTCAGATGAGGTGATGACTATGTGTTTTAGTAATTTACCACTTGCCCTTCTTAAAGAGAAAGCTAGGAAAAGTAGCCTATGAATGTGGTTCAGAAAAAGGGCAGGGGTTTGTAAACTGCTGTTTAGATTTTGAGTTAGGAACACTTCTCCTTTAATATAACTTTTTCAGCTTCACAGCAAGATATGTGCTATTAACTCAATGTTAAAATGAAAGGTTTCATCTTAAGGGAACTCAAGTAATTGATATGAATTGCACAGGTGAAGAGTAATGAACTATTTGAAATCCAGGTGTTAATCTAATCCACAATAAAATTCATTAAAAGCAGAGATCTGAGTATGTACATAGCTTTCTTTTATCCTTATCTTTTTTATTTTAAGAGAATAATAAAAAAGGAACAATAGCAAAATACCAACAACATAGACAAAAATAAAACAGCAAAAACAATAAAAATGATACAGGGTTTCAGAACAAAATGATAGGAATTAACAGTGGTTGTTACATTACATATTATTTTCAACGAAATTTCTTAGATTACCAGACGAAAGAATGCAAGACTGATCAAACCATTAGAGAATAATAAATAAAAACAAAAAAATTAAGAATGATACATTTTCACTAGACAAGAATTCACTAATGTTGTTATATTGCATATTGCTGTCTTCAAATTAGTTGTTCAGGTAATCATACATAAGCCTTCAAAATTGGTCAAAAAATCATTAGACATCAGCAGTACAGCTTTCCCAGCTATTCATATGTATATATATATATTTTTTTTCCCTTCCTTCTTTCTTTCTTTTTCTCCTTTCCCTCACCCCAGTTGTTCCTTCCTTTGAGCAATTTCTTTCCCTTTCATAATGTCTATTGTAGATTTTGGATTTTCTTAACTCTTTCAGGTTCTTACACTGTGAAGACAACATGATTTTTACACATGTGGGTCTGATTTATTTCATTTATGTGTATGGTCTCTAGTTGCATCCATTTACCTATAAAAGTGTCCGATTTATCATTTTCATAGCTGAGTAATACTCCATTGTATAAAAAAACACATCTTTTTTATACATTCCTCAGTCATTAGGCATTTGGGGTGTTTCCAAGATTTAGTTATGACAAATTGTGCTGCTATAAACATGGGTGCACATATGTGGCTGTGGTATGATGTTAATTCTTCTGGGAAAATACCCATAAAGAGAATAGCTAATACTTCAAAGAATCAACAACTGGTATCACATGTTACTGAAAAATTTTTGCACATCAAAAGAAATCATCAACAGAGTAAAAAGAAAACCCATTAATTGCCAAAAATTTTAGCCTGTTGCCCCTCAGACAGAGGTCTTCTATCTAGAACATATAAAGAATTTTTAAAAATCAGGCCCCTCAAATTCAAAGACCAAATCTAAAACTGGGCATCTGAGATGAATACACACTTCTCAGATGATGAAATGCTAATGGGGAATAAATATATGGAAATGTTCAACATCATTGGTCATTTAAGAAATGCAAATTAAAACAACACTGAAATTCTGTTTCACCCCAGAAAGAAAGGCATTCACGCCCGCTTGCTATGTAACTCGCTTCCCCATTTGATCCCATTTTACTCAAGTTTACCACAACAGTTGTGCTTGTAATCTTATTGGCTGACCATAGTTTTGTCCCACCTCATGCCCACCTTGTAATTTCCCATTTTCCCCTTGGACCCACCTCACCTGGTGGTTTTGTTCTATAAAGTCCCTGGGAAGGGCAAGGTCCTTGGCAACCCACTCGGGCCCCCTTCTGTCCTCTCTTGGACAGAAGCTTTCTTTCCCTCAATAAATATATTCTGCTCTTAATCTCCGCTGTTCCTAAAATTCATTCTTCAATTTTAGAGAACACGAACTCGTCCTAGATATCATTCAGGTTGGTAGTTTTTATTTTCCTGTATCAGCAGTTGTCTTCAAAAAATCGTGGCCAAAGTCAATATTAAGGCATTTTCTCCATATTTCCTTTAGGAGTTTATGGTAGGATTTCATTTTTGGAATTAATTAATTTTGAGTTGATATTTTCTAAGACTTTAGTGTTTTCCTTTTTCTTGTGAATATCCAGTTTTCCAGACATCCTTGTTTGGTACCAGGAATTGAACTCAGGACTTTGGATATTACATGGGAAGCTCATGCATCAAAGTGGAAACGTGTAGAAGGCCATGTAAGGGCACAAACTAAAACTTCTTCTAGAACAAAAGAAAAAAATATCAGCACAATGAAAACAAAAAGGATCTCTGTAAAAACTACAAACCATACATGTCTAATAAAAGGTTAGAATTCAAAGTATGTAAGATAATCACACAACTCTATAGCAAAAATATACTTGATTAAAACATGAATGAAAGACATTAATAGATATTTTTCCAAAAAGGATATAAAAATGGTCAATAAGAATATGAAAAGGTCTTTAATATCATTAGGGAAATACAAATCAAAACCACAATGAAATATTACCTCAGATAGTATTAAGATGACTGCAATCTCATCAAAGAGACAAGGTAACAATTGTAGGTGAGGAATTATTCATGCCAATATAATTTCATAAAAACATACTCAATGATGAAAATATACTAAAGTGTACTCATTTTGTGTTTTTCTTAAATCACACATGAATATCTGAAAAACAGTAACCATTGTAGGTGAGGGTAAAAAACAAAGAGTGCCTATATACTTTTACTGGCAAAGTGAACAGATATAATTATAATGGAAAATATAGATATATCTCAAAAAATTAAAAATAGAACTACTATATTACCAACTAATAACTCTACTTGGTTGTATTCAAGCCCAATGAAATCAGCACCATGTAGAGTTATGTGCACTTCTTGCAGTATTCTTTGCAATACTAAAATATGCAAACAATCACAGCATCTATCCATGGAACATAACTGAGGCTTTAAAAAGCATCTTAACTTATGCAATAAGATTAATGAAACTGGAGTCCATTACCTTAAATGAAATAAGGCAAACAATAAAAGAAAAATACTGTATTATTTTATGGTACTTGCATGTAGAATTTTTTAAAAATATATGTCTATATAATCATGCCACCATGCTCTCATTTCTGATAGTATGGTTACCTTTTAAGGACACTAGTTTTCCTGAGTTCTTTTCAAGCTCTTGCTCTTGGACCCAAAACAATTAACAACTTATGCAAAATGTATTCCTTGGGAAAATACATTTGAGAGATACTATCACTAATTTCCATGCCTAGAATAAAATCCACACTTTCTGATGAAAGATTTGCTGAGAATCATGTAGTACAAGTTATCAGAAAAGCCATGGCCTCTCCCCTGATGTCAGGTTATCCTTCTGCTTCTTTTCCTTGACTATAGATTATTGTGGCAGTATGCACAGTGGAATCGTGAACATATCACCACTAAAAAATACTTCCTAGCTTATACAAGACACATGATTTTAAAGGCTAAAAGAATCCTAAAACTGAGAGAAATTTCAGTTATTATCTATTCTGAAAGACCAGCTATCTCAGAATTGCTTAGAGAAACCATAAAATTAATATTTACCTACCTCTATATTCATCTACATTCCTATGTGCAAACACACCATTTGTACATCATGCCCTTGACTAAGCTGAAAGTATAATCAGGAAGATATCTTTAATACACTTTCTGATTATTCTAGTTCTCTGAGAGTTTTATGAACCACTGCAAAGTTACTAGTGTTACAGATGGGATGAATGAACCCATGAAGAGAGTCTCATTTTTATTGGTCAAGGTGTCATCTGTGTATCATTCTAGTAAAATTTCTATAAGACAATAAAATATTTATATAATATGACAGTCTCCTTTTATTTTAATGGCATCATTAAATTTCAAGAAACTTGAATTCCCCATCTCCCTTTCAAACTCAAGTTATAGTATTTAGATTTCCGCATAAAAGCAGACAATTATAATTTTAAAGGTATGCATGCTTTATCAGACTAACATTTCAAACAAGAAGAGATCAGAGAATTGTGTAGAAATAGTATCTAGAGAAAAGCAGGAAAATGAAATGAGTATAAATGGATCTTTTCATTTTCAACAGTGATGATATAATTTTTACTTGATGCTCTTAATAAAAGATGAACTACTACATAGTTCTCTTATAGTTCATACAATATTAAAATTAACATGAAAGCCCCATTGAGCACAGGAACCTTTATTATTAAAGTATTTTGAACTAAATGTGAATTTAAGCAAAAAACAAAGGGGGATTTATACAACATTTACACGGGAATGTTTTTGGTACATTTTAGCGAGAAAAATATATTAATAACTATATCCTAACTATATCAGTAGCAATAAGATGCTCTGGGGCATTTATTCTTTGATTTAGGTGATGTCAGACATTTTCCCAAAAGATGAAAGAATAAGCTTAGGTGAAGAAAGCTGAGTCTCTCATACTTGAATAGTTGGTATATAAATTTGAAAAATTCTCCTGCCACCCCTACCATTGGATTCCTAATGTTGCTTGCAATTTCCAACTTAAAGATACATGGATGCGTGTCTATTTGACGGATAAGCCTTCCTGATGTTGTGAAATAGAGCTATCATTACATATATGTATGTGTGTGTATATATATATATTCATTTATCTATTTGTCTCTTCAGAGCCCATTGTTTGCATATTATGCTGGTAGCTTCAAATATACAGTATACACACTATTCAGAATCTGCCTTGAAATCACCATTTTGATCCCTAGGTAAAACTTACTTCCTTCTTGCTGTCAGTTAATAAACTTACTGTATCTCTTAATTTATGATCTCCGTCATTCATTTGCATTCCTTCTTTACCTACTCATATTTTTGTTAGAAGCAAATAATTTTAGAGCTGAGAAAAACAACAAAGATGCAAAATTCAATGCTCTAGAACGTTCCATGAAGGATGGGTCAAGGTGATGCAACATTCTTCAGCTTAGCTTACTCTTATCTCTGCTGGTAAAGTGCCTGAAGTTTTCACACTAATTCAAAGAATACATACCCTAGAGCATCATATTATTACTGATATCACTAATAATATATACTTCCTGTTAAAATGCACCAAAATATGCCATATAAATGTTGTATTAATCTCCCATTCTTTTTTTCTCTTAAAAGGAAAGAAGATCCAGGATTATTATACCTACTTTAAATATCAGAAGAGGTGAAAATTAGGCATGTTGCAAGGGCAAAGCTACAGAATGCCAGACTTAGTCATTGGAAGAAACAATCAGAGGCTGAAATGTGGAACAAGCTGTGTAAAAAGTGAATTTGCTATTTCTGTGAGGTTTAAAGAAGCAACAGAGTTTACCTGGGCAGGGTGGCACACATAGAAATCCCAATACTGTGAAGGCTGAGGGAGGAGAATTATGAGTTTGAAGTGAGCGTAGGCAGCATAACAATTTTGAAGCTAGCCTGAGCTGTACAGAAAATCCCTGTTTCAAAAGGAAAGAAGGGGGCAAGATAGTTTGTATGGTTACTCCTGTTATTTTCTTCCTTCCTTCCTTCTTTCTTTTTCTTTCTTTCTTCCTTTCTTCCTTTCTTCCTTTCTTTCTTTTTTTCTCTTTCTTTCTTTTCTTTTCTTCTTTCCTTCATTCCCTCTTTTTCCTTCAGTCTCTCTTCCTTCTCTTTCCCTTTTCCTTCCTTTTTGTTTTTACCTTTCATATATTTTTCAATAATTGTATAACATTTTAAAAAATAAAATGTGGATGACTTACTATTAAGAATGATGCTGATGACAATACCTCACATAATGGGTTGTTCAAGAAGATGACATTATTCCTATTTATCCTGAGAATACAAAGATTTCCTGAATACTAACCCTGACTTTCACTTCTGTATCTGCTTCCTTCTTTGAGTGACTCAGGAAAGTGAAAATCCATTGCTCTTGGTCCTGAGACAAGGACACAGAGGGACAATAGGCACACAGAGCAGGGGCCTGACTGAACTAAGATATGCCCTGGGAAACTGGGTTGCCAGAGACAAAGCCTAATGAAGTCGACCCCCTTAATGGTAGAGACACAGCAATCATGACAACCACTTTGCTTTCATGCCCCTCACCACCACAATCATGGTCCATGTTTTAAATAGTAACCACCAGTGTCAAACTGCTCAGTTCTGGGCTTTCACTAAATTTGCCCACCAAGGTCTGTGCATAAATCCCTATGCTTTTGTTTCTCCATGGTGGTCTCCCTTGGAGCCTCTTCCAGCTAGTGGTAGCTTTCTTTGCTGTTTCTAATAAACTGCACCCAGTTTGTTGCCCACTACTGTGTCCATGGACTCCATTTCTCATTGTCATCAGGACACGACCTCAAGGGGGTTGTGTGGAAAAATTAGTAAAGGTCCATGTGTGGGCCCTCCAGTAAAACAAATTGAGCAAGGAAAGACTGTCCAGCTATTTGAAAAGCATGACGTCAAACTCTTCAAATGGGAAGGAAACAGGCAGATTGTTCTGGGAGAAATTATCAAATGCAAAGAAAAATGGCTCCTTATTGTCAAGTTTTGTGGCTGAATATCAAGCTTTGTATTTGAAGCTAGATGGCTTCAAATATAATGTACAACACATTAACCTAACCTCCTATGATGAAAACCAGGGTCCTCTGATCAAGGACATTATTCTTTTATTCAAAAAACCACCATGGTTAAAATGCTATCAGAAGTTTAGAACTGTGATTTGAGAAGCAAGAAATTTTAGCCAATGCTGAGATGATTAGGGAAAGAAGACAGAGAAGTCATCTAACTTTACTTAAATTGTGACAGATAAATCAGAATACATCTTACATATAAAAGAAAAAAATATGCTGGTCTTTGGAACTGAGGGTAATGATTGATAACCATGTTTCTCTAATAGTTAAAATATAATTCATGTATTTCAATTTATTCAAATCCTCATGGATAATAAAAATATGGTTTATAATATATTAGTTTTAAGGTAAAATGTGACTTTTGTAGATTATAATATTTTAATATGTGTTTATGCTTCTTTTTTTCCACGCTAATTTTATAGGATAAAAGAGAAGAATAAAGATTACTGTATCACTATGGAACATAATGTGCCAAGAATTCATTTTAGATGAACTCACTTTGCAGCTCAAAGAACTGGCCTTCATTCCTGTAACTGTAGTGGATTAGATGGCGAAAGGTCATCTCATTTTAAAAAATTTATTAGATAATTATCTGTACAAGCCTAAATGCAAATGTACCCATAACATATTAACTCTAGTAATATTTATTACACATAAAGCCTATCCCTCATAATAAAACACAAGGCTCTCTCTTATGTGGTGTTTGGCAATCATGTAAGTCTTTCACACAGGAAAAATACATAGGAAAGAAAAGTATCAAAATTGCTTGGTGAGCAATAAATTTGTATTTAAAAAGCAATTATGACTTTAATATTTATACTAACCCGAAGGTTCGATTCTGTAAAATAATTACAACTTTATTAGACAATCCAGGAAATATATTTTTTCCTTTGCTGTTTCCCTTAGGTAAGTCCTTGTGTATCTTTCAGTGTAATCATGGTGTAAATCAAGGAAATCTGAATAATTTCTTCAAGTAGACAGTTTAGCCCAAACACATACTGGTTAGGTAGTTCCCCATGTACTTACTTAATTTTTTTCAAATGAAAGATGGACAAAAACAAAGGTGGTCTGAGTAATAGACTTCTTCATGTGTATTCTCACAGCCTCTGCGTCTGGGCCCTTGGCTGGGTATTTGCCTCCAGCCTGGAAAACAGAAGTATTTGTATGACACTGTAGGCCTTTGAAATGCCTATTACAGCTGCATTTCAGAGAAAGCTTGCCCCAGCTGTAGAATGAATGCCTCAATCAAGGCTACAGCTGGGGTCCTCTCAGGAAAAATGGACTCTTCCTGGAAAAAGGAAGGCCAGAGGCAAGATGCCTACTGGACCAACAAATATATCTTACATTTTGCCAAAATGATCAAAAATGTGCTAAAAGTTATTAAGGACAAGATGTGTTAAGGCACAGTTCATTTGCATCTGAATTACAGAAAGAATTCGAGAAATTACAGAAATAACTGATGGCAATGTACTTTGAAGAAGAATTCTCATTTTTCTTAGCTTTAACTGTCATATACAAAATTCTGTTGGTTAATTTACTAGGGTTAACCAGAAAGTTCTTCAGTGTGTGTAATGCCAGGGTAGGCATACTTCTTTGTGTTTTTGAGATAATGAATGTCAGACTTAACACCAGACTCAACACAGAAATAAAACTTACTCTTATAGAAAGAAAACCATTAGTGAAGAAAAGAGGTGCCATGATACCTACTGAAAAATATAAAATTAATATTCATTTTATTAAATGAGAGAATGATGGAACTTACACACCTAAAAACTGCTACTTGGAATCCTGAATTTAAATGTCAGGTAATAAATAAAAATAAATGTATTCCATATTGATGTGAGTAAATTTCCATTAATGTACAAATGTTCAGTTGTTGATTTCTGAATTTTTCTGATGAAAGAGCTAGATCCAATCTATGAAAGATGAAGTAAGAAAATTCTAAATTTGGTGTATTATCTTCCTATGTTTGGTAAAATTTAAGTGTGTTTCTCCAAATTTAATGAGCACAGGATTATGTAGAAGTCTTATAAAACAGAATCAGATTCATCACATCTGTATCATGATCTGAGTTTTCTAACAAATACCGAAGTGAGATTTGGGGGTGTTGATCTGCAAACCTCACATTAGCTAGCAAGGAAAAGGAAGATGATTCTTGTTAATAAAGTATAATATCAACATAAAACAAATCAATTTTTCAGACTAAAAAATGTATGGAACACTAAAAAATAAGATAGATAAAACTGTCAACTTCAAAATCATACCCATGGGCCGGAATATACCTCAAAAGCATAGTGCCTGCCTGATAAGGGCAAGGTCCGGTGGTGGACTCCTGGTATAAAAGAAATCATACTCATTAGAAAATAAGTTAACTTTGAGGACATGAATGAAAACATAATAATAAAACAAATTTGGTTGTTAGTTTCAACGTACATTAGATTTTGCAGTCCTGAGGACTTTATACCTCAAAATTGAAAAAAGAAATCATGGACTTGTGTATTTGTTGGTAAGTACAGTCTTTGAAATATTAAGCTAATTAAGTGAGCATCATCAGTGACATTTTATTATCTAATTATCTGAGTCTCTGTCACATCCTGCCCTTGCTCTTCTTCATTGCTGGTAGACATATAAGTGAACTTTTTTCAAAACTAAAATTGAGCAAAGCGTCCTCACAAAGCTTCTATCATCTACACTCTGTTTCTCTGACACTCTTAAATACAGCCCCACCTTCCTGATTTCTTCCTGGATTTTTACTTTCTGAACAAGCAATAGTTCCTGTAAGGAAGGATTCATAGGAGTTGTTCCCTTAAATTTGCCTTCAGGATTTGCCCTAACCTAACTAAACTCAGAAATGCATATTCTGCATTGAAAGTACAAGTTCTCCATTTTTTGCTGTAAATCCTCAAATTGCTGGCAAAGGCTATGGGTCCAGTCACTTATCGTACTAATGCTTACCGTTAGTAAGCAACCAGAAAACAGTACACTAAAACCTGGGTTTGTGAGCCTAATTCATTCCAGAAACAGGATTTAATCCAAAGCACTTGTATATCAAGGGATATGTCCACATAAGAAATAATGGAGACTAAAATGTTTCATTACACATCTGAAAAATAGTCATATAAAAAGGATTACAATACTGTAGTATAATAAAGAGTAATATAAAATACAAAAGATAAAGAAAAAGAAATATTTTAACCTGTACTCAACTTTTGAAAACCTTCATGTCTGGTGTGAAGGAGACAGAAAAGGGGAGAGTTATTGTCTAGGATGATTTTTGCTATCACTGACACAATCACTGCTATGTATTGGCTCAATGGAATCTTTTTCTTTTAGTGCAACTTTGAAAAGGAGCCTATCCAATGATTCTTGCTTTTGCCTCCTTTTGAGGATTTTATTGTCATTACATAAATTCATTGATCGCTACAGCCTTACTCAGGTTGGGCTAATCTACAAAATTTTCCACTGATTCCCACATTTTACACTTCTCCCTATGCTCATTTGAAGTAAGGGATTCCACCTTTTTCTCCTCCTCTGTAGATGTGATTTCTTCCATAACCTTTAGCTGTTGGGAGACTAACAGACACAATCTCATAGTGACAGAGAGAGAACCATTGGCTCAGCTGTGATCATTTACTACTCATACTGCAAGACTTCACTTGTTTATCCAGTTAAATTTATTAGAAATGTTTGCTAGCCTAGTGGAACACTTGCAGAAATTTCTCACAATTCAAGGTTGTACACTTGATCTTAGCTAAAGACTGAGACGCGATCAGGATTCTGCTGTATAAACTTTTTTGAGTCTTCTCCTCTCAGGTTTATGGTGCCAGTTTTATTCCCAATGGAGACTAGAAATCCCTTCTTTCTTAGTTTTTTTTTTTTTTTAACCATTTAGATTTAATTCAAATATTGCTATTTTAGGACATAGGTTTAATTAGTTTTATTGTTGTTTGTCTTTCAGCCTTTTCTTCCTCTGTTTTTTTCTTTTTCCTGACTTTCTGTGGGTTAGATGAACATATGTTTTTAAATGTATTTTTCATTTTCCTAGTGTATTTATGTTTACTTCTTTGTATAGCTTATTTAGCAGTTGATGAAGATAACCAGTATATACCTATGTATAATCATACCAAAACTATTGTGGTCCTTATTTTATGAGTACTAGTGAAATAAACCTTAACTATATTTACATTTCTTCACCTTCCTGGGTCTGTAATTATTTAAATATCTCCTCTACATAGACTCAGAAACAAAACAGACAATGTTGTACATATTGCTTTAATCATCAAATGTAATTTACTAAACTCAAGAAAAGGATAATTTTGCTTTGCAGGGTAGAGAATTTGCAATTAATAGGTGTTTTCTTTCAGTATTTGAAAAATGGTTTACTATGTTCTTATTATAGATTTGCTGTTGCTCAATTTGTCCCTTAAGGTAAGTTGTTGTGCCATTCACTCTTTTTCTTAATTAAGTCCATAATTGGTAGCTTTATTTATTTATTTAGAGACTTAGCAAACATTCTTTGGGATTCTGTTTAATCCCTTCTCCCTCTCTTGTACTTCTGCGATGCTGGTAATATTCATGTCAGAACTATAATTATATTTGCATTATATTTCCACAATGGCTAAATTTCTATTCTTTTTCTTGTATTTTTTCTCCTATTGGGTAGTAGCATTTTTTTTGTATTTTACTGGACCACTTTTCTCCTCTGTCTCTCTATTCTGCCATTTATCTTATTTATTTTGTTTTCACTTTATTTTAGCATCTAGAATTTCCATAAACTCTTATCTACTTTTTCCTCTCATCTTTTTTTTTTTTTGGTGGAATATTTTATTTCTTTGCTGAAACTTCCTTTCGTTTTCTTCTTTGTTTGTTTTTGCAGTGTTGTTAGTTATACCCATGGCCTTCTGCATAAGGAAGGCAAAATTTCCATGCATAGCCAAGTGCTCAATGTTATGTTCATTTTTCAAGTGTCAATAAGTATTCTTTGAAACATTTTCCTCTTAGCCTTATGTTAGCTATTTAAAAATCTTTGCCAGATTATTCTAATAGGCTTATATCTGTCTTGGTGTTGGCTTTAAGGGATCACTTCTTCATTTATTTTGACATCTTCTTGTTCTTGTAATGATTAATGGTTTTCTATAAAACATTCATTTTGAGGATATTGTGTTAACAGACTCAAGATCATAATTAACTCTTCTCATTTAGCTGGGTTCTTGATACTACTTTTCTGGAGTGCAAAAAGGGTAGGTGTTTCCTTGCTTTGTAGAGGTAGATATCAATGTTCACACAAAGCATTGCTGACACCTAGCTGAGTAGCTTCAGATATGAAAATCTAATTGTCATATTCCACAGAAGTTTTCAAGTAAAGTATTTTTATCCTCATATTCATCTTTCCTCACCCATTTTCTCCATCTCATTAACAACAAAAGTGAATGCACATTGAGAACATCCTTGTATCAATTTTATCTTCCCTCCACTCTACTCAAGTAAGTTCAAGAATTTAAGAATTTTACAGCTGAAAAGGACTAGTTTTTCAATTAGTTTGTAGAAAGTCACTAAAGACCAACATTTTCTTAGTCTAACCATGGAAAAAATAAAATAAAACATTAAAATCATACATTTTTACAAAGTTATCTAAGTAGAGTAAATTGAAAGACTTTTCCATGTGCCTGTAATCCTAGCACTCAGGAGACTGAGGCAGGAGAATCCACAGCTGGAAGCCAGCTTGGACCATAAAGAAGACCTGTCACAGGAAGGGACAGACCTGTTATGGAAGAAATTCCCTAGAGTGATGTGCTATTTAGAGACCTTTCAACAAAGTGCCTAAATCATATTTATTATAACTTGAAATTTTTTTTTCTTTTTATCTTTTCTTTTTTTAATTAAATTTATTAGTACATCTTAGATATACATAATGATCACATTCATCATAGGGAATTTGTTCCAGTACATGATATACCTTGATTCTTTTTCTGTTTCCCATTCCTCTCCTCTCCCTTCAATCTCTCTTCCCCTCCTTAGCTACAAAAGCTTTGTTTCCATTCTTTCCCATTTTTCTCTTTTTTCTCTTTTTTCTCTTTTCTCTTCCTTCCTTTCCCTCTGCCCACTCCTTACATTCCTTTCTCATTTGAGAATTTTCTTCCTATTTCACAATAGCTATTACACATCAAGGTCTTTATTTATACTTTTATTTTTTCATACCAGAGCAACAATGTGGTATTTGCACACATGTGCCTGATGTATTTCACTTAAGATTATAGCTTTGAATTTATACAAGAGGTAAACTCTGTTTCTATAGAAAGAGACAGAAAACAGTGGACATTTTAAACATGTAGGTAAATACAAAAATTACCTATTTTTCCTTATTTTGTTTTAATATAGAAGTAATAAAAACATTAACATAATGTAAGTACAAATATTCAACATGAGAAACAATAACATAAAGGATAGGAAAAGGTAGATGGAATAATACTGTTTTAAATTTCTTAGTACATGATATAAGTCATATTTTACTGTGACAACCTTAAGGGTAAATTTTTTAATCTCTAAAGCAAACTATAAAGACAATCAATATAAACAAAAAATTGTAAAAACAGTATAGCTAAAATATTAAAATACGGGAAGAAACCAAGGTTAAAAAAATATAAATGTTGAACAATAGTGTGAAGAACACAGAGTCTTATACATTTCTTTTGGGAATGTAAGAACAGATAATTTGGAAAGCTGTTAATTTGTTGTGAATTTAATATGACTTTTATCACATGGTTTGGATATTTAACTGTCCAAGCTGAACACATTTGGCCAAGAGATAAAAACATGAATGCACTAATGTTCATACTGTTTTTAGCTGAAAAGTAGAAATAGTCTAAATTTTTAACAGTGAGGTAATGAAAAACATTGTATTTTTGCTCATGAACTACTACTTGGCAATAAAAAGAAACAATATATGGTGAGTCTGGAAAACATTACTTTAATAATATGACATAAACACAAAAGTATACATATGGTTCTGGTGTATTTTATTTATTTATTTATTTATTTATTTATTTATTTTTTAAGTTCTGGGAATCGAACTCAGGACCTTGTGCTTGCCAGGCAGGTGCTTGTGCCACTGAGATATACCCCTAGCCCTCCTGTATATTTTAACAACAGAAAAAAATTGATAAAAATTCATTGTATGCTTAGAAATTACAAGTGTACTTTTCTCTCAGTGGCAGTGGCAATAATCGTGTCATTGGTGACTGTCTATAAAACAGTATGCAAACACTATCCAGAATGGTGAAATTTTTTATATTTTCCTGATCTTATTTGGTACTTCACTACACAGTTCTGTACATCAGTCAAAAGATGGCGTATTGTTCTGTCAGGGGCTGATCAGACTCCAATCTTATGGACGGGCTTATAGAAAGGATTAAATAAAAGAGACAATGTAATATAGTTTGTAGGGGTCCAGGATTGTCAGAGCTCTCTTTTAGCAAACACAAAGACTTCTCTGGACTGCCAGTGTTTATTGGGCCCTTAACATATCAGGGGAGTGCAGAGAAATGGAGGGCACATCTGAGGCCAAAGCTCTCAAAAATGACCAAGGCCTTGAGAAGCTAGAACAAAGTCATTCCACACAGTAAATCTTGCTAATTGAGAGAACTGTCTTATCTCTAAGGCTGGCAGTTATTGCCCTAGAGTAGGGAGTGAGAGCCAAATGTCCTCAGCTGCAGTCTTATCTTGCTTCAGAGGCTGTGACTATTAGCTTTCCCAACACAGCCAGACAGCATTGTGACCAGCAACTTAACCCTTACACAGCCTGGTGCCTAACATTGTTCTATGTCATTTAATATAGATAAATTATAATTTAGTATATTCAAAACAAGTACAAGGCAGAAAAGAAGGAAGGAAGAAAGGTAGAAAGAGGGAAAGGTAGAGAAAGAGGCAGAAAAAGAAAGGATGATGGGAAGGAAGAAAGGGAAAGCATGAAATTTTGTCCTGATTTAGCCTCATCTCAAATCATGTATTGACCCTAGCATTCAGTCTCTTAGGACTTTCATATGCTATGCTGTCTTTGTGATGTTCTTCTTGTAACTTTTCACATTATTGGCTCAACACTTCTACACTTCTTCCCCGACCATCCAAACAAAAGTAGTACTGTAGAATTCTGCATGAATCACTTCACTGCTTGGATCACTTGTTTAACATACACATGCAAACATGTATTTTACTCCATTTTTAATTTAGTTTTTGGACCACCATTTTCTCCTTGATTATAAATCCTTTTGCTTCTGCTGAAAGCAGAAAGACTGAAATGTACCCTCAGAGCAGTGGGATGGACACTCCAGGACACTGAGTGACTTACTCAAAGTCGTAGTCAGAGAAGCTGAAATCATCTGTTAAGATATCTAAGATTCCCAGGTGACAACATGAGCCTAGACACTAACTAAATTGGGAGATATTTAACTGAGCTCTGAGTAACTAGAGTTTTAGTCCTTGTCTTCACTTATATTTTGATAATTTCAAGAAAAGTTATACAAAAGTACAAAAACAATTTATGAAATTCATCTACAATATAGAAAAAGCAGGAAAAATACCCATTAACAAGAAAATAAGTCAACATACAGTGGGATAGCTGTACAATAGAACACTACTGAATAATAAATTTAAATGAGCTATGAATATAGACAAGAGCATGGTTGAATCTCAAAAATATTCTGACAATGAAGTAAGTCAAACAGAAAAGAAAATTCTGCAGGGCACCATTCATATGAAAAAAACAAACTAATGTGAAGTGAAAAAAGATCAAGGATCAATTAGGCCAGGAATAAGTAAGACTGACCTTGGGGAGGGGGGGGAAACATAATAGAGACTTTTGTAGTGATGGAAACATCATATATGATGATTGTGATGATTTTGTAGTGTGGAAAAATCGTAGGTGATGATAGTGTACAAATTTGTTAAAACTCATAGATCTCCTATTACAATTAAATTTGATGCAATTTTGTATTCAAATTATACCTCAGAGTTGGTTGATTTTTTTAAATGAAAGAGTTGGATTTTGTCATCTACAGATAGCTCTCAGCTTCATCATTTTAGCTCCATGAAACAGCAAAAATGTGTGAAAAAGTTACTTAAAGGATTTTTTTAAATGCTGAATACATTTTAAACATAATGATTAGCAATCATGGTAGTATTCATTCAATAGTATTTGAAATGAATGCATTTATTAAAGGGGAACAACCACACAGCTTACCAAAGTTCAAACTTCTGAACAATTTTAGACAAATCAGAAGAAAAGGTATATTTGTATGTTCATGTTAGTGTGTGAGAATTTGTTCATGTTCTTGTTTGTTTGTTTTAGCCGACTTTGAGAATCTGGGGCATGGATAAGATCTACAACATAGGTGACTTTATGTAAATACAAATGAATCAGAACCATCTTTTGCAATTTCTCTTAACATTCAAATCATTTTCCAAATTAGAGAAGAAAAGTGTTTGATGAACTGTGTTTGGGTTTCATCAGATTTGCAATGTTTGAAGAACAGATCAAGATGTTTGATGAAAATAAGCAGCAGCTGGATTTGCCCTTCCCTGTCACACAATTTTTTGGGAGTGGTTCATAAATCCTTATTGCTCACTGACTCTGAAAACAGATGGCTCTTGGAGGCCATGTTGATGGCCAAGAAATCGTCTCGTTATTATCATGAAAAGCATCTTCCACTTTTCATTTAGATGAATGGTGCAGTGGTATTTCTATCTCAAAGAGGTGCTAATTAAAATGGAAAGATTCTTTTTTTCTAAATTGAATCTTGATGAGAATCAGAGCTTCTCCCAGACTTGAAGATTTCCAATTCTTACTCTTGAGGTACATGATTTTAATCTCCAATTTTAAATTTGTAATCTGAAACTAGACATGTTGGCCCCCATCTGTCATTCGACCTTCCAAACATCTATCATAAACTATATCACAGATGCTAGAGGAAAAGTGGGGGAGGCTTAGCGCTTATTGAGAGCAAGATAATTTATATGCATTATTACAGCCTTTTTACATAAAGATTGAAAGTCTTTGGCAATAGTGAATATACACAAGCTTTAAGATGACTTTCAAACTAATTTAAAACTAGTCTTGAATATTTGTCTTGCTATAAAAATAACCAAAGCAATCTGGCTTAATAGAACGAAAATGAACTTTGGAATCCAACTGACCTGAACTGAATTCCTTATTTCACTCTTTCAAATTATTTAACATAGGAAAATCACTTATCTTTATAAATACAAATTTTTCATCTATGAAACAGGGAAAGTAATGTATTTCCTAGTGTTATAAATATTTAATGAGCAGGCATGTATGTGAATTCATAAAGATGAATCTGGCACATAATTGGCATTTATTAATACTAAGTACTCTTTTGTTCAGAGTTTGGTGTTAATCAAATCAACTAGCAAACTAACAAGTTATAATATTAATGATTGATTTGAAATCCTGGTTAATTTAGCTAATTTCAGCAGTCCAAAAGAGGTTTGAGACAGGGAAAAGTAAGATTTGGGAAGTTTCGTCTAACAAAAGTCATTGTTTCAAGAATCATCGTGGTGGCTGATTATGCTGAAAGATAAACAAAAGCAATACGGCCAAGAGTTCTGTGTGTCTTATTAAGACTGAAACTTAATAAAATCAATGTTTTTCAAGGTAGGACCATAAACTGTCCACATTGGAATCGTTTCTAATAAGAATGTTGAAATAGAATTTCAGGAATTTCTATTGTACAAAAGCAGTTCAGGTATTTCTGATAGATTTCTGATAGAATCCAATGCACAAAACGACTGATTTGCAACAGTTATAAAATTTTCCTGGGCAGAGAATCCTTTGTTAATTCTGAGTTATGTCAGCATTTGAATCATTTTGCTCTCTGAAAACTTAAAAGTCCCTGTAGTTAGGTGAACCTGGATGAGTCAGTGCCATTTCACAGAGAGGAAAACAGCATAGAAAGCCATCAGCTACATGACATCCCAGACTACACTGACATGGTCTGAATTTTTTCCCACATAGCTGTAGATGTACTAAGAAAAGATTCTATTATAGATGGAGATGAACAGATACACATGATTCAGCTTTGCTTAGGTCAAGATGAAATTACCTCAAACATTTATGGTTCTTCCACTGAAGCTGCTATTTCAAAGGACTTGGAGTCATCTTCTACCACTGTTCTTCAGAGTAGAAAATTTCTTCTTTCTCTCTCCAAATATCCTCTAGTTTCCTGGCCTGCTTATAACCAATTCCACTGTTATTAGCATTTAATAAACTGTATTACATTTGCATAGCATATTAGACTTCATATAGTTCTCTTCCTTACAACCTCAAGTTTGGTTGATTATTGCATGCAATCACCCAGCTCATTTCTGTATCTTGTGTTGGTATTTTGTATAGAGTTGCAATTTTGGGAAACCTTGAACTTCACTGTGGCCTTATTAGTAAGACAGATCAGAATATTATAGGGAAGTTTATAAAAACCAAACTCATAGTGTTGTACAAAAGGAAAAAAATGTTTAGCGCTTTCTTTGACAAGGATGGAAGAGGCCCTGGGGCCTGAGAACAGTTATATGATTAAGGCATTACCACCTGTTCCGTGGCATCTAACCACCATTTTTCCTAGAATTGATCATCCCATTCAGCACTATGACAGAATACAAGGTAAGCACACAAATGTCCGTAGCATTCACGTACAGTAATAATTAACTAACTGAAAAAGAGGTTTGGAAAGCAATTCTATTCACAATACCATCAAAAACTTTAAAGACAGGTATTAAACTAGGAAAGTGAATGATCTTTACAATGAAAATTACATCATACTGAAAAGGAAAGCAGGAGGACATCAGAAAATGGAAACACGTCCCTTGCTCCTGGTCAGGAAGAACTCACTTAATTAAAATGACCATATTTCCAAAACTAATACATAGGTTTAACACAATCTGCATCAAAATAGCAAGGTCATCTCACACAGAGGTAAAGAAAATGATCCTAAAATTTATATGGAATCAGAAGAGACTCAGAATGACAAAAGCAATCCCAGGTAGAAACCAAAGCAAAGCAGGTGGCATCACAATCCCACATTTGAAGTTCTATTATAAATCCACAGTGATTAAAACAGCATGCTGCTGTCACAAAAGCAGGTATGTGTATCTATGGTGCAGAACAGAAGAAGCAGAGGCAACCCCGGACACATACAACTGTTTGATCTTTGACAAAGGAGCCAAAAATTTATACTGGAAGAAAGATAGTCTCTTTAATAAATGGTGCTGGGAAAACTGGAAATCTACATGCAGAAGAATGAATCTAGACACATATATCTCATCATGTGCTAAGCTAAAATCTAAATGGATGGAAGATCTAGATGTTAAAACAGAAATACTTAATTTATTGGAAGATAAATTAGGCACAATTCTTGAAGACAAATTCAGACCCAAGGACTTTCTGAACACTGGCACAAGAAATAATACCAAGATTCAACAAATTGAATCATATCAAATTAGAAAGCCCCTTCACAGCAAAGGAAACACCCAACAGAATGGGCAAAACATTGCCAGCTATTCCTCAGACAGAAGACAAATGTCAAGAATATATAAATAACTGAAAAAAAATTAGACCACACAAAATAAAAGACCCAATCAGAAAAAGGGCAGTTGAAATAAGCAAATACTTCTCAGAAGAAGTACAAATAGCCAATAAATACATGGAAAAATACTCATCATTTCTGATCTTCAGAGAAATGCACATTAAAAACACACCATGATACTACCTTAGGCTGGAAAGAATTCCTAGCATCAAAAAATATAATAATAACAAATGCTGGTGAAGATGTAGGGAAAAAAGAATCCTACTATATTGTTGATGGAAAAATAAACTACTGCATCTACTATGGAAATCAGTGTGGAGATTCCTCAAAAAATTGAAAATAGAAATTCCATTTGACCCAGCTATCCTCCTACTAGGTAACTTATTAAAAAGTTAAAATCATCATATCTATGAAATATATGCATGCTCATGTTTATAGAAACACAATTTATAAAGGCTGGATTTTAGAAAAGCATATATGTCCATCAATAGAACAGATAAAGAACATGTGATATATTCACACAGTAGACCCCTATGCTTTCACAAAGAAAGATTATTTTGAGGTATTCATAGGTAAAGAGATGAAAATTAAGAATATAATCTTAAATTAAATAAGTCACATACAAGCTCAAATATCACATGCTTTCTTTTATGTGAGAAACACAAAGAACAAAGTAGGAAGAAGTTCAAGTACTTCTTCAAATTACAAATTCCATTGTTTTAAAGATATTTAAATATATATGCTACCTGCTTTATTTTTACAACTAGTTTACTAGTTTGTTGAAAGAGTTGTTATCTGTGTGTTTCTCCGTTGTCAGAGGCTTTTTGATTTATATCTCATCCTCTGAGGAATTACTTTGAAGAAACAATATACCATGCAGTAACTGTTGTTACTCTCTTATATTTTGAAATTTTGTTCTATTTTTCATAAAATAAAATAAATTTAAAAGAACACATGTTTAGAAATTGAGACACATGCATTGAAAATTCACCATTTCTCTGTGAAGATGAGCCAGTTATTTATCCCTATTGCCTTTCTTAATAATTATTCTTTAATCTACCACCTATGTTTGATGGAAATTTTAAATGTCCACTTAGATACCTAGTGCAAAGAAACCTTTAAAATATTGTATTTATTTTGCAAAGTATCACTGTATACCAAAGTGTGTTTTGAAAGCAGTCTTTCAAATCAAATATCTTGAATTTAAACCTTTTAACTTTTTTCTTTGTTTTTTTTTATTTTAAAGAGAAAAAAGAGCAAAATAACAACACTCAACACAAAAACAAAATAACACAAAAATAATTTTAAAAATACAGAATCTCAAAACAATGTGATAGGAAGCTAACAATGGTTGTTATATTACATATCGTTATCTTCAACAAAGTTTCTCAGCTTACTGGATGTAAGAATGCAAGATGGATCAAACAATTAAAAAGAATAAAAAATAATTTTAAAAAATTAGAAATGATACAAAGTTTTACTAATCAAGATAGTAAGGATTAAAACAATGGTTATTATATTGTATATTGTTGGCTTCAAATTAGTTGTTCACAGGAAAATGGAACCCTTCTCCACTCTTGGTGGGAGTGTAGACTGGTACCACCACTATGGAAACCTTTTAACTTCTATAACTGTTTTAAGTAAGTTCTTCAAAACATTACACTTCTTCCAGGAAAAAATAAGAGGAAATAATACAGCAATTTTTCATGAATAACAAACTTAATCAATAAGATACTGTATTTAAAATGCTTATCACTGTGCTCGGCAATTATTCACTGTTCATTTTTTACGATGTCATTCCCTGCCTCTATTGACTCTACTCATTCTACTATGCAACCTTTGCTTGAAGGCAGTTGATCAGCAGTACTGGTTTCTTTTTGTTTTGTTCAAGAATCCTCTTAATTCCACATTTTGTATACTCAATCCTTCCTATTTTCTCTTGTCCTCTCAGGCTGCTGTAACAGGATTTCATAGGTTTATAAAGACTAGAAATTTGTCTCACAGTTCTAGAAGTTGAAACTCTAAAATCCAGAGATTGTTTGTCTTTTAAGGAGAAGGACCTAGCTCCTGGTCCCTGGAGTGCTGTTTTCTCTGTGATCTAACATGAAACCAAAGGAGCTCTCTAGGTCTCATATGAAAGGACAAAAATCTCACTCATGGGCACTCTGCCCTTATCATCTATTCACATCCCAAAGGTCCCACATCCTGATACTGTCATATTGGTGGGCAGGATTTCAACATGGGAATTTGGAGGAGACACTAGTGATATAGGAAAAATATAACTCCCACCCCATTAGATGTGAGGTATGCAGACTCTGTGGTCTCAAAACATCAAGAGATGAAGTTGCAAACCAAAGGAGGAAGTTAGGAGAGATTTATTGGAATTGAAGAGAAGTAGAATAGCTTCTGGATTTCCAAGAGGGGTCCAGAGTGGGTGGCCACCGAAGTCCATTGTCAAGAATGATTTGTGCATCAAGATCACAATGTGGTGCCACACAGGTGACACTACAATCAACCTATGGGGTCACAAGTGGAGCCACTTACCTGATATTGACCCAGTACGCAAAGGTATGTGGGAAGAGCAAAGGCGTTTTTGGAAAGGGAGAGGAGCAGGGGTCCAAATGCTGGGGTGATGCGCCTGATGCCTATCTGAGCCCACTAGTCTAGGTGGTACTAACTACAGTACAATCCTAAATTACACTTCTGTGTTTATCTCTAGAGAGACTTGCAAGCCTGGGTATTATTCTTCCATCCTGAGGGCTGGTTCTCTTCCAATTTATCTCCGGGTTCAATTCTGATGTCTTTATTTTTTTGTGCTAGCCTCTTTCAGGGCCCAATCCCTATCTGACTCTGTATTAATTTGTATTTAATTTAACTGTCTATAATGCTGGTGTTCAGTTTATGGAAACAATTCTCCAAATTTCAGCTTAAAAATAATGAGAGTGCTAAGAAATGTCATCTGAAAACTTTCAGAAGTATTGCAGTACTATATTACCCCATACTAGGTCTCGTTACTTGTTTATAACTTATAAAAGGGCAGTTACCATGGGTATTATTATCTCCCTATATCTTGGCTCACTGTGGATGTAAAACAGATATATCATTTAGACCCATGAAGATAAAATAGTCAAAAGGAAATAACTATTGATAAAATAATAAGAAATTATAAATAGATGTTAATTAATGCACTGGAATTATGGCCATGAAAATGAAAGATTTTTTGGCTCTAAGTTTAGTGAAGCTAGATAATTTGTCTAATACATAATTTATTCATGTTTTATGTATATATATATTATTAAAATTGAATGTGGTCTCACATTTACTCCTATAAATAGGTATTAGTTGAACCAAGTGTGGTGGCGCACACCAGTAATCCTAACACTTGGGAGGCCGAAGCAGGAGGGTTACCACAGGTTCAAGACCAACCTGGACTAGACAGCAAGACCATGTCTTAGAAATACCCCAAATCAAACCAAACTGAAACAAAAGATAATAGATATTTGTTGATTCCTTCTTTTACCCATTGTTTTATCTGCCAAACCTTTACTCATCTGCTGAATTAGTAGGGCAGATTTTAATAACAGAATTTATCTATGTTTACTTATTAACATTATTATTGATTTCATTCTTGAATTTCATCATAAAATTGTGATAATTTAGTATCAGCAGATTTGGTAAAATATCAGTAAATATTTGAAGATAAATGTATGTTTAATTTGTTTATTCTCCAAAAATATTATCAGATACTGGAAATATTTTGTCATGCTCCTTCATGTTCTTTGAGTAGACATGAAAAATAATCACATTTCAAAAGCAGAAGTTCTTCCAGTAATTATATTCTCTTAAGTGAAAACTTTGTGGGCTGGGGATTTAGCTCAGCAGCACAGCGCCTGCCTGGCAAGCGTAAGGTTGTGAGTTCGATTCCAGGTACCGGAAAAAAACCCCCGAAAAAAGAAAGAAAATTTTATACACTTCTACATACAGCTTTGTGTTTTGGTAGACCTTCAGTTTAATTTAGTTCAGTTTGCAAAGCAGTAATTGAGCTTTGCTTGATAGTTAGGTGTCATTCTTTGGGAAATATTAAAATGAAAGAGATGCAGTCTTTGCCCTAAAGGAATTTACAGACCAGTGTTGGAGATAAATATATATACATATAGATACAAACAAATCAATTGAAGCTCATCTTCTCTGTTATTGGAAAGATAGGTCAAATATGTTTCAGAGCAGAGGACAGTTATCTATCTATCACCTATCTATCTATCATCTATCTGCCTATATTTCTTTTATCTCATGTGAGCTACTTTACATGCTTAAATATATAATAAAACCAAAACCATATGTTAGCAAAGAAAAATGCTTTTCAGTGAGGAAATTTTTAAATTCAACAGTACTGCCTTCTCAAATTATCACTTTTATTCATTTCCTTTCTTTCTTTATATTTTAAACATATTTAACAACTTCCTCACTGTCTTAAATTATTTAAGAAATTAGATGGGTAGGATAATTTGTTCCTAATTGGTTTCAAATATAGTTGCTTTTAAAAGTATGACTTAAGAAATTTATCTTCAATCTATTTCAAGATTTTAAACCAGCAGAACAAAATTTTTATTTCACAGAATAATGCCACAAAGGTAAAGAGTGAATGCTCACAACTGAATAGAATAATTTTGCATTATGTTAAAAGATAGTATACAATTTCTTCTTGAAATGGATGTTTGCTAGTATATCGATGTTACTGCTATATAGCAAGTATATTCACATTTTCAAGGGCAAATAGCAGTAAGCATTTTTTTTTTATGCATCTTTGAGGTTCAGTTAGAATCCTTAGAGCTATCTACCCTTTGTTATTCTCACTCAAGTTTCTTGAGGTCAAATTGCTTGTAGGTGCATTTGTGGGCTGGCCAGTTGCCAGGTTTTATGACTCTTTCATTTTTTTATTCAGACCAGTACAGTGACTGTAGGATTTCTTCTTTGTGGTTGTGGTAGTTTAATGGAAATGAGAACATGAGCCCAAATGAAAGTTATTTCCAGTTTCTGCCTATGTCATGTCTAGTAACATCTTATTAGCCATAGTGTCTCACCTCCCCAAATCCAGAGCCAGACTGAGTTAGAAATTGAGGCAGGTGATTAGAGTATGGTAGGCTGGCTGGAAAGCAGGAAGTAACCTGAGAGGGAGCAGAAGCTGATCAACAGAATTTTCCCTGTCCATCATAGCCAGACAACAACTTCCCATAGACCAGATCTGAAAGAGTATAGAACACAGCAGCCAATAACTTTGTCACCACTTCAATCTTGCTGTTTTGCTAATCTTCCTGTTTTTGCAGAGGGCCATCCTGTTTGCAGGATATATATCTCTTCTTGCTCTTCTCTTTTCTTCATTCTTTTCCTGTTTCATTCTCTTCTTCATTCTTTACTTTCTTTACTTTAATTAAAAGTTGTGTACCTTGGGTGTTTCAGCCACTTGTTTGGACAGGTTAGAAAGAGCCTGGAATCACCAGGCATTATGATATGTAGTCATAAAATGATATAGAGGGACGGTGGTGGGAGGGGAGATGCAGGGGAAGAAAAAGTAAAATGTGTTATGTACATGTACCAACTTGTGAAGATGAATAAATAATTATGTAATGAACACATGTATTAGCAAAATATTAAAAATTTTAAAACAGGCAAAATGATATATCAGTAACAGGATTTGTGCAATGATAAAGAATTGGGCTGTTTTAAAAAGGTGCTATCCCTTTTCTACCTGGAAACACACTGTCATTTGCTTTCAGCTAATCACGCTCTCCATATAAGACAAGTTATGAATTAAATAAAATTAATTTGTATGAATAATTGAATTTATAAAACTAAAAAAATAATAAAAGGCTCAAATGAAATAGTAAAATATTTTAGATTTAAAAGTGTTTCATGTTGTCCACACATTCTACCTCTTATGTTGTATGTGAGTCGGCTATCCATCAAAGAAGTGAATTACCCACTAAAGTCAAAGCAAATAATGGACTGCTTAAAAGCAAGAGCAACTCCATGGCTGAAGTAGAATGAAAGATAGGTATGCTCATTCATTCTTTCTTTCACCTCCTGTCATCTACATGTGTCTGAGCACTGATGATACAAACTTATATTTCCAATTTTATTAAAAAAAAGAATGAAAATAATAAAAACTTTTCAAAACTGAACTGACTAGTAATTTCATGAATTAATAAACAGATGTGAACCCTAAAATGCATTCAGAGGAAGATCGTGTCTGTTGAATATTGATGTAGTTACTTGGTTTGTTGTGTTGTTGTTGATTTTTTTCATTTACATTGTGGAATTTATGCCTACTTTAAATTTTGCATGTTATCAGCCTTGTATCTTATCTACCGTTTGTCCCACATAAGTGCTTCTTGCTTCCCAAGTTTGCTACAAATACTCACTTTAAATCTTGGGAAATAAAACATGAACACAAAAGACATGAGCCCTTCCTGTTGAAGTTTATTTTCTTGTGGGTAGAAAAGAAAATATAAATGTGAACAAATAATTTAAAATTGTAAGTTAAAATGAATCTATATATGAAAATCATGGGCATACGTAGAGATTAAAGAAATGTCTATAGAGGTGAAAATAGATGTGAGAAACAGAGGGAGGAAAAAGTCCAGTGTTACAGAGTGGAGTGAAAAGAGCATTCCAAGCTTTGGAATCATTGAGGACACAGACTCTGATATAAGGAGGATGTGATCTGTTGGAATAACTGGAAGAAAAAAAGCGTATCTGATTGCAATGAGCAAGAAGACATAGAATACACATGCAAGACTGCTTTTGAAAGAAAGGCAGGGACCTATATAAATGACTTTCACTCTGTTTTAAATATGACATATCCTATTTTTGGATTCGTGCTATTATTTATTCTTCCAGGGCCTATGTCTTCAAGATATTTACCTCTTTTACTGTCCAGCATATTCAATATTTACCTGTTAATATCTAGGTGTTTGATCTATTTTGATCTGATTTTATTACCTGGTGAAAAACTTAAGTCTACATTCCTGTTTCATGAGGAGGAACCAGTTTTCTCAGTACCATTTACAAAAGAGGCTATCTTTTTTTCCAGGGTATTGTTTTGGCCCCTTTGTTGAAAATCAAATGGCTGAAGGTGCCTGGGGATGTTTCTCCATCTTCAATTCTATTCCATTGATCAACTTGCCTGTTTTTGTGCCAGCACTATCACATTTTCATCACTGTGTGCTTTGAAATATACCTTGAAGGCTGAAAGTGTAATGCCACCAGTTTTGCTCCTATTGCTCAAAATCATTTCGCTATTCTGGGTCCCTTCTGATTCTATATTAATTTTAGGGGTGTTCTTTTCCTGTGAAAGTTCATAGTTCTTCATAGTTCTTTTCCTTGAGAAATATAAACCTATGTATCACTTTTGGGAGCAAAACCTTGTTGACAATATTAGTAGTGTCTGTCAAAGAGCAGGGAATGATTTCTCTTGTTGCTCAAGATTATTTTGTCTACTCTGACTTGCTTTTACTTCTCCATAAATTTTAAGTTTTCTTTTTTCCAGTTCTGTGAAGAATCCTGTTCATATTTTGGTTTGAGTTCCATTAAATCTATACATAATTTTAATTTTTTTATTTTTATTTTTTTCTGGTACCAGGAATTGGACTCACGACCTTGTGATTGCCAGGTAGGCACCGTGCCACTGAGTTAAATCCCCAGCCCCTATACATGATTTTTCATATATGTCCATTATGACCTTCTGATCCTGCCTACCCAAAAATAGGGGATATCTTTCCCATCACTGTATCATTTTCCTGTTACTGACTCCTTCCCATCCCTTTTGCCTCACTGCTAAACCTGGCTGCTGTGTTCATTTTCTTAGACATTTTGGCATGGATGGTTTTATTTTTTCTTTCTAGGATACACTTGAAATTTTTTTGGAGTACTGGTTTCATGATCATGAATTTCTCAACTTTATTCTTGTCATGCAAAGACCTTACTTCTCCATTAATTTTGAAACATAGCTCTGGAAAATATATTGGTCTAGGTTGGAAGTTCTTATCAGTCTAGGTTGTTAGCTTCACTAGAAGCTCTCCTGGCCGCTAAGTTTGCTCAGAAGTCCACAGTAAACCTATCTTTAAGTGATTTGATGCTTTTCTCTAATCAGTTTTAAGATTCTATCCTTGTTTTGGACTTCTGGGATTTTCACTAGTGTGTCATGGAGAATTTCTCTTTTAATCATGACTATTTGGGGTTCTATGTGTGTATGTTAAATTCTTTCCCCATAGCTGGAAATTTTTCTGGTATTATTTCTATAAAGAGGTTTCATGTTTTGCTGTCTTCTGATTTTTCAATTATTCCAATTAATCTTTGATTAAACTTCATCAAGCTTCATCTAACAGATATGTGATTTATTCTCCACATTCTCTTGTCCTTTTTGGTAGCTGAGCCTACTCCCGCCTACATCATCTCTCTTTTCTAGTTCTGATAGTCTATGCCCCCATTGTTCATTTCTGCTGCTTATATTTCAATAGAAATTTTTAACTGTAGGATTTCTCTTTGATACCTTTTCATGGTATGTAGTTCCTTGCTAAACAGGTCAGTAACATGATGTTTCATTTTGTTTGCCACAAAATGAATCAGTTTTGGAGTTTTAGGGCATTTTTAAAGGAATTTTAGTGCCTTCTTTTCTTACATTTCTTTTTTCTTTTTCTTTCTTTTTTTAGGTGAGATGGTAAATTTTATGAGTTGATATAGTAAAAAGACTTTGTTGCTAGTCTAGAGATCTCCTTAGTTACTGTCTGCTTTTCAACAATGCACCCTGGGCATGGTTAGCCCTAGACCTTTCCTGCTCTCCTGGGATTCAATCATCTTGATTAATCTGGCTCAACGTTCTTCAACTAAGCTTATTGGCCAAACATGGAGTTCTCTAGAAATGAAATGTGGTATTACTAATGTTACAAAGACAAACAAACATTAGCAAATGGTATGATCCAGTTAATAGCAACTATTATGCCACCCTGGCAATCCCAGCACTGTCCTCAAGAGAGTCAAAGACAAAGTAGGTATTGATATACAACAAAAGCCAATAAAAGCTACCATAATACCACTCTTAACCATGGAAAAGAGGTGTATAACTTTAAAACAGACATGAAGACAAACATGGAGAATTAAGATGAATAAATTCTTCTCAAAAGAAGCAATACAACTGGCCAATAAGCACTTTAAAAAATGTTCAATATCTTTAGCTATTAGAGAAATGCAAATCAAAACAACAATAAGATTTCATTTTACTCCAGAAAGAAATGCCATATTCAAGAACTGAGAAAAGCAATAAATGTTGGCAATATTTTGAGGAAAATAGAACCATATTGGGAGAATAGTAAATTAATATAATATCTTTTAGTGTGAAAATTCCTCAGAAAAACTAAAAAACCAAAATTCCATTTGACCCAGCTACATCTCTTTGAGATATCTTCCCCAGATATTTAACATATTATACCACCGTGATACATGCATACCTATGTTCATAGCAACATGCTTTATAATACCTAAATTTTGGAAGCAGCCTATAATCCCATCAACAAATGGATAAAGAAAATATGTTACTAGTCAGCTGTGAAGACAGAAAATTGAGTCATTTGTAGTTAAATGGATACATTTTGAGACCACAATGCTAAGTGAAATAAATCAGACATAGGAAGTTAAATAACATGATTTCTCTTGCATGACGATCCCAAAATACAAACAAGTGAAAGAAAAGTAAAAGAATGATAATAGGAAACAAAAATAAAACTTTGTAAAGATGCCAAGTAATTAATGTATGTATATAAAAACCACTAAAACAGTATATATAAGTATATATATAATATGTAACTATATGTTATGACTGTATATATAACTATATGTATAACTATATATGTATATAGTTATGTATGTATAGTTGTAGATGTAGTATATATGTATGTTTATAGTAACTATATATGTATAATTATAGATAGAGTCTATTTTTCTAATGCCAGGACTTTTATTTTTGTCTAAGAATTCAAACTTCCCGGGTACACACCTTCCTCCACTGCAAAAATTACTTGTGTTTACCACTCTTCTGCACCTGCAAGTATGAACTTTGAGTCCTGTCCACTTCACTGTTAAAGGGGAAGCATATTGGTTATCTCCTGCCACATAACAAATTATCCAGAACATAGTGGCTTAACACAACATTTCATTTCCTCAGTTTCTGTAGTGAAGAACTCTAGGATGGGCAGGCATGGTGGAACATGCTTGTAATCCCAGCACTTGAGAGGCCAGGACTGTTGAAAGTGTGATGCCAGCATGGACCCATATAGCGAGTTCAAGGCCAGCCTAGCATAATAGTGAAATCCTCTCAAAAAAAAAATCCTAGCCTGACATACTTGAGTTTATTACTTTGAGATCCTTCAGGTTCCTATGATTAAGGTTGCAATCCTCCTAAAGCTTAACTGGAAAATATATGTGTTCATTATTTTGTTGGAACCATTCAATTCTTCATTGGCTATTACTTGGAAACCTTTGGGTTTTATTGGCTACTGGCTAAAAGCTATCCTCAGGTCATGTTACATGGACTTATTCATGGATTGTTCACAATTAAAGAATGCTTACTTGCTCCCTCAGAGCAAGCGAACAGAAAGGAACGGCAACCAAGTTGGGAGCCTCAGTCTTTTTAAACATAATCTTGGAGGTCACATCTTGTTCTTTTTGCCATATTCTGCTTATTACAAGTAAGATCCTCAGTTTAGCCCACATGCAGCAGGCAGGGATGACATGACAGTATGAATACCCTGAACTTAGGGATTAATGAGGGACATTTTAGAAGTTGTCTACCACAGGAATTTTCTCATGTACTTTCTATATTTGTAAAGTAGAGATTTGGAAATTATGGAAATGCTGGAGAATACCATAAAGCAGGATTTTCTTAGCACTGACCACATAACACAGTTACCTTAGGCGTGCAAAGGAAAATATCCTTTGCATTCTTATCTAGGTTTTAATTCATTAATAGTATATTCATTAAGGACATGTGATATGCTATAATTTTCATTATTCTTTTACATCTCATGGAATCAGAGATTAATAGAACTGGATAAGAAACAAACGATAATTTAGAACAATTTTCACTTCCTCTGGATCAGAAACATGTACAGATGTGCTCAGAAAAAGCCAAGATCTGGGCTGAGAATTTTGATCTCCTTAGGTTTAAGTGGCTTTCTCTTTTGACCATATCACAATAGTATGCTCATTTAACTGACCAGAATGGAAACTGAAATTCCAGCATACTCAATTTTATGAGTGCAAACTTATGAAAAGACAGGCAAATAAGTGACTTAAAATTCTATGAATAAGCAGACTATTTCATTTGCTAATGTTGTTATTCTGACATTTTTGATAGAAATTACTTTAGTCAGAATATATTCACATTATTTATTCTAAGAAATGCATTAAACTAAAATGAAAATTTGTGAACCCATAAGCAGGCATAAATGAACTAATTTTGTCTGTGCATAAGGAAAGTATGACATAAATTCTCAAGGTTACCCTCACATAGACTTCAACATTTTATCACTCAGACCAGAAGATTTGTAATGAAGGATTGCTGATAAATTTGTAGTAGCACATGGACACATAGGCAAAAATGCACACACAATTTCAGGGTCAGCAAAGTCGAAGTTTTAAATTCTGTGATTTATAACTAAGTTGTTATAACTTAAAAGGATAATTTCCATTCCTTGAAAGTGATAGATGACAATTCATTTCTCACATCTGTAAACTGGTGGTTTGTATAAGGTAAAGACAAGAAAGGTAAAATTACATGGGAAAGGTTAAGGAAAGGGTACAAACATGGATATGTGCTAACACATCCATTCAAGTAGTCACTTTCTAAAGTGGCTTAGCCTGACTTTTGGTGAGTGATGGTCATATTAAACTTTAAAGCAAGTGCAGATCTCCTTATCATCACTGAGCAAGGGATTTGGAGTGACAATTCAATATATGGTGTTATACTTTATTTATAATTCACAAGTGGCTTTGAAATTTTGTCTTTACCCTTTCTACTAGTTTCTGTCAGTTTCTATGACAGCTGACATCTAAAGGACAGAGTGTGCAACTCAGTAAAAAAATAATAATTTGGTACAACTAGTTTTGATGATGTCACGAGCTTATCAGACAAAGGAAACGTTCTTTTATTTCTGAAGGTCAAATCAAAAGGTCCTATGTCTTGCTGTTTCATATTAATGATACCTCTCTTTCCAAACCTTTGTCTCTTAACCCATACTTCCAAAAACTATTGCATTGTCATATACGTGCTTTGTGACTGTTCACAATTGCTTTCTTTCTGTAGAAGGAGGTAAAATGTCCACATCAGAATTTTGTTGAGCAGAATACGAGAATTTCAACACAATTGCTGTTGCATAGTATGTATGTTATAATTGGCAGCAAAGAAATAACATTTTCATGTATTTTGAGGATGATTTAGTCACCTACGGGTCTATAGTAGGTAGGCCAGAACTATAGGAGACATGAGAGGAAGGAAAGAAAGGCAGTGCAGGAAATAAAATAGGAGAAAAGCAAAGAAATTATTGACCAAAGGTTAATTCTAATGAAAAATTAAATGAAAGGTTCTGAGATTATTAAAAATTTCTGATCCATTGTATGTAAACGGGCATCAGAAAACTTGATTTTAATCTTTATTAACCACTTACACCTAAGTGAATTTGGGTTACCACAAAACTCTGTGAGCTTCCACAACCTCAGCTGCAGAGTTTAGTCATTAATACAGGAGGGACTTATCCCCCTGGAACACTGGAACCTTGAAACATGGTAGCTATGGAACAAAAACAAGTTTTGTTGGGCTGAGTAGTGAGAAAATATAACTTCTTCTACTGTCAACTGGGGAGGGTGTTCCCTCCATGTGCATAATAAGGAAGTTGATCTTGGAACAAAGGGAATAGAATAAAGCACTCTGTCTAAGAAATGCTACATAAGCCTATTGTGGACCACCCCACTAATCTATGGTCTCCCTTTTTCCCTCAAAATGCATACAAAATCTTTTTCAATTATTTAGGCACATATATTATGAACTACCATTTCCGACTTTCTTCTGCTCCAACTTTTCTCTTCACTGGACTTTCCCACATCAGTCTCCTTCGTGTGGGTTCCAAAAGAATATTTGCATGTTATTTTAGGGCTACTTTCCCCTTTCTCTACGTAGTAATGAGGAAACTGATAATAACAAAAATCCATCTGGGAAAAATTCCTCTAAAAATCTAACATGTGACACATTACAAATTTAATAAAGTCCTGGTTCTTAATATATCCCTGCTAAGTCTATTCTTAGGGTGATTTGCTGTGATACTCTTCCCTGCTCTACTTCTGAAATTTTCACTTACACAACCCCTCTGAGCTTCTATTTACTCTTACTCAAATGAGGGCCTTGGGGCTGGGGATTTAGCTCAGGGGCACAGCTCCTGCCTGGCAAATGCAAGGTCTTGAGTTCGATTCCCGGTACTGGAAAAAAAAACAAAACCAAAACCAAAAAAAAAAAAAAAAAAAATTAAATGGGAGCCTTATGGATCCTACTTTCATGGCCAATGAAACTGACAGAAAGAATTAGACTATAAAGCAAAATTGTCCATCTCTGAAGCCAAATATTTTTTGAGTCTTTTATAGGACAGAGATCAATTTGGGCATCTCATGAAAGAGGAAATTACTTGAGTTTTGAAACATACAGGAAAAGAAGAGTATTTTTGTTAATTTGGTCAATAAATTATTTTTAAATAAATTTAATAACCAAATCAAGTGAGGAGGCTACATCACTTCCACCAATCATCATACACACACACACACACACACACACACTTTCTGTCAAAAGACAGGAGTAGAGCTTGGGAAATTAAAGCTCAACAATAGCTACATCCTGAAAAAAGAAACCACAGACAGAGTTATTTCTTGGTTTCAACCAAGTGTGACTGGAAACATGTATCAGCTCTGTGGAGAAACTGTAAGCTCATATCAGAACCTCAATTGATGATGCTTGGTAGTCTGTCTGTATGATAATGTGTCTGAGTCATAAAGAACAGCAAGAGAGAAGAGACAGGATTTTTCGTAGTTCTGTCACCAAACCACTGACATTTTGCCAGCTGTGCAATATGATAATCACTGGAACAAAACAGTTTATTCACATGATGGCCAAGCGTACAGAGAGGAAAGAACAGATGAAAGAACAGTTCAGAAATGATTCAAAGAATAAAGAAACAATGTCATTTAAGGCCATGAGAAAGTGTTTGCCTATGAAGTAAACAGAAGCATGTCACCTGCAGTCGGTCTTTATAACTCTCCCCAGGTTGCAAGGTCAGAAAATGGCAGCATCAGTATCATTTCAGGGTAGAATATTTTGTTCTGTCATAACAAGATCACCTGTCAGGCCTTTGCAGACCCAACTAAAAAGTCAGTGACTTCAATGAAGCATTCTTAAAAAGTAGTGTAAGTAAATATCATCATGATACAGTCAGAGGTTTCATCTGAAGCAAAATTACTGGGAGATTGACAATATATTGCTCATCTTTGTGACCTCCAAAATACATAGTGACTTTTAAAGTCAAATAAATGCATGCAACTGCAAGTAAGTATAAGCTTATTTAGATTTCCCTCAGTGTTGGTTTTTACACTGGTAGGTGGACACATTCTTAGTTTCTTTTATTTCCTCATTTTTTTTTTTTTTTTTTTTTTTTTTTTTGGGAA
>NW_004955433.1:19531709-19588381 GCF_000276665.1 Chinchilla lanigera | reverse complement strand
GCGTTTTTTGCCGCTGAGCTAAATCCCCAGCCCCCTTTTATTTCCTTATATATTCTGTGTTGGATTTACCATTTTCACTTCTGTTTCCTTACAAACTTCTAACTTCAAGGTTCATGGCACAGGTCAGAATTTGCCGGCTCTTTTCAAAGTATTGATTTTGAAAGGCCTATGTCTGTCTGAGGGCGCTTCAGTTACACAAGCATAGAATAGGTGCTCAGTTAACATGAGCTGATTTTCAATCAGACAAAAAAATATAAAAGAAACTGCAGAAGAAACAAGAAAACATATATATTTTTAGCTTTTCTCAGTGGCTATTCCTCATTCTGTCTCAACTGCAAGAGCTAATTTATGGTCCTTGAATTCATACTATGTAATACAATAAACACGAAGGTTAAAATAGAGCTTAGGGATTGGGGATTTAGCTCAGCAGCACAGCACCTATCTGGCAAGCGCAAGGTCATGAATTCAATTCCCGGTACCGGAAAAAACAAAACAAAACAAAACGATTATAAAATAAAATAAAATAGAGCTTAAAGAGTTTATAATAAAAAATAAAACAAATTATATAACCACAAGAAAAGGCATAAATATGCCAAATTAAAAAGTAACTAGTGCATATAATGTATAAGTTGAATTGACTAATACAAATAAGACAATCTAGATATTGCTGACATCAAAATATACCATAACAATAATCAAATTTTATTACTAACCTTGATAAATATATATTTATTTCAAATTTTATTTCACTATTTCTAATAAACAGAGAATTCTTGAACTGTATGAAGTATTCCATCATGTTAATAGTACATCTTTTTCATAAAACTTGAAATAATTAGTAAGTATTTGCAAACTACATTTATGTGAGTAATTCCATCAGCTTTGTGCGATAGACTTGCCACAGCTTTTCTACCTTTTAAATATTAATTTAATTAACATTTAATAACTAACATTATTATTTAATTTGTTAATTCACTGGAAAAATATCTGAGAATACGAAAGGTAACACGTGTAGTTTTTTTTGTCTTTTTGAGACAGGATCTTGGTATGCGGTTCGTGCTGGCCTTGAGCTTGTTTTGTAACCGAGGCTGGTCTCGAACTCACAACGATCCTTCTGCCCCAGCCTCCCAAGTGCTGGGATTACAGGCGTGCATCACCATGACTGGCTGTGAGACACATAAATTTGCTATCATTTTAATATTTATACCCATCTACTTGCAAAACACTCTGTGTGGCCATTTTACTTTTACTAATCAGTTTCAGGTCAGATTCATCTTTGATCATGTCACTCCAGTTTCAAATATGATAAAAACCCTTCACTGTTTACAGAATGGCGTCTAATTGCCTTTCAATGTAGTCAAAGAATATAATTTCATGGGTTAGTGTCATAGCTTAACGTTCACATTCATCCAGCTTGTGAAGAAACCAGGATTTGTTCCCTTAGCACTATGAACTCTTTAAAATGCCACTTCCCACGGCTTATTGTCATTAAGATTTTTACAGTCATTTTATCATTTTACCAAGCTCTTATTTAAACACAAATGTTTAAGACAAGGCTTTCCAGTATCTTGTTAAAATCTGCGCTGCCACTGATTTGCCATGCAACTATGTCAAATGGCTTCATTTCTTCCATGAAATGGAAACAATTATTCCCATTATTTCTGTGAATAGTTCAGAGAGGCAGATGTGGTCAGTCTTTAATAAATGTTAGTTTCTATTACTGTTCTGCTATTACTATCTCCAGATGTTGGATAATGATGTATTATATACTTTCAACTCTTTTTCTAGACTTCTTCAGTCAACAATTTTATGTACCACTTAAGTCCCGGATCTGATTCTCTACTTATAAAAATCTTGCAGCACAATATCTCTCTCTCTCATTGTTTGCATGTTAGTACTTCTTAAGTATTTCTGTAGAAGGCAGACATTATTTAAAAATGGTTAACTTTTAAAAATACAACTTCATGTTACTTTGTCAAAAAGAGCTACTTTGGAGGGAATAAGAAGTGTATATATGCCCCAAGCTTTGAGCTTCTGATTAAGTCCTAGTGTTGGTGCAAAAAAGCAAGAGAATACAGTAACCAACATTGTATATCATTCAGTCTATTAATTGTTTCATGTTAGATACTTTATATGCTTACCTCAAGTGATAAAAAAAGAATGTTTTTACTAGTATCAGATCTGCTGTGGAATTGGTATTATATGTCCACGAAATCTTCTTTCCTCAGCGTGTGTTCCTCATGAGAAGAAAATGCTGTTACCTTTAAGCTTTGTCAAATTTACATTAAAATACTTGTATGTGGGGAAAAAAGAAGTATGGATAAATAAAATGTGTATAGTACCTGTGGGAAACTGCTGGAGACCAGGCGATGCAGAGTTAAGTTGCGGAACAGCGGCACCTTTGGCTGTGCTGGAAAAGTTCACATGCATAGTACTCTGAAGTCAAGATAGCACCACAGCTGAGGCCGCCAAGGATATGGGCTGCTGACACTCCCTATTCCATAGCAATAAAGCTGCCAGTCTTAGAGATCAAGCAGTGCTGTTAATTGGCAAAATTTACTGCTTGGAGAATTCTTTGACCTAACTTCCCAAGATTCTTCTCAGGTCCCATTTTTCCCCAGTATCTCTTTCCTTTCTTTCAAAATCAAATAAATATGGGCTGTCCAGTGGAGCTTTTGTCTTGATGAGAGAGAAAGAGAAAAAGAGAGAGAGTTCTGACCCTTCTGGAAGCCCCCAAAATCATACTACTGGTCTCTTTTACTTAAACTGTTCACCATCCACTTGTCCAGGAGATTGGAGGTAGGCCAAGACTCTGATGAGAAGTGGATAAGAAACTACAATATCATCTAAAGCTATTCTCAAAGTTGAAAAAAAAAAGAAGAACAGGCTCTGTGAAATAGCAGTCTCCCTACCAGGCTGCTGTGGTCTGAACTGTGTCCTTCCTAAATGTATACATTGAAATCTTAACCCTCAGTATCATAGTACAATATTAGGAAATGGGGACAATGGGAGGTAAATAAATCATAAGGGCAGATCTCTCAGCAACGGAGTTAGAGGCCATATAAAGGAGGCCTGAGTGTTTCTTGCTTCCTTGCACCACTTGAAGGCACAACAAGATGCTCCTGTGTCTAAGGAAAGAACCTTCATCGGACACTGCACCTGGGGGTTCCTCCATCACATAACCCTTACCCTCCAGAATATGTGTTGTTTAAAAGTCAGTCCCTTGGTGGTATTTTGTTAGAGCAGCACAAACCAATTAAAATTGGATTATAGGAAGTGCTTAGGAAACATCTGCTTTCTTTTTGGTTCTGTTCCCAATTAACTAACTTTGTTTTTAATTCCTAATTTTTTTTAAAAAAAAAAGGCTAATTCTTTATTGACCCGTTCTTCCCCTAGCTATTTTTCTGTGGCAAGTTTGTCTTAAATAAAACATGAGATATCAGGCAGACACTTAACCCCCACCACCTGTAGGGCTGCACACCGAGTTCAGTGTTTTGGCCGACACTTCTTTTTCCATTTTTTGTTACAGAATGTCTGTCAACCTGGAGACATTAGAAAATGATGGATTTTTAAATTTTCCTCATAGGAGCCGGGGTTATGTGCTGCACATCCATCATTCACAAGTTATTAGTGTGCAGAGTCTTCAGGGTGGGTTTAAGCACATGCACTGTGCTATTATAGTACTTCTGATATTGTGAACACTACACTGAGAATGAAAAAATTTTAAAACACACGAAGTAGTCTCTGGATGCAACTAAATAATAGGAATGGATCATCTAATGATAACTTCTTCAAAGTATGACTTGGTATAACAGGACTATATTCATCATGTTACTTTAAGCTCATAGAAGAATAAAAGATGTGAAAAGATGCCATTAAATCCAGTAAATTATATATGAAGTAGCTATTTTATGGAAAAATCATTGTCCATTTTAACAAGTGGATAAATACTGAAAGCCTGTTTTCCTTTACAAAAAACTAATTTTTTGGCTGGGGATATAGCTCAGTGACACATGCACCTTTCCGGCAAAACAAGGTCCTGAGTTTGAGCTCTGGTACCACAAAAAAAAAAAAAAAAGAAAGAAAGAAAGAAAAAGAAACTCTTTTTTGTACAAAAAAATGTAGTTTTTTTAAAAATCAAATTTAGATGTTGTTTGTCAATAAATCATTTGACTGAATGTGAGTGTGAAGAGACAGTTTACATCATGTCACAAAAATTTAAACCTCGTAATTCTTCCCAATGCGTGCCTTTCCTTCTCTCATAATTTTTTCAAATCAAACAAAATATACATAGATCATGGGACAAGTCATAGTCTATCTTTGAACTTTGTTTCCTCAATTCTACTTATTATGACCTGATTTCTTCAACAATGTTATCATAGTGTCTCCTCTGTCTGTGTGCTCATATAGTTGAAGAGGTGGATGGGATGGGATGGTGGGTTAAATAGTACAGTGTTTATCATATATGAACTTCAACTATTACATTTCTTGCAAGAGTGGATAATGACATGTTTTTTATCTATATTGATTGTGCTAGAACTAGAGGGAAAATAATCTTTGTAAATAAACAGCCAACTCTTTTCATAATCTAAATTGAGGAAAAAATTACTAACATGATTTGTCAAAATCTATCCTTTTCCGATATGCATGAATTAGAGAAGAATATAAAAAATTTAAAAAGTTGAATTTTATCTCAGTGGAGATAATGGCTCAGTTCAATCAAGAAAGCTAACTAGATACATTATTGATACCAAAAATACATTTTTTTAAAAAAAAATAACATTACTAACACAAATAAGTTCAAACATGTGTCTGTTGACTCTAGAAGTTTTATAACAAAAAACAGAATAGTTCAAAGAGTTCTACAATTTGGAAAATGGGGAAGATTTAATTTTTCCTGTTTTCCCACTACATATAGCTAATATTTCAGGAAAGTATAGAAAAGAAAGTTAATACTGAAAGGAAGAGAAAGAAGAAGGTAGACCACTTAGCAACCCAGGACTCAAATAATGAAAGGATAGTGAATTCTCAGTTTAAGATTACTTCATGTTGTGATCATTTTAAGCTAAAGAGGACAAAAGTAAAATGGATAGAAATAAAAGCATAAAGTCCTTCCCCTCCCAAAGCCTATCTCCAATTTGAAAAGACATAATGAGAATGAGGGAGGAAAATAAGTAAAATTGTGGGAAACAACTACTGCACTGCAGCTAAGAACAAAGAAAAGCCTTTATCTTTATCCACTCCCAAAGACACAGTAGAGGCCATAGATTGTTATCACTGTCAAATTTAATAGTGTGAACCCACCCATTCACCAGGGTGTGTTACAAATAGCTAAAGAGTCAAAGTGTGTCTTTCCAATAGGCCATGATAAGATGTGAACCAAAGGAAATAATTTTAATTGGGCAAATAAAATTAAATTTGGAGAAAAGAAATAGAAAATATAAGAAAAATCATGTGGAAAAATTTAAACAGTAAGTTACAAAAGTTAACATTTTAAAAAGCTCAATGAGGAAGGAGGCAATGTGGCTGAACAGAAATGAAGCCTCTTTCTGAGCTACTCAGAGAAATTCAGCTAAAACACAGGTAATTGGAAGAATGGGGAAGAACACACACCCTGAAACCAAAATCAATCAGGCACAAGAGACCAATAGATCAAGCAAAACATAGACAAGGACTTAAGAAAAAGGCCAGCCAGTCCACTGAGCTGCCAGTGAGTTGCTGGATTGGAGCAACTGCCTGCCATACTTGGAATCTGAAAAGGAGAAAAGAAAAGGATACACTAAAATAACATAGCCAAATCAGTCCATATAGGATATTTTTGTGGTATAAGGTCCCCTGCATTCTCTGCCTTCCTCCAAACAGAAGACGTTATAGTCCAGCAGTAAATTCTACTGACACAAACTGCTCCCACCCTGGTGATCAACCAGTTTTCCTTTTTTTTCTTTCATTTTTTGTTTTCTTCTCCTTTTCTTTTTCTTTTCTTCCTGTTCTCTTTGTGCACCAGAGGGCTAAATGGAACCACCAGGAACAAGATTAAAGACTGCAGGAGTACATAGTAAATGGAACAGCTAATGATCTCCCCCATGAACTATTGTTAAAGAGGCTCAGGGAATTAAACAGCCTTGCACCTTGGGACTGTGCAGCCCCAGGCTGTCCACATGCTACCAGGGGCAGGAGCAGAAAGTCACTCCACTGCACCCCCCATCTCAACCAAGGAAGTTACAGACTACAGAAGAAATAGGTGACTGGCAGTGGAATTTGTAAAGCAACAAATGGGAAGTTATCACCTCACCTTGGAAGAGGAGTAAAAACTGGGACTGAGCAGCCTTGGACTACAACAGCAGAGGCAGAGGACCAGATCATACAACAGCATCCTCCTCCATCCTGTAACAAACCACCTGAGAGGAAAGAGACTTGCCAATGGAAGAGGAACACAGAATGCTGAGCAAGGACTAGGAGGAGGTAAAGGTCCATGGGACTGGGAATAGCACCTGTCTCCTTTTGAAAATAGCACAGCAACTGGCCAAGAGAAATAGGAAAAGCAGTGGAAGGGCACTAACATGAATACAGAAAATACTTGCTGAAGACTTTGGCCCCAGACCCCAAATCTGGAGGTCAAGATCAGTCTCAAATCCAGCACAAACTCTACTGCAGTCTTGGCAGTGTTATACAGTAGTTTTAACTCTCAGTGGACACCAAAGTTGTTTTGTTATTTTTTATTTTGTTTTGTTCCTCTACTTGCTGATTTGTTTCCTGTATATTTTTTTTTGTTTTGTATGTATATTTTTGTTCTAATCTGTTCTTCTTTCCCCTTTTTTTTCTCAGTTTATCTCTCCAGATTTAATCATAGTTTCATATGAATAAATAGTCTCTAACGTTTCAGATCAACTTTAATAGTCCCTTGCTTATTACTTCATTCATTCTCTTCTGCACTCTTCTCTAGTTCCACAAAGCTTGCATCATCATCCTTCATCCTCCAGCCTGGCTTCTACTTTATTTCTTTCAGTTAACTGTGTTCTATCCACTGTCATTGCTAAATAGCTCCACAACAGGGTGAAACCACCTCACCAAGGGTGAACACTTTATATACGAGCTCCAAATTGATGATTAATCCTGTTATATAACTGTAAATTTTGCTTCTATTGCTAAAGGTACAAAATTAATAGTTACCACAGTTTGTCAGTTTCTACACTTTTCTTGATAATATGGTTGGTGCTAATTATATTGCTTTAGCTAGGATGTCATATCTGTTTTAATCTATTGTTCTCACTTTTGTAACAATACTGGAAATTTCTGGGCTCACAATAATCTCACAACACCACAGCACCAAACCACTGGGGATTAAGCTAAACAGAAAAAAAAAAAAAATAGCACATCACTTTTAATTATTTGGAAAGGCAGAAACTTTGGATAGACACAAAGCAAGAACCTCCTACATAGAAAACACCCCTGAAAAATAAACATTGTCTAGAGAGGCCTTGATACTAGTGATAAGACTGTCTACTACAAAAATTTACATGGATCAACACAGAAAACTAAATAAAAACTTTTGAAATAGAAAGTGACAAGATGAAGAAGCAAAATTCAACCTCAGGCCTTAAACCCACCCAGAACAAGACCAGGAGATAACAAGATAGAGGAAAATGAAAAATATACACCTGATGTGTCTGAAGTGATAGCAATTGAAGGAAAGAAACAAATCCTTTAGGATATAGAACAAATCAGACCAGAAATAATCTCTCAGGTTAAAAAAGAGATGTCAGCATTTACAAAGGAATTGCTCAACAAATATAGAGTAGAGATAGATAAAAACATGAAAAGACAGGAAGAGGACAAAAACTATGAATGACCAATAGAAGAAAGAAATACAATGCTTGAAATGGATTCAAACAGAAAGCTATCCAGGAAATTAAAAATTCCATTGAAAGCTGGCAAAGCCCTTTAAATGAAACTGAAGATGGACTTTCAAACCTTGGAGACAGAATTATGGCTAGTGATCATGAAAGAAATGATCTCTTGAAAATAACAAAAGATCAGGAAATAACAATTCAACAGCTGCAAGACAACCCAAAGAAAAATAATACAAAAATAATTGGTGTCAATGAAAAAGCAGGAGTCAACACAAATGACATAACATTGTTTGTAGAAGTAATAGCAGAAAATTTCCCTAGAATGGAAAAGAAACTGACATACAAGTAAGGCATATCAAAATCTAATTAGTCATAACCAAAATAAATCTACACCCAGATATATAATTATCAAGATTCCAGAAATTCAGCACAAGATCAGAATACTAAAAGCTGTTAGAAAAAAGAAACAGATCAACTATAATGGAAAGCCCATGAAAATCATGGCAGATTTCTCAACATGAACCCTCTAGTCAAAAAGAGCTTAGAGTGAAATATTACAAATCCTGAAAGAAAAAACTTCCAACCCAGATTGATGTAGCCTGCAAAATTATCTTTCAGAATCAATGATGAAATAAGATACTTCCATGACAAAGATCAACCGAAGAAATCCATGGCCACCATACCAACACTACAAAGGGTACCCAAAGATATTCTACACTGAGATAAAAATGACCACAATGTCAAGAACAAGAACAGAAAGAAACCAACAAGCATGGTAAGTAACTAAACAGAGAGGAAAATTAGTGAAGTCACAGTAGGAAAATAATATAACAAAGATATGCCAATACATACCCATTATAACCATCAGTATAAATGGCCTCAATTCACTAATCAAAAAAACATAGGAGAATAGACAAAGAAATAAAATCTGACAATATGCTTTATATAAACTTATTAAACTCAAAAAGAAATTCATAGACTAAAAATCAAAGAATATAAAATAATATTCCATACAACAGAAACCCAGAAAAGAGGAGGGGTTTCTATTCTGTTTACAAACAATGTGAACTTCAAACCAAGAATGATCAAAAGAGATAAAACAGGTCACTACACAGTTCTTAAGGGAAACTGCAAGAGGAAGAGAAAATAATCATAAATACAAATGCAACAGATATGGGAGCATTCAACTGTGTAAGGCTAATATTAACAGACATGAAAAATCTAATAAGCAATAACTAAATTTGAATAGTTCTTAATACCCCAGTGTCACAAATAGATAAATCAACCAAAACAAAAGAATCAGAAAAGAAATATCTGAATGGAACAAAACAAACCTGAGAACACTTAGACTTACTAGATGTTTACAGAATGTTCCATCCAACAACATCAGAATACACATTCTTCCCAGCAGCATATGTAATCTTCCTTAAAATAGACCATATACTATCCCATAGAAAATGCTTAAGTAAATGCAGAAGAATTGAAATTTTCACATATATTATCTGAGCATAGTGCAACAAAATTGGAAATTAACAAAGAAGAAATAACAATATTCCATAAACATTTGGAAATTAAATAACACCCTCTTGAACAATGAAAGTCACAGAAGAAATTAAAGAAAAATTAAACAATAGTACAGTAAAAAGTAAATTCATATACAACATACTGGAACCTGTGGGACATGTTGAAAGCAGTCCTCAGAGGGAGATTTATAGTGGTGATTTCTCACATCAGGAAAAATAGAATGAACACAAATAAACAACCTAATGTTGTGCCTCAAGCTTCAAGAAAATAAAGCAAGTCAAGCCCAAATCCCATATGAGAGGAAATTATAAAGATCAAAGCAAAAATTAATGCAATTGAGAGTAGGAAAATAATACAATAATTAATGAAATGAAGAGTTGCTCCTTTGAAAGAATAAATAAAATGGATAAACCCTTAGCCAATCTTATCAAAAAAAAGAAAGACTGAAGTTCATGCAATGAGAATGAAAAATGTGAAATCAGAAAATCATCAATACCTACTTTGAAAATCTTTACTCTCATAGCATGGAAAACACCAAAGAAATGAACAGATTGTTAGATATGCATTAATTACCAAAGCTAAATCAAGAAGATAAAAAGGAAGATTTGTGCTTATATCGACTGGAGAAATTATTATGCCCATATCTTTTACCCTGAGCAACTACTTTAAATATAACAACTTGGAATGTATTAACAATTGCTATTCTGCTATCATTTTGTTATGAATTTTTGCTTTACCTTTTGTCCATAAAATAAAAATAAGCAAATAAATAAATAAATAGAAAAAACTCAGTGAATGATCTCAAACATAATAGAGGACACAGAGGAAAGAATCAATGAAGATAAAGATAAAACAGAAGAAATTGCTCACTAAAAACAACAGGATCTCTTCTTGGCCTTTTGGCTAAGATCAAGTGTAGTATATGTTTTATTAGTTTAAAAACAACAGGAAAGTATATGTTTGGAATCAAAATAACATATAGTGTCATCTGTGGCATGTAGGTGTTTATAAAAGAACTTTCTTTTCACTAGAGTCCCAGAAAGATAAGATGAAGAAGGTAGTGTTGAAAATATACCCAAAGAAATAATGTTTGAAACTTCTGAAATATGGTGGACAAGCACAAATCTGAAATAAAAGAGGTTATTCAAGCTCAATGGTTTAAAATAGTAGGAACTCCATACACTTCCCCAAATCACAAATTTCTCAATAAGTTAGAAGCAAAGAAATATGAAAATATCAAGACACTTTAAATCCACAGCAAAACGATTGAAATAATGGATGATCTTTTGTCAGGAAAAAAGGAAGAAAGGAAGGTGAGGAAGAAGGAAGAAAAGAAGGAGGAAGAGGCACAACAGTGTTGAAAAGAACTGTACACTCAGAAGACTCTATCCATCAAAATTATCCTTCAAGAATGAAAGAGATATTAATTCACTAGCAGATGCAAAAAATCTAAAATCACTTCCTCTCCTATCTGGACACTAAAAGTACAGAAAGAAGAAGTTCCTTATACAGAAGTCAAATAATCAAAGAAAGCCTGGAGCATTAAAAAGAAAGAGTTCTATAAAGAAAAATAAATGTTAGAGTTGTTTATTCTTTTTTGACTCCCTTAAATTATATTTGTTAGGTAAAATAAAGAGTTACCACATATGGTTCTAAGTGAATGTAGTCAAAATATTTAAGAGAAGTATGAATGGGGAAGTTAAAGACATGCAAAGAGAAATAAGGTCTGCATACATGTGTTCATGACTTGAGTTGGTAAAACTATAACAATAGACTTATGAGACTCTTCTGTATGTGTGTGCATGTGTGTGCCTGTGTGTGTGTGTGTGTGTGTGTGTGTGTGTGTGTGTGTGTGTATGTAACATCATTCCATTAACAACTCTCCTAAAAATAAAACAAAAAATAAACAAAAAATATCAAGGACAGAAATTCATAAATACTATAGAAACATCCAAGTCAATTTTTGAAAGTTAACCAATTATCCCAGAAAATAAAAAACAGGAAAAAGAAATAGAAAAAGCATAAGAATCCAAAAATAAAATGGCAGACAAACCCTTACATTTCAATGATTACATTACATGAAAATGAACTAAGCACACCAGCTTAATGGCAAAGACTAACACTGAGTTGCAATACAAGATAAAACTACTTGTTATGCACAAAATACTCATTTCTAATATGATAATGCACAAGTTCAAAACCACAAGGAAGAAAAAGATACATGAACATTAACGAATAAAAACAGGAACAACTGCATTAATGTCTCAAGGAAGTATTCAGAGCAAAAGGGAAATTACCAAGAATAGAAAGATATTATTTAATAACTAATATATCAATCCACAAAGAACACAGCACAGTCCTGAATAAAATGCACCAAATAGCTGAGTATATCAACAAAATAGAAGCAAAACTATGTAGAAATAAAAGTAGTTCTAGAAAAATGTGTAGTCCTAGTTCAAGATTTCAACATCCTTAATTCATCAATCAATAAAACAAATACACTGAAAAGCTTAAAAATTATAAAAGAACTAAAAACTATTGTCAACCAATAGGATCTAATTGCTATTTATTGAATGTCCCATTTTAAATACCCATTCTTTTCAAGTTCCCTAAGAACATATGACACAATCAACCCTAATCAAAGAAGAAATATGAGGGGAAATTTTTTGAAATAGTAAATTACATTGAAAAGTTTATAAAACAATATACTAAAAAGTGCAGCACACTATTAAAGTGCCACTGAGAGGGAAATTTATAGTAATAAACATAAATGCTACAAAAAAGAAAAAAAAATTCAATTCAGTAATATACCTCATACCTTAAAAGTCAAGAAAAAGTAGAATAAATAACTCCAAAAGAAAAGAGAACAACGAAATCAGTGATATTGGAAGCAATATCAACTGAAAACAATCAGTGAAATAATCAGAAATATTTGAAAAAATCAGCAAGTATCTAGCAATTTTGACAAAACAAAAAGAAAGTAAAATATCTGATTCTGCAGATCAAAAAATGGTAATAATAAGAATTCTAAAAACTTTACATGCATAAATATGACAAATTGGATGAAATGGACCAATGCCGAAGAAAATGCAAGCCATCATAATGCACCCAATATGAAATAATTTGAATATCCTGTATCTATTAAGGAAATTGGATTTAAAATTAAATCTCCCAAAATAGAAGCTCCCATTCCCAGATGGCTTCACAGGAGAATTCTAACAAATGTTAAAGAAAAATTAACACCACTTCTACACAATATATTCCGGAAAGTAGAGAACAATTTCCAAGTCATGTTATAAAATTAGTGTTACTCTGACAGCAAATCTAAACAAAGATGCTTCAAAATAATAAAATTATAGTGTAATGTCCCTTAGTAATATACCACAAAATTTTCCTAACAATTTATGGAAAAATAGAATTCAGAAATATGTGAAAACATTGTATATGATAATCAAAAGTGATTTATTCTCAAAAGGAGAGTACAACCTCTTGAACTTCGATATTCAAGAGGTTGAAAATATTTTTAAAATCACTTGATCATAAAAATAAATGTAGTAACAGTATTTAATAAAATTCAACATTCATTCTTTTTTTTTTTGATGGTGGAACAACACCTTTATTTGTTTTATTAACACCTGTTGCCATACACAATGATTATATTCATCTTGAGGAGTTGATATAGGTACATAACACATCTTAATTGCTTTTATTTCCCCTTCCCCTCCCTTCCTTCATTCCTCCCTCCATCTCTTGGTCCAAGTCTTGAAAAAAGTCAAGAACATGGAAATAGTAACCTCTTCAATTTCATAAAGAATGTATTCAAAAGCGTAATTTAGCATTGTGTCTAACAATATTCACAATAGCACAGGACATCTACTCATTATATAGCATAGTATTAGAAATTCTATCTAGTAAAAGTAGCAAGAAATGGAAATAATAGAACTAATTAGAAAGAAAAAATAATCTATACTTATAGATTACATAACTATGAGCATCAAAATTCACCAAAATATCTAAAAACCTCTAGAAGAAGTAAAAGAAGAGGTTAGTAGGTTGCAGATTCAGATATTTGACAAATATATGTATCAATTATATTTCTATAGCAATGAAGATGTAAATACTGAAATGAACAATAAATATAATTTGTAATCACCAAAAATGGAAATATCTATACATAAGTCTAGCAAATCATGTACATGATTTCTTTGATTAAAACCATAAAATGCTCTTGAAAAAAGTAAAGAACTAAATAAAGCAGAGTGTACCTTGTTATAGGTGAGAAGACTCAATGAAGCGAAAGTGTAAAGGAAGTAAAAATGGAAAAATTTCTCCCCAAATAGAGATACAAGGTGAGTGCAATTCCTATAAAAATTCCGGCAAAATTTTTACAGAAATAGCCAATATTATTCAAAAAACTTAATGAAAAGGCAATGGAAAGAAAAAAGAAAAGTAATGGTATTAGAATAGCTAAACCATTTTGAAAAAAAAAAAAAAACGGGGAAATCAGTCTGTTTGATTTCAGTACATACCGCATAGTCACCTTAATACTGTCTGTGTGGTATTACTGGAAAGACAGGCACATAGGTCCTTGAAACAGAAGAGAGAATCAAGAAATTAGCCAACATGAATAATACCCAACAGATTTTTGACAGTTCCAGACACAATTCAGTGGGAGGAAAATAGCCTTTTCAACAAATGTGGTTCAGAGCAATTGTCTCTCCTAGGTAAAATGATAAACCTTGATCTAATTCTGAAGACTTGTATAAAAATTAACTCAAAAGGCTATGGAACAAAGTTTAAAATATAAATACAAATTTTCAAATATTTTGAAAACTAGGCAAAAAATTCTTCAATATTGATGACTAGTCAAAGATTTCAGTGCAAAACAAAAATTAAAGAAGGGTCAATCATAATGTAAGCCATGGACATAAGAAGTAATAATGTATCACACTGTTTTATTAATATTGTTCATTAATTAGAGAAAATTACAAAAATAAAACAAAACAATTCGGGCATGGTGGGGCATGCCTGCAGTCCCAGCACTGGGGAGACTGAGGGAGAAAGATTACTGAGAATTCAAGGCCAACCTAGGCTACATAATAAATTCAAGTCCAGTCTGAACTACATAGCAAGACCCTGTCTCAGAAAACAAAAACAAAATTATAATAAACATTCGATGCTAATCAAATATATCGGTATTAAGGAAAAATGCCCTGGAAATGTTTTAGCTCTCCATACAGTCTGTTCAATTTTCCTGTAAATTATTTTAAATATTAAAGCTTATTAATTAAAGTAAAATGTAACTCATTTTAGATAGCATTGCATTCCTATGATGCAATAAGTCAAATGTAAAAGAGTTTCAGGTAAGTCCCTGCCATCGGAAGTAGGTTGTAGTAAAGAAGAATCAATATTAGAAAGGAAGGAATGAGGAACTGAATTTGTAGAGGAAGATATTGAATACTTGTCAGAATACTTGCTTGCTAATTTGTAACAAAACATAACCCAAATGGAGAAGGTCTCCTTGTTTCAGATATTAACTAAAAATTAATTAACTTCTCAGACTAGCTCATAAACATTGACCTACATGCAAGCAATTGATTTAAGAACTTGGGGGATTGAATCTAACCCCATGTCCACCTACAACGCCTCATACATTTGTAAAGTTTTGGGTTTTTAAGGAAAATATGAGGTGATGAATAGAACTTATGAATATTTTTCACATACATTTCACCACTAAAGATCTTTCCATTACCTTTTTTTAAACCACATTTTTATCTTTGTCTAGCAAATGAACTACATTTTAAATCAATGACTATTTTCGTACATTGTTATTTTTGAATGCATGTACATATATCATTCAGCATTTAATTACCACGAGACAGATAACCCAGGGTTTTCTTACTGAGATGATATCATTTCTTATCCCAAAATATGAAAAATGTTATTTTATTTAACCCATGTAACTCTATTGAAATTCTCCTCTAGGCTTTTAAAAGTAGTGACAGTTTGTCCTGGGAATTGCATTAAGTTTATTGGATTTTTATGAAGATTAATGAATCACACCAAACTTTACAAAAAGTTTAACACAGTCAATGAAAACAACAGAAATATAAAATGTTGAGAATTTTGTTAACACCATCACCACCAACGCGGTGACCTCCTCCATTCCTCTTCATCATCATTTATCATTTTCCTTCAGCTGCGTTCCAAACACACTGAGACATGGGACAACTTTCACATAACTGCACACATTGCTTTGTCCCCGCTGAAATCCAATCACCTTTCTTTTGCACATAGCAATGGCTTTAACACCAGAAGCCAGTGCCTTCTCATAATGTTATCCTGACCTCTGGCATCCTAAAAACTGACTCCAGGTTGTCCTTTCTTATATAGTTCAATTGTTCAATTCAGAAAAAATATGTGTGCATACTGACTGCCAAACTGAGACAATTGGGATACCATTAGGCATGAATCGTGGTTTCAAGAACTCATCATCCACTATGAATAAATCATGCACATGGGTACTTTCTGATCCTTATGTATTTGTTCTGACAACAGAAATGAACTGCAACATTACAGTCTTCTTCTCTCCCCTCACCTTCCCTCACTTCCTCTCTCTCTCTCTCTGTGCTGCATTTATTATTAATTATTTATCATTTATCATTTATCACTCACTAGATCATAGAAATCCTTGTTTATTGATGGAAGAAAGGGAGGAATGGTGCTATCTTTTCTTTTGTAATTACACAGTGTGTTGACCATGAGGTAGGTAGTTTTAGGGACACCCAGGTTTATGGAGTGGGGAACCAGCTTCTACCATTTAAGAAACTACTAGTATTTCTTCAAAGTGGATTTTATTTGGATGCTTGTTTTGGATCATCAAGAGCAGTTTACAAAGAAACAAGGAAAATCTTAAAGTCACTCTGACTCACTCTTTTTGGGTGATCCAGCATAAACCCCGCTCTCAGTAATACAAAATTATCTGCCCACAGATGTTCTGAGTATGAATGAGCATGGCTGACTGTACAGGTGATGCTGAGTCTTTCCTGCATTAGTGTGCATATGTTTCCCCAATTAAAAAAAGACAGAGCCTTGCTTTATTTGTTCTGGGAGGCACTACTTTGAGAATTGTCTCCTGTGTGCACTTTGCTTACTCCATGTAATACACCTTCATTCAATCTTTTATCTCCTGCTGTATATCTTGGCTCACTCGTGGGGGTGAACCTATTGGGTTGGGTTGTACTCCCCCTAAACAAAGTAAAAGAAAGTACTCTCCTACACCAAGTGTCAGAGCACTCTTCTTCTCCCTTAAATATCAGCTCTGGAAAGTAATAGCCTGGATATGATTCGATGCTGAATATCTGCCCTCAGCTCTTCACTGCAGAGACTTACGCCATTTCTTTCCATATCCTCTGTTTTTGCTATTAAAAGTACAACCTCTGGCACCGGCTTGAGAGTTAGCAAGGCTTCCTTATCCAAGTTTGGATTGTGAAATGCACTCTTTGTCTCCAGACTTGTCGCATTTGATTTCCTCCTGTGCTTTTTCCTCTTGGCTTTTTAAATTAAAGTGCTAGTCCCTGGAGTTGTATCTCTTGCCTGAAGCTGTCATCCTGTCCGAAGATAACAACACTGTATTTACCATTACAAAAAAAAAAAAAAGAAGGAAAATAACAAGAGAATGAAAGAATTGTTTGACCTATTAGTGATAGTGTCTTTTCATTATAAAATAATAAATTGCTTAACTGATAGATTGTGTCAGAGGTTCTAGTTTATAAAACTTTTTCCGCATCTAAGCATTCAGTTCATTCAGTTGTCTTTTTATTTTTAAAAGGACAACTTAATCAATACAAAGAGATTAATTCTTGGTTAAAACAGAAGTTCAGTACCAACCCAAAATGTCTATGTACAATTGGATCTATATATCTTAGGAGAAAGAGTTTTTAAAATTGAAAGAAATAGATTATAAAAATAGATCTCTTTCAAGCAGGGCATGGTGGTGCACGCCTGTAATCCTAGCACTCGGGAGGCTGAGGCAGGAGCATCATTGTGAGTTCGAGACCAGCCTGGGCTACAAAGTGAGCTCAAGGCCAGCCTGAACTGCATAGTAAGAGCCTGTCTCAAAAAGACAAAAAGATTAAAATGAAATAAAATAAAATAGATCGCTTTCATATTTGAACTTCATTTTGTCAGGAAGCTAATCTGTTTAATTAAAGAGCATGTTTTATGAATTGTAAATATATAAACTAATTGTTATTATAGTCTATTGAGGATTGCAAAACTAAATGAATACCTATTTATGCTAAATGAATACCTATTTGTATAAAACCTATACAAAACTAAACACCTATACAAAACTAAATGAATACCTATTTATACAAAATAAAATTCTACCAATTACTTTTCATTTTTTAATTGGATATAGACATGCACTAGGTATATTTAGAAGTATTTTAATTGTAAACAAAGTGTCAAAGACAATTTTATATGTAGTCATTTGATATCTGCATTCCTGTTTTATTTAATTTCACATTCTAAATATTTCTGAACACATAACAAGCTGCATTGTTAAATCACAGGCCTAGAAGATGGAGCTACAATCTATTATTTATTAGAATGATAGTATATAAGAATATATATTACAACTGAAATAATATCAGCATAAGGAGTTACTACTATCAAGGCTGATTATGAAGAAATGAAACTTACAGATAACACAAAGGATTTTATTGTGTGCTCCATGCACCAAAGAAGTACTCCAAAGAGAATCACTTGTCTCTGGAAACACCTCTCTGTTATGTCTCAAGTGAATCTCAAGTCAAATCAAGGTCAATATTAGACATTAACCTGGATAGTAGTCAGGTCACTAAGTTCTTGAAATTAAAAATGACCAATCTAGAGTCCTTCTCAAAGGGAAAAGATAAAAAATAAGACACATGCTTGGATTATTCTAGGAACTAAGGAATAGTCAGACTATGCTACTATAAAAATATCTGAATAATTGGTATCTAAAAATTACTAATAAACTTACAGTACCACAAATAATGAAACTATATGTAAATGATGACTCTTTAATGGGCAGAATTTCAGCTTTTTGTCTTACATTTTATTATTAGGCAAAGATGACTGCATGATATTATAACTAGCTAACAATTGCACTTAATAAGAAAATACATAATGAAGTGTCCCTGAGTGGTGTGTGTGTGTGTGTATGTGTGTTTATGACATTTGGCTGGGGAACAATAGAAAATCATTTCCCAACTGTGATTGAATAGCAAATTAAGACATACAGAAAGTCATTGTCATATTAAATATTACAACAATATTGATCCAGACTCAGTATGATAGTTAAATTGGACTGTTAACAGGATTAACTTCAGAGGTAGTAAGGGTATCAGCAAAGCATTTTTGTGCATGTGTCTAGGTGGGTCACAGAATCATGATTTGGTGGTAGTATATATGGTCCTTAGCCTCTTTCTGGCTGTTTCTCTTGTCTACTAACGGACTGTCATGAACTAGGCAGCTTTGCTCCATCATGCCCTTCCACAGTGATATTTTAAGCTTGCACCCAGTTGACCATTGACTGAACCCACTGAAACTGTGAGCCAAATGAACCTCTCCCTCTGTAATTTGTGGGTGTCAGGTGTTTTGTGCAGCAGTGGGAAAGCTGACTAAGACACTCAAAACCATTAGATTTGCTAAGGAGAGTGACTCAAACATGGTAGAGGACAGTTACTGTTATCCCCATCCCCAACAATAACTGCTTATTCAACAATTCTATATCTGTGCATAGGATGGTTGTGACAGTTGTGATAGCATATTAATATAATTTTTTGCCTCTCAAAATCCTATCATTTCATAAGATCATCATGCTAAATGTAGTCAAGCCAAAGGAAGCCATGAAATACAGCGTCAGGGCTTGTATCATAAATTTTAGCTTTGAAGATTATTCCACAGTATTTGTGTCACCTTAGCAAATGCAATTAACCAATATTGGATATATTAGTTCTTGTAAAATTAGGATAATAATAATCAATCTGACCAAATATCTGAAGAATGATGTGAGATTTGTAATCTCAGCAATCTGGTTAGTTTTCATATACGTAGGATTATTTAGTATTATTTTATTACCAGAATATATAGTTTGAACAGTCAACATCCATTCTGTGCCCCTTATTCTATGTTCCAATTCTGTGTTCATACTAAAAAGAAAGCACAGTAATGTCAGAACTTCAATAAACCTGTTAGCATGGTATTATAGTTTTTTGTCTAGATGCCCCCCCAAAACCTCATGCAGTCATGAGGAGGGCTTCTAGAAGTTTTGATTGATCCATGGTCCAAAGCTGGAATTATGGGTGTGAGAATTACACTTACCCTGGTGCAGGTAACCTGCACACAGTGTAATGGAGGGAAAGAGGCTTGTTATCCTCACTACTCCTCTTTTTCGGCTCTTGCTGTTTTGCTGTTTTCTGCTGCCATGAACTGTTGCCTTCTGCCATGTGCCACCCTGCCTTGAAGCCAGCTGATTATGGACTGAAACGTCCATGAACTATGAACCAAATAAACCTTTCCTTCCTTAATTCTGGGTGTCTGGTGTTTTGTCTCAGCAATAAGAGAAATGTGACTGAGACACAAGGCAATGGGAAGAACCACCTGGCTTAGAATTAGCTGTGAATTTGAATCCTTGGTAGACTCTCAGGGATGTGTGTGTGTGGTGCTATGCTCATTCCAGCCTTCTCACACACCCACAATCTCCACACAAGCTGGAGACAGTATATGCAGTCTTGTTCTTCACCTAATCCATACACTTCCTTGGTTGCTCCTAACTTGCATTAGTTTTTATAGCTTGATGTTGAACATCTCTCAGTGAAATGCTACTTCCCACATCTTGTAATATGGATATGTGCTTTGAATCAGTTTGGAAATATGTAGATTTCTAAACATCATTGTATTACATACATGTCTCCAAAATATAAGACAGTCAAGTTGGAAACAAAAGTTAGAGGAATTGATTTGTGCAAGGATAGTAGGGAGATATTTGTTTTCTTATTTTTCATATTCTCAGCCCAGTTTCAGTCAGCTGAATGCCAATCATTTTTTCTCTCTGTTCTCATGGCCAATGAAGTTGTTACTTACTTTTGTCTTTTAGAATAAATATGGATTTGCTTTGGACTGAATAGCTGATTGTAAACATAGAGTCATAGAACATATTCTAAGACCCATCAAGAAAATCTCCTACATGATGGTATAAAGTTCATCATCAGTTTAGTACTTGATTCTTGGAAAAATTTTTCCATTTATCATTTTGACCTTGTGACACTATAATGCATTGCCTTAGAAGTTACATAAACCTAGGTTTGATTTTAATTTATGCCACTTTATGCAAACCATTGAATACTTAATATATACTCTTTATTATGGTAGGTGTATGGTTCTTCAGGTGTGATAAGATGAGTTTTCCACCATCCATAGGGTTAGTATCCAGTGGAGTAAATTAAGGAATGACCAAACTTGTTTTTATTCTGTCTAGTGAATGCTGAAACAAGCACACAAGGCATTAGTGGAAGGACATCTATATCATATAGATAGGTAGGGACCAGAGTTGACTATTCCTAGTGGTATTATTTAAATGCAACATTGAAGGGTAAATAAAGGAAATTTTATGAAGGAGGAGTGGGAAAAAATCATTGTAGAGACAGAGCATGATACTTCCTGTTCCCAGAAGCTTAGGTATATTTCTTAACTTATCTGGGCTTCACTCAAATGGTAAATGAGAAATAGAATATTTTGCACATACTATTTTATGTAGATTTCATTGGAATATACAGTTAGTCATTCTGTGGCTTCTATCTGGAATTAAATTTTAAAATGTCCAATATCTCCTATCCCTACTTTTTGCAGCAACTTATGTTTTTTGTATTATGTCTGACGATTTACTAGTGGTAAACCCTAAAATATCTATTTTAGACTCAACTATATTTTCCCCTTGATAAGAGAGAGCTATTTAGTACCTGTTTAAGGAACTTTAACTGAGAATTAACTAAGTGTAATAGATGTAAGGTAAATGTCTCTTACATTGTAATTACTGAGATCAGGAATTTAACACACTTAACAATTTCTCAAGGATATCAAATACCAAAATTTTCAGAGACAAATCCATTTTTTATTATTTTTTACATTCAAGGAAAGGTATGGCCTGAAACTTTCTTTAGATCATGATTTAGATGTCAGTCTTTACTACTCTAAAATAGTGACCCTGGAGTTTTAGCTCTACTTAAGACTAGCTTCCAAATACAATAAAAAATAGCTATTAAATCATAAACCTCTTAGTAATTCTACTAGCTCTTGGCAGGACCACTTGAAAAGTCACTCAAAATAAGAAAGAAATAAAATGTGCCAGGTTCAGAATGCAGTGCCAAAAATGAGTTTGAAATATGAGAAATATTGTTTTATATCAATTCATCCTTAACCCATTGTGATATTTCAATGAAAAGATTTATTTGAAACTTTAAATTATATTATACAGAACACTGCCACAAACTGTCAAGGTACTTCTCTTAAGTAATGACTTTTTTTGACTCAAGGCCATAATCAAGAAGAGAAATGGGCCCACGCATACATGATAGAAACATAGTGCTTGTTGTTTTAACCATGACTTTTTCCTACATATTTCTTAATTTCTTCATTAAAACTTAAATAATGTATTTTCTTGTATCTGATAGAAAAATATCTCAAATTTAAATCAGGATCCCCTGCTTTCTGATGTTTTATAAAATTGGAAGAATATAAATTTGGAATCAGCAAACAGTGTAAAGTAGTAGCCTTCAGTTACCTATTTTGGTAATCTTCACTAAATTATTAATTTCTTTCAACTTCATATCTGTAGAGCAAAATGCTGCTTTTCTAAGACTTTCACTGCTACAGATGAATAACACATACTATTAATGAATGTATTTTGCTTTGATTTCAATCATAATTGTGGCAATTATTACATAATGTTACAGTAAGTTCATGACCTCAGAAGCTTCTGAGTCATGCTGGAATCTGTGTTGTTTAATTCAAAACATTACGTGCTCTTTTTATTTTCTTGTGCTTTATTATTTTGTCTTGATTTTTGAAGGATGTCATTGCTTTCTTAGCTGTTTATTTCAGATTAGTTTTGTTCTTTTTTTTTCTTTATGGCCAGGTGTCGTGGTTTGTGTCTAGATATGCCCGCAAAGCCTCATGCAGTTATGACGTGGGCTTCTAGAGTTAATGACTGATTCATGGTCCAACGTTGAGATTATGGGTGTGAGAGCTACACCTGCCCTGGGGCAGATAGTTTGTGTGCAGTGTAGCAACTGCAGGCCTATTTCCATGAGGGGCAGAGCTGTAAGCTTAATGTGAATGTTAGGTTTGCAAATAAAAGGCCCATACCTGTCCTTTCTGACCTTAGCCACTCCAGGCTACCCCCTCCCTTCTCTCAAAAGGCAACAATATCATCAGAAATGGTGGGACTGAGGGAGGGCACCATGCTGCCTGGCTGGCTGCACTCATGTTAGAATGGAGAATGGTGGTCTGATTTCCAGGATGGACACTGAAGCAAACCGTCCCAGTCCGTTGCCGGGAAAAAAAGAGCCAAGAGAAGCAAGGAGGAGAGGTGTGCTGGCCACAGTCCAAGCCACATGCCCCTCCAGCCAGCACAGGGTAAAACGAGAGTCAGGGCTTCTTGTCTGTCTCACCACCACAGGTCACCATCTTCAAGAAAATTAAAGGAGGGTGACGCAGTGGGTGGGGAGATTCAATATCAAATATTTTAAAGTTTTTTTATTTTTAGAAAAAAAGATGCCTTTTTTTTCTTTGAAAACATCGCTTTCGCATGCAACCCTTTTTCAACAAAGTCATGGAGCATCTTTTATTCAGATTATATTTGCTTGACAAATTGTGATTGACACTTTTGGCAGGGGGTTGGAGATTACATCTTAAACTATGACAGTGCTGAGATGTAATGATGATAGGATCCTAAGATAATGCAGTTTAACTAATGGATTTATCATGTACTGTAGACATACTTTTTTGAGAGAGAAAATAAAGTCTGTAGCTATTAATACCAGCCAGATTGAAGTTTTTCCAAGATGGAAATCAAATCAAATTTGTGAGCTATAAGTGGCTCAGATCGTTATTGAAAGATTTAAAAAAGCTTATTAAAAATGCAATTTTATGTGGTTTGATGAACTATATCATATACTTTCCAATAAAAACAAAAAGATCAAACACTTATAATACTACTTGCCTAGAAAGTTCCTTTTAAAGGCTACGCACTCATACAATGCCTAAGACACAGTACATTTCCTCAAAGATTGCATTCAAAATATAAGTCAAAATATAAATGCAAAATTAATGCTTTAATATAAAGAGATAAATTTTTATTTGATAGATTACAAAAAGATAGATATTGTCATATGTAGGATGTCATCTGAACCCACAAGACAAATTCAACATAAATTGCCTCAGATGTGATATACAGGTTTAAAAATTTATAGATTTAAATTAACTACAAACATGTTCTTAGAATTTTCCAGAGGATTTATTGCATTTTTTATCATTGTCTCTTAATCTATTAATCTTACCACTGGATTTTGGCTCCTTGAAGGCAGGGATTATGTCTTTATGACTCTTAGAGTTACAAATATCTAACTCCACACTTGGCATATGAAAGCCCTTGAACAGACAGTTTGATAAATGCATGAATGACTGTGTAACACAGGCATAAAAGGGGGCACCAAGTTATAACCATTAATAATTGCCTTTGCCTGAGAATATGCAAAGTATGATATCACATAGTGACACACAGCGATGGGCAATGTGCTTGCTCTCTAATCTCCTCCCTAAAAGAAATAAGCACATTCCAGGTGATGGTAATAGCACACAGAACCACATGTCTCTGAGAAAGACTCATAGATATTGTGATTGAAGAGATACTAGACAGAGTAGTTCCTCTGTCTCTTTTTATGGTTAAACCTGCAATATAGTAGACTGCTGCAATATCTCAAATTCTTACATGGTGCTGATGACAGAGAATCTGATCTACTAGCAAATGTGTACCTACAAGCAATCATGATTCCAAGCTAACATTGGAAAACAAGCAGATTTCAAGACAGTGGTAATCTTTGGCTTGGGGTAAGTCAAAGCTGAAGCACAAATGATTTCTACAAGAGCCAACGGGTGAAAACACAACACTACATGAAGATTGAGATCTGATGTAAAGACTTGATTCTCCTGTTAGCGAGTTGTGTGATTCATTTTGTTGCTAACCAAATGGAAGGTGGTGGGATACATTATTTCTTTCAGATATGTTAGAAATTTGTCTATGCTCCTGTGAAATGAGGTGATTCCTGTGGATGTGGGAAAGGAAGTAAAAGGAAGATTGTCTTGACAGCTGACCTGTCTGCTTTCTTCTGGAGGCACTATCATGTCATCATGTTATAGACTAAATCTGCAAGTGAACATGTGACAAATTGATTGTTAGTATTGATTTTGTGATAAGAAGAGTCTGGGTTCTGGGACTGAAGTATGCATCTACTTCTAGATGCTGTTAAAGGTTCTGTTTATAAAAGAAATCTTACCTCTCTGGGTCAAGTGCTACATGCACGCATAATGCACCATGCCTAGCAAAGTTAAAAACCACAGCAATGGTGAAGACAACACCGTTTAACTTACTCTCCTCAGAAAAATCACACTGTTTTTATCCTACATCACGCTAATGTCCTGACCAATTCTAGGATGGAAATTTGTCTGATTTTACTTAGCTCCAAATGTTGAAAAAATTTACAAACCATGTAATGGGGACAGGAGAAGAGCTATTTTGTACCAAACATAGTTGTATCAGGGACACAGAGAATGGAGCTTATTCCTAAGACTCCAAGTTTTGAGATTTCTTCTGATGTTATTACCTAAAAAGGAACCATAAGAAGGAAAGGCAGGGAAAGGTGATCTTTTATGCTGCTGGAAAAATAAAGAAATCAACAAATAAGCAAAACTCTGGAAGCTCAGATATAAACTCTAATGGCTACAGACAGCTATCCCTTCCTTTGGCTGTTACACAGAGAAAAGTGAACATACTCTTTCTGGTTTCTTTCTCCTTCCTGTATTCAAAGTTGCTTTGATAACCTTTACTTAATCAACCTCACAATTTTGCCATGACAAATTAGAACAAAATTCAATCTCTTCTCCATAAGGAAGAGGATTTACCTGATGTGCTTCTGATTTATCTTATAGCCCATATTTTCCCTGCTGTCCCTGCTGGCCCTAAGGTCCGACATACTAAGTCAGACCTTACATCACCTGCCTGTATGAGTACTTGTAGTTGGAAGATGTTCCTCGGATCTCTGTAGCCCTACATCACAAATTTTCTACATTTACTGATGGCCATATACAGTTCACGGTATTTCATTTTCTGGAGAGTATTCAGCCATTTGATTCATTTGTTAAATGGTTTACAGCTATCTTTCCCAGCAGATGATAACCTCTGTGGAAAATGAGACCTCATCTAATATGTTCACTGCTATCCTGAGGTGACTAGAACAGGCATGACACACAGTAGGTATGCAATTGATGTTTGCTGCATAAATACATGAAAGGATGGATGTTCACATTAGGACTGTTCCATCTTATTTCAGCATTGGAAAATCTGTTTCCCATTAGCTTTGCCTTAGGGCCACATCTTTGATCACATCTGGGGAATACAGAGAGGATTATGGTTTTAGCTTACAGGTGATTCTCCACCTGGCTGTAAAATAGCATTACCTGTGGAGTTTCTGAAACCTAGATGGTGATGCTCCATTCACCAATTAAATCAGAATCTCAGTGGGTGGAACCTGAACACCAAATAAAACAAACAAAAAGAACAAACACAATAAACTCAGTGTTTCCAGCATGCAATTAGATGTGACAACTGCTGGCTTACCTTATTTATCCCAAAAAGAGCTATAATCAGCTCTTTAAGTTCCATGAAATGATACTTGAAATGCAGTTTTAAAGTTCTCAATTTATATTTCATGGGAATCCATAACAAACAGCAGACTAAAAGAGATGTGGTTTTTAACTGAATAGGAGAGGAAAAGAAATCTGAAAGCTAACTTCATTTGAGTTGAGTTGTCCACTCCAGTTATGCCGCCCTCATCTCTCAAATACCATTCATTAAACCATTGAGTCTTTTGAAGCTTGTCATTATCCTGGGTTCTGCCTCCTGTTTGTTCTACTTTTGGCTTTCTCTCAAGTTTACTGGGGTCCTTTACCAAGCATTGGTACAACAGTCAGAGCACCACAGATAACAATAGCATTGTGCTCTTTTATGTTTCAGGCAGATAAATATTGATATGATTTAAGTGGTGGCTGTGAAACATGGTTGAAAGAATATAGCAGATCCAAGCTGTTATTGCAGAGACCAACGAAATAATAAAGTACAACTGAACATAAGAAGCAAAGGTGAGAGAGTACCAGTTAGGGACAGATTACAAGATAGGCTTTTGAAATTTGAATATAAGGTTTTCTCTCAAAGTTCCCAATCATGTGAATCCCATAAAACATATATATATTTATTACATTGCTTTATATTGACTTTTCAAAGTAGAATTAGATACATTTACATACTAATCAATCTAGATGCAATGGGCCACTGTAATTATCTAACATTGGGAATCCAAATTTTGCTGATTACAATTCTGAAATGACAATTTATCACAGGAGCAAAATGATTCCAAATGATTTCCTCAGGAGAATCTTCTCATTATTAATTATTTGCTAAAGTTGCTCCCAAAGAACTTGCCAAAGGAGAATGGAAAAAAAAAATTAAAAAGCTGCACAAAGAAGAAGAGAAAGATATATTGATGTAATTGTAGTTAATGTGCTATGCTTCATGACCAAAGAGAGTTTTTGATATCTCTTATTAGAAAAGGACAGAGCTAATTTAATTTTGAATTTCCGTGAGAAAAATTATAGAGCAGCAAACTGCAAATAGCTACTGCCAGGCATGACACCTTATCCCTTTTGTAACATCAACCTACTTAGAGGCTGACTTCCTCTGTGTCCCTGCCATGACTTTTCCCCGATGGCTCTTCAGACATGCTACTTAAAATTAGAGAGATATGATTAATTTGTTTCTGCTCTGCTCTGAAAAGACACATTGCGTAGGAGCTTTGATCTGATCACACAGGGATGTGTCCTGATGGTCCAACTACACTGGTTTGGAATCAGAGCAAAGACTCATATGATTATTTGTGTCACTGCTAATTGAGCACAAATGTCAGTGTTCATTAAAAGCAGAGGAAAATGCGGTACCTCAGCCAGGGCTTAACTTTCTCATTAACTGTGTAACAATAAGCAGTACCTGTATTACCAAAGTCACCGTGGACTCTCATGGTAAGGAATATATTGTTCTTTTTGTGGCTGTTTCCTTTCAAAGGCATAAGTGTTTTGGGAGGTGACTGAAAAAATTATCAGAAAGCCATCTGGTGTTATTAAGTGGCCATTTGAACACAATTATTTTAGGAGTATGCCTTTTGCAGAAAGGACACCTGCAATCGACACAATTCAAATCATGGTTGATAATTTGTACATTTTTCTATGACTGGTGATTACAAGCTTATGTTGGCATTTGAGACTGGCACACGTGAGCCTCCTCTGCCCCTAGTTCACCCCAAAGCTTTTGTGACAGATATCTAAGCCTGTTTCTCCCAGTGCTACTTGGTACCTATCTCACCACTTACCCTCATCCCTAATGACAATGGCAGTGAGGAGCTGCTTTGAAGCATTGCCCTACAAACCTGTGATTTGGACAAATTTGAAGGAAGCACTCTTTTTGATGACAACCATGAGTGATACAAATCCCTAAGTATAGAGATGTGGAAGGGCTATTAGGTGAAATCCATCTCGCCCTGAACAACTCAGGGTGGGGACTGTGATGAGTTCTTTATAAAAGGTTTTTATGTTGAATGGTCCAGTTTGGGTTATAAAAATGAAAACAAATATCACCTCCAGTTCTGAACTCAGCGTGAAGTCACAGCAATGAAATGAATAGGTTCTGGGGTGGGCGGGGAGAGAGGGTGGAGAAGTGAAACTTAAAGATCTGTTGCTCTGGAGGGAAAATGATGTCAAGAAAGATTTTATCTGTGAAAGAACATAAAACTCGATCACTTTGAAGATTGTCTTTGAATGTCCAAGTACTAAAAGTGGGAGAAGAAAAGCTTTGATTAGAAGTAGACAATGTTTCTAAAGGGACAGGTCAGATTGCCTGAAAGCTTGTGGTGAAGTTTATAGGTGAATGAGGTGAAATGTAGTAAGTAGACAAAGAAGAATGGGATGTGTGTACTGTGTATATCAGCCCATGAAAGTGGTTTGAGATTAGCTGCCTACTCTTATCCTCAAATGAAAAAGAAAGAAATTAAATATAGAAAAATGATGGATACTCCACTGATTACTAATGTCTGATTTCTCTGACTTGATTTAATTGACTGGATATCAAGTGGACTTAATGGATTTATGAAAGAAAAGAGGCTAAAAAAGTCAGGAGAGGATGGGGAGGAGACAGTCAATTGAAGATGAGAGAGAAAGGTGGTAGTCAGAGAAGGAGGGGAGAGGAATTTTTTTAAAGAGTACCCAGTTAACTAAGAAGAGTTGTCTCAGTGTATATGTCTTCTCAACAAGTCTGCTTAAATATCTATAGCCTGACACATTTAGCTTGGTGACACTATGGTGGGACCAAGCACTGTAGGATGTGAATAGAGCCACAGATTGAAGGGATCAGTAATCAGTTCTGAGTCTCTGAGGTCAGATCTCAGCGATGAGGTCTGGGCTGCAGTCACCAAAGGGGAGATGGATGCTATGGGATGACACCAGCTTGAATAAGAGTTTACAGACTGAAATTAAAAGGTGCATCCACACTAATTCTGTGGCAGGTTAATATTTAAATGATGTGTGTGAGAAGATGAACAGAGCCAGAGAAGGAGAAGGAAAGGTTATAGGAGGTAAATCAGAAACATCCCATTCACAAGCGGCAGAGAGTAGCAGTCAGCTGAATCAGAGACCATAGTGAGGTGAACCACATTGAAGACTGACAAATGCTAACTGCATTTTACAATGTAGTACCATTCTGGATCACTAGCTTTGGGGCTTTGTTTTTTAATCTATGCAAAAAGAATTGACTTTTTGTATTTATTGATCAGCTTAATTAAATAAATATTATTACAACAAAAACAAACAAATAAAAGAGGTGGAGAAATCTGTAGGAGTGAATGAAATGTAGAACATTAGTGTAGTGAACAAATATTACCATAACAGTTTATTTAGTTACCTTTCAAAATTTTTAAAAATATGACATTGAACCAGGATATTGAAATACGTACTTTTTGGTGCTCCTTCAATAATAACCATTACAAGGTGGTGACCACTATTTTCCCTATTTTATCAGGCAAAAACATATGATACCAAGAGAATGAACAGGCTACTGGGCATGGCATAGACATAGATAGTAAAGTTTAGCACTAAGGATTCAAGGGATGATTTCATCTGCTTTGGTTTGGCTCTACAAACACCTATTGTTATGTTGGGTTGCTATTGACAAGAATTGGAAGATAGAGAAAGCTAAATTAAAAAGGGCAAGAGATAAGAAGTAGTTATTTCACAGATTTTTTTGTGAGGATTAATGGAGACCATATATAGAGTAAACTCTCCAGAGTTGGTTAATATACAGCCAACACTCAGTGCTTGCTGTGCTCCATTATTATTTTCAATTATTGTAATAACTTCTCTCACCATGTATATTCTACAGCAAAGAAGACTTCAAGAAACAAAAGATGCTTATGTAAAGAAAACGCAATTTATATGTGGTCATGAAAGGATTGGAATCTCCAATTCCCATGTCTCTCCAAATACTCTGATGTTTCCAAATGGTTTGTAGGAAAAACTGGATGTTTCCCAGGTATAGTATGCAGTGGACAATAAACTCCAGACATCTGCAGTGAGTAGGATTCAGGAGAAGGCCAGAGGGAGAATTCAATGGAGGCTGAGAAGGAGGCTCTGCTCTCACTTATTAGAAATTTTCATTTTCTTTATGACTTAAATTAGGTTCTTGTGTTGGATTTCTTATGAAATGAATTCCATTGCTAAGAACAGCAATAACTATGTGATTTGGAGGATCATTAACTGTAAGCTATACATCCTAAAACCATTTCCACCTCCTGCCAGACCAATTCGATTTGACAATACTGTCCTCTTACTGATGGACTACTAAATAGTGCTAAGGTTCAGGAAGAAAGACAGATAGAAGAGAAATATATAAGACCATTTACAATTTTACATTCTTTCAGCTACTTTATGACTTTTCTTAAGAATGCAGGATCCACTCAGCTTTTAAGAGCCTTGTATTTAAACCAGCATATTTCCTTAGGCGTTTTTTTTTTTTTTTTTTTTTAAGAATAATATTCATAACAAAGCAAACCCTTCTCAAGGTCTAGCCAACATTGGCCTCCTTTGATTTTTTCCCTGATATCAATTAACAAGTCTTAAAATGATATTAAGTTGTTTCTGCAATGTTTAAAGGGCAGAAAGCCTGCTATTAGTAAACTAGATATATTATTTTAATTACAATTCCTCTTCATGAGAAATGAGAAATTTTTGGTAAGATTAAAATGCTACACCTTTGTACTTTCAACCATAATACTATTCCTTGTATAAGAACTCTATTTATGAGACTGTCTCAATAAAATGTCCTCTGTTATCCAATGATGTATTTATTTTAATTCAGATTCTCAAATTCAAAAACATTTAATAATTTACCCCAAAACTGAAAATGTTAACATTTAAAACCAGACTTTTCAGATCTTAAAATTATTGTTAATCTGTGATATTCTCAATATGCTTTTCAAACAGTCCTTTCCATCACTCTCTTCTTTCTCCTGGATAGCACTGCATGTAGTGTAAGCATAAGAAATGCCCAGCGTACTTATTTTCTTAGTTTGAAGCATGTATTGCTGAGAATATTTGCATACTTTCATGGACTCTTTCCTATAAGTGAAGGTCTTCCTAGGTAAGTGTTTTCAGTGCCATACAGGACAAGGAAAACTCTGAGATGTACTGTGTTTACCCAGCTGGAAGCACCTACCTTGCTTACATTTAATATTCCTTATCTTTGTGGGAAGCAAACACACAAGAAAACAGACAAGCAAGGGTGGAAACTTGATGTGTATCTGTCGTCACTTTCTCAAATTCTATAATGCATGAAAAGCACTTTAGGAAGACAAATAAGAAAATAGAACAACACAAAAAATTATGATCAAGGAGATATGATCAAGAAATATTTGCACAGCTTTTATGCAATAGAGGAAATAGTTACCCAAGAGGTTCTTCAAAGGAGACAACATTTGAAACAGGGCTTAAATTCTAAGGAAGTAATTTCCAGGACAAAAGAGAAAGAACAAAAGTTTTTTTCTTTTTTTTTTTTTTTTTTAAGAATGGTGTTACTCCAGATGAAAAGAACAGGATATGCAAAACCAAGAAAGTATGTGATGCTATGTTTTCCTGGAAAACACATGAACAATTCCAGAAGGAGAGCATAGTGTGCCTGGGAAGAGAAATGGGAGGAAATAAAGTTGGAACTATAGCGTGGAATCAAATTCTGAAGAGACTTAAATTTTGGGCTAAGATGCTTATCCTTCATTCAGTAGAAAGTAGACAGCAATCCTAGAGTCTCAAGCATGGTCCAGCTATGATTAGGCTGATTTATAAAGATGCATCTGGCAGCATTTGGAGGATGGACCAGAATAGAAAGAGAAGACAGGGAAGAGAAAAATGATCAAGTTCTCCTCTAGAGAGGCAAGTTCCATATTTATTGAGTGAAATATTGATTTATCTCTTTGAGCCTTATCTTGTAGCTCTCAAAATGCCTCATGTAAGTTTAAATGTGAGCCCTGCCTAGAAAATGAAAGGCTTTTAGCCACCTTGTTATCTGTTTTAATGAAATAAGAGCTAATTTATAAGAATAAGCAATCTTTTAGACACTTGAAAATGCAAGCACTTTAATGAACTTGATAGTTACATTCATAAACAATGCATGGGAAAATAAAATTGTTTGTATCCATAGAGAAGTTTCATAATCAGGCTGGTCCACACTTAAACGATTGCTCTGTGAGACAGTGGTAATACTAAGTAGCAAAGCATATTTAGCAAGCAAAGTAGCAAAGCAAACCCCATATCATGACTAAAACTTCCGTTAATTTTGCTGCCAAAATTAAGCAAGAATATCAAAAACAGAATTCATATTTATCAATTGGAAAATCCACAGTAAAGCAGGCAATTTTAACTTTAAAATAGCATCTTTAAGGTACTAAAAACTATCACGTTCTATGGGGGAGGGTATCAGCATATTTTTATGCTGGGCCAGTGAGAAGATTTATGGATGTTATCACCTGCCCAAGGCTGCCTATTTGTCTGGATCCAATGCTTCCCATGTCAAAGATTTGTGACTATAGGATGTATTAGCTTAGTCTTCTTCTGTTTCTCAACACTGATTAATACAGTAGAAATTTGACCTGTTTCAGTGAAGCATTCCTTCTGAAAACTACTCAATAATATGTTTATTGACATATTTTCTACAGAGTTTGGAAACCCAACATCTTCACTGTCCACATTTTTGCCATCTAGTCCTTCTGCTTTATCCTTGGTAAGCACTTGGCATTTCAGGCTTGCACAAGATCTTACCTACTCTAACGTTCTCCACTGGCTTCATCTTGCAACAAGAAAGGAATGAAAGAAGTTATGGGGGGAAGGATGGAGAAAGGAAAGGAAGAAAGAGAGTAAGGAAAGGATGAAAAAGGGAAGGAGAAATCATTTCAATGACCACACAACGAAAACCTGTCTATAATTACTTAATATCTTAAAGTGAAGAGGAACTTTTTACTTTGGCTTCCCTGCTTTGCACATCTCTCTCTCTGGTCCACTGTTTTGTATGTTCTATTTACAAGGATCTTCCTCTTTTCTTATCATGCTTTTTATTCTAGAGCCTTTTAGACATCCCATTTTCTGTCTTACAAATACTTTTCTACTTATTTGCCCCAGACAAACTTTACTCAAGATGAAATGCTATTTTTCACTAAAAACCCTCTATAATCTCCTGCAGTTCTTCAAAGCTTCTCTTTACATTTTCTCCTGATTATATACATTCTTCTCAGAGCAAGATGTGGTAATTTGTTGAAATTTAATTCCCTGGCAAAAGGCTGTTTCTTTACTGGACCATAAGTTTCACAAGGGTAATCAAGGACATCTGCTTTAGCTTCTAGGATGTTTCTCTTGTTCACCTACTCTGGGATTAACACCAAATCTGATCTACATTAAACACTCATTAAGTAACCTCTTTTTTTTTGAAAAAGAATAAATAAATGAATTGTGGGCTCCTGGATTTGAAGTATTCTGTACTCTCAGCAATTTACCAATTGTGTGTTTGACTAAGTAAGTAATTTTCTCTGATTTTCATTATCCTCAGTGAAAGGCTTTTATAGAATCAGAAAGGATAAACAGAAGTGCGTGTTTATGGTGTCAAGGCTGGGGGCTGGGGAGAACCCAGCACCTGCAACATAGCTGTAACTCAGGGTCAAAGCTCCACCTTCCCAGAAGCAGATGCTGTGATGAAGTATGTGTGTGTGCAGCATAAGAAATTTATTAGGGTCATTATATGTGAAACAAATGGGGAGACAGCAGATTTGGAAGGAAGGAAAGTCAGACCGTAATACTAGCCTGGCAAAACCTTAACCAACTCAACGTGTCCTGCAACAAATTAAAGTGGCTCACTCTTTGTATCCTGCCTCACTCAGTAGCTGGATACAAGTAACCATGAAGAGGTGAGCTCAGTGGATCAGCTCCCTGAGTTGAAGGTGCTCCTGTTGGAGCCCTCTGAGGATGCTGGCAGCAGTATTTTCCTTCCTGTGAAAGTCTGTTCCGTGCATCTCCATGTTAATACTTTCATTCATGTGGTCCTTCTCTCTGTCCATCACTCACTTTTATGAAATGACCAAATGGACTCCACATGCCTTGCATTTTACAAGTGTTCAAAATGAACAATCAAAAGTGCTGGTATTAAATCTTTCCTGATCAATGGCACAAGTACCCAGGGGACAGAGGAGAAAATGATAGATGCTGAGGACAGAAAACTGCAGAGGAAAGTGCCAATTAATCTCAGGTGGGAGATCATGCTGCCTGGCATGAAGTGAATAGGTCTGGTTTTCAGGAGATTGGAACTCAACTTCACCACTACAAGTAGTTATGTGCATTTATCAGGCACTTTCTATATGTCTGTTTCTGAAATTAAATACTTTAGAAATGAATTGGGAAGGAAGAGAACTCCAGAACCCACTCTGAACTAAACTAACTTTACTATAAATTTATGCAATAAACATAAAACTAGTTAAAAATTTCTAACCAATAACTTAGAATCATATTTATAATTAAATACACAAAACTTTACATAAATTAAATTCAAATTAAAAATCGTGAATGCTTATTGACATGTGATTATTCTGCTGAAATAAAGTCCTTAATTTCTATGTGATTGTTAGGAAGCACTATCTTTTGCAGTTACTATGTCAGTTCTACCATGTACTCTGGGGAATTGAAAGCGGTCATTTTTTCTCTATTTGAGTGTTATTAAACTGCTGTTGTTCTAGCGCAGTGTAAGTAATTTGACCTTCACTTGAACATGCATACTGCTCCTGCAATGCAGAATGGCCACAGTTTTCTCTTCATTATACCTAACAGTTAAAACCACGCTATTCATTACTGACAATTTTATCACCCGTGATGCATGTGAGTGTTAAGAGCTTAGAGAGTGTGTTTACACAGTGATCATACAGATTACTCAATAGTATGTTGTTATTAATATTTCTTAAGTTGTTTTTCAAGTGAAAATGATTTTCAATGATTTTTTGGAACAGCATTTTTAGATTTATGAGATCCGTTGTCCAAAGTATCCAAAATCCATTGTCCCTTTCACCTTTGGTTACAGAAACACATTTTATTAACTGGATAAGTCTCTAGGAACATAATAGAGAACATTTCTCTGTGTACGTTATATTTAGATGAGATCAGGTGCTACCCTCCAAAGATATCTCTTGTGGTTTTGTGAGAGACAGCCATGAACTACTGCATACTAAAAAGTAAAACACATCTTTTCCTCATGTCTGTGTGCTGCTACCTGGATTAGAAATTAGTGGTTGAAGTGCTGAAACACCCCTCAGATTATGAAGATAAAAGCTGTTCAGTAGGGATCTTCTCATCCAAAGCTGAGACTCTCACAACTAAAAAGTTAAAGCTATGTCTCTCATGACACAAGTCTTGGCTTTCATTTACATGAGCCTGACAGTGAAGTACAATGTTATCCCACTAGCCATTATTGAGCATGTCCCTTTAGGACCTACATTTCTGATAAAAATTATTTCAACTTATTTAACATTCATCACATGACCCATGATATACCTCAAAACATATATGCTCTTTATTTTCACATGGAAGACTAATAAGAGCCTGTATTATAGAGGCAGAATCAAAAGCCTGGATCAGCCATCTTGTAATTGTATTTCCTTGAAAGAGTTCTTTACATATTAATCTTCTGTTCTATAAAATGGGGATAAAAAGGTCACATTGCTTATTTGAGGGCTAAATACAATGATGTACATACACTGGTCATCATACTTAATTAAATGGGTAATGACTTGAGATTGTTGACAGTATTGATAATACTTGTGATGACTTTTGCATAAACGGGGACAATTACCTTCCATTACAGTTTCCATCCCTCCCAAAGGTAGAGAAATTGTATAAGAAATTAGACTGACAATTTTTTTAAAAATCTCTAACGAGGTGCTCAAGAAACTGCATGTTTCAAGAATAAGCAATTTGAGGTTTTATTGAATTTTAATGCAAAACTAAAACCTTCCCAATTGTACAAAACAGGATGCAAATTTTCTTGCAGATTATGATGTTCCCATGTAATGTCCTCCTGAGAGCTTGTGTGTTGTGAAGCCATCGAATACATATGTTGCTGATGGCCTGGCATGTCCTTAACAAGCCTACAAACCACTCTCACTGCACCTTGAGGAATTTAGCATATGGTTCTGGAAATCTCTGAATTGTCCAGAGCATAATTTAACATGAATCTCTGTTAAATTGCAACCGACTGAACATTATGCTGCATGATATTATGTATCATGGAATTAGAATGTTATTTTATTTTATGGATTTATAGCTGTCCCTCAGCACCAATGACAATCTTCTTTTTTTCCTTTTTTCTTAGAAAAAGATCTTCTCAGTAATTCCTGGTGATAGAGTAGGTTTGGAAGCAAGACAAATGACTTTATGAGGTTTTCAATACACACCTGTGGGAGAATAAAGATTGTGAAAATCTACTGAGTATCATAATTTTGCAGTTCTGTTACCAAGAGAATAGTATAGTATATGGTCATTCGAAGTTCTTGCCAGCAAACTTACAGACATCAGATAATTCTAGCTATTATCTCCAACATACATGTGACAAATGCATAATTTCTAGAGTAGTGAAAAAATTAAGTGATGAAAACAAGAACTTTTTATATGTTTTAATGTGTTAGATGTTGTCTAAGTGATTTTCAAATACAATATTGTGTGTTTGACTATTTCAAACATTTCATGGAAACTTTATTTTACCAACATTGTAAGAATGTTTCTTCAAGTTTCACAGCTAGTAAAAAAACAAGAGTCACAGCTAATACTGCAGGCAGGAATCAAGATATGGTTGTTTAAATTTTAGTTTATACTTCATTATGAAATTATAGTCTGTGAACACTGTGCTATAATAACTGAGAGATGGCATGACAGTTTCATGTTTATTACTTTTTAATGAAAAATTTTCATTGAACTAATAGAGAGGTATATAAATCTGAAATACCGGGCTAGGGATTTAGCTCAGTGGCACATCGCCTGCCTGGTAAGTGCAAGGTCGTGAGTTCAGTTCCCGGTACCGGAAAAAAAACAATAAATAAATCTGAAAGAACAGTCATGTTGTATATAATGGCTTGTTAAACATTTTCTAAGGTGTTTTCACAGGTAATTCTCCAAAACAGGCTCCCCAAAATGATGTTATTTTTATCTTCTGCTTACAGAGGAAGAAAATTAGATGACATCCTACTGATTCTTAGTATATTTATTGGCAAATGTGTCAACCTTCAAAAAGTTTCAGGACTATTGCCCAAGTGGGAAAAAATATCTCAGTGGATATTGTATGACCTACATTTGCTATCTCTTGTCTTTTTATGGATTTGCCATCACAGAAGAAGCATGTACCCATGGTAGCCTATGATTATAGGATCATGAAGCAGAACTTTAGCCAAACTTTGTCACAGAGATGAACTCAGCCAAATCTAGTCTTGCCTCAGCCAGACTCCAGAGAAGTGAAAAATAAGAACTAAATGATTGTATTTTAAGAAATGACAATATTTTCAAGTGTATGTGTAAGCATGTAGGCCATGTGTAGATTTTGGCAGTGTTCTAGATTGCTCTTTAGTCAAAAGAATTGCAGTATTTATGAGTAGAGAGTACAACACCCAATATTTCCTCTTCCTGAAGGAGGTGCCTATTAATAATGGAGTTAGCTTAGGGAAAGAGCAGCCCTCTTCTTGAATCTATGCACTGAGTTGTCAAAAAGAGGCTGGAAAATTGCTCACTGTTCCATGTAGAAAGGGAAAAATCACAGACTACAGAATTCTGGACCCAACGATCAATTCCTTTAAAATAATGTAATCACATTTGCTCACAAAACATATTTAGTCCTGTTGTGCGGCAAATAAAGTTAAGATAATTTATTGTTAAATTACCTAATTATGTCCCTGCCTTTGCTTCTTAGAAAAACAAAGCACACACACATACATTCCCTAAAATTATACATAATAAAAATAATCATAAATCTTATCTTCTGTAGTCATCAAAAGACTTAATGAAACACAGCAGTATTTTAAAAGTCCCCTGCAAGTCTTTGCTGTTGTTATAGGCTTCAGGAAAATGAAATTTATTTTTAACCCCCTCAACATGGAAGTTTGAATGATTCAAACTGTTATGCACTTAGTGCCTTTTGTAGTTTTGCTCACTTTCTATAAAGGGAAGATTTATGACATTTAGCTGTTCTTTCCCTTTCTGTTATGTAGTTTTCTATGTGAAGCTTGTAGACAACAATAGTCAGGTGTTAGATTTAACAACTTGGAGAAATCCAAGTTCATGTTCACTTCATGTTCCTTTTCTACATCTTTCTCTTTTGTCTCCGTCTTTCTTGATGCATTTGCTTTGTTTTCCTTTGCGTCTGTAATACTTGGGCCTGGACCCTGAGACTTTGCACTGAGTTACATCTTCAGCTATTTATTGTTTACTAATTTTTATTTTAAGACAGAATCTTGCTAAATCAGTAAGTTGCCCAGGGAACTTGTCATCCTCTTGCCTCCGCTTTCCAGAATGATGGGATTATTGGCCCAGCTGAGATCTTCTATTTTTTTTTTTTTTTTTTTTGGTTTTTCTCCGGTACAAGGAACCGAACTCACGACCTTGCACTTGCCAGGCAGGCGCTTTTGCCGCTGAGCTAAATCCCCAGCCCCAAGATCTGCTTTCTTTTAACAATATTTTTTGAATAATTCCATGTTCAAGGCTCAATATCAGATAATGTCGATCAGAGCATAAACACAAACCACCAGCCTCCCTCAGGTCCGGACTGCCTTGGGAGATATTAGATATAAGCACAGTATTAATCTGATAGTGCAGTAAGATTAATTCCATGAAGTAGGTCATAGAAAAAATGAGCAATTCATTCTGCCTTTGGAAAAGGTTTGAGAGTATCTTACAGATTTTAGCAAACTCTTTGTTGTGTGGTGAGAAAATGCTATTTTTACTATCACTCTTAAATTTTCTTCCAGGGTACATTTTTTTGTTCAGTATCCCTTGTAATTAATAAGACCCTTTAACTAATGAAATATGATTGGGAGGGTCTTATGCCACTTACCATGGAGATGTGCCTAACTCTTCTAGCCTCTTTCATTTCTGTGTTGTCCACATTCAGACTCATGAAGCTGAGATGTGTAGAGCATTGATTGCATAAAATCTTCAGATTTTAGGGAATTTTCTTTTTTTCTTTTCTTTGTTTTTTATAGGAGTCAAATTACTTTTAATAACACATTGTCCTTGTGAATGTTTAACTCACAGAGAAAAAAGAAGTAAAATAATTCAGGGGAGAGAAATCACTGTTTAAGTGAAAGCATGAGGCTGATCATGATTCCATGTCTGGGAGCTTCTTTTGCTGAGTGTTGCTGCGAGAACTTTAAGTGTTCCTGGTGATGAGTACTGAGTGCTAAATCCCAGTGTGAAGAAGGCACCACAATTTGGAGAGCCTTGAATGCCAAGAAACCGAAGGCAGGAAGACCTACCCCATGTTTAATCAGGTCAGTGAGAAGATTCAAGCTTAGTTAATGAGGATTTACCCTAGAAGAACAAAACATAGCATCATCTTGGGAAAGGGATTACAAGGAACAAAAGCTAAAGAGAAGAAAGCCAGGACAATAACTGACAATTTAATCAGATGATGAGCAGTGAAAATAATGACGACAATAAAAGTAACTGGTGTTTATTGAATATTACAATCACTTGAAAGTATCATTTCATCTTCATAACCTAACAATGATGTCAATCACAGAATTTTTTATACAGTGATCCTTCACCTACCCTGGAATTACATTCCAGAGACCCCCCACAACAGGTGAAAATCCTTGCAGCAGCAGAGTTATACTTATTTTTATTGTTTATATATATTTAAGGCTTTATAAGCTCTCCCCACACTCCTATAAACCTTTCCCACTCTCTTACTAACCTTTCCCACACTCTTATAAATGCTTCGTATATGCTCTTAAAGACTATATATATGGGTTCTCAATGTGAAGTGGACAAGGAGAGATACTCAATGTATGGGCACAGTGTGGAAGAGCAAACAGACAGATGCTACGGTCACGGAGCCAATCAGCACTGAGGATACAAAACACAGTGCTGTGGTTGGCCACTTTCCATTCCATTAGCCAATAATGTGCCATGTACAATATTATGCCGGCAAACTAGCACAAGCAGTAGTGAAGTACTGCATTTCAATTGTGTACAGTACAGTATTCATCTACTGATGAAATACATACTGTATTTTATCTCAATTTTATATTCTTTTGACATGTTTGAGTTAACATTTTAATAGTTTTCAACTTTTTAGACAAAAATAATTAAAATTATAAATATTATATAAAAACCTATATACCGCAAAATCTCACCATATAGTGAAAACTCCATCATACAGATTTAGATATATTTTTTTCAAAAACCCACGATACAGTGAAGCTGCAATAAGTGAACCATGATATAGTGAGGGACAACTATACTATATAATATTCTAAATAAAATATTCACAAAGTTTCTATGATGAAAAATAATTTAATCCTCAGTCATGGACTTTGATGGATTTAACAAAATTTGAGAAAAACAACAAAAAATCATTGCTATTCATATTTGTGATTAGCTAGACAGATAAATAAGTGATAAGCAGTATACAGAGTATATTAATACTATATTATGTATGTATGCATACAATATATATTATACATACAATACCATACAGTAAATAAGAAATGTCTTCATTTCATTCTCCTGGAGCTATTTTTCTTTCTCCAATTTATAGATAAGACACATGAGAAGTTTATCTTTGTCTTTCTTTCTTTTTTTTTTTTTTTTCCGGTACCCGGAATCAAACTCACGACCTTGTGTTTGCCAGGCAGGTGCTGTGCCGCTGAGCTAAAACCCCAGCCCCAAACATGAGAAGTTTAAATAAGAAACTTGTATGAAAGTATAGGGTAAGACAGGCCCAGAGTCATAGTTCTTTGGAAACAAATTTTTTACTCCATATACAGTTCCCTTTTTAATGTATGAAGGGAACTAAGAATAAAAGAATAAAAATAGTTGGGTGAGTAGATAAGGTGAATTATTATGTAATTAAATATTTTATATTTTTAACAATGAGTACTTCAATCGTATATGTTTATTTTTGCTTCCTTACTTAAAAAGAACCATGTCAACATTCTTATTAACTATTCTTGAGCTAATTAAGGTAAATAATCTAATTATGTTTGATAGCAATAACCAAATTATATTACAAATGATATGCCTGCCAACCAAACTAAATAAATAGCAATTCTTTTTGCAATATGCTTTAATATTTCTTCCAAAATTGTATTTAGTTTTTATCTGGGAAAAGTGAAATTTTACAGAAACTTTCAGTCATTAAGATCATACCCTAAGTCATATAATCGTAAGTAACCCATTTTAAAGCAATGGTCAGTGAAGTGTGTACACTTGGGCAGAATTAATAATATTAATATCATCAGTTGCCTGTAAAGTTACATAATGCCCTGATTTCTTGAATGGACAACAGCAGGAGAGATATTAAACATAGGATGTGGAAAAATGCATGAATCATACAGGCTTTGCAAATTCCTGTCATTTAGGCAGCAACACTAGTATATAGCTAGAAGCTATTGAAATTTCGACTGGAAGAAGTTCTATATATCCTTGGAAAAACATTGCTGATTTTATTGATATCCATGGCAGTTATTACTAGTAAGGTCTTTGTCATGTCTGCAAAGGCACAAAGAATTCTTAAGCACTTTTGGGAAAAGGTAAATTCAGGTTCTTTTCCATCTCAAAAAGCTACATTTCTGTGAGTGGGATGAATTAATCAAATTCACAGACCTGTTACATTTCACTGATTCAGTAATCTTAAAATTTTGTGTAAAGGGACAAATATAGAATCAATGAAATATTTATAATGAATATATTTTTAACAATGAAATTTGTATCTGAAAGGATTTTTTTCTTAAGTACTAAGATGATGCTAGAAGCTAGGGCCACAGATTATAGAGTCTGGCTCAGTTGGAGAGAGCAATATCTTGTTTTAAAAGTAGGGGTTAAAACACCTTTTTTCTTAATCCTTGAATGCACCTATAGCAATATCCATGCCAAACTAGCTGCTTTTTCATTTATATTGTTCTTTTATCTTGTCCTCTTTGATTTCTGTCTTTCGATTTTCGTTGAGTTAGAAGCATCTTTTCATTTAGCAATCCTGAAGGCCGGAGATGACAACTTAGTCTATTTCTGTTTGTCTACCACAGCACCAGTCATGCATGCAGCTGCGCTTAATTAATACACTCTCCACCTTCTTCATGCTTTCTTGAAATGCTCAAACTTAACCTCCATTTGCATACTCAGCACCACACACTGTGCCACTGATCACACAGCGTTTGTCCTTGATTGTATTAACACTGTCCTCTACATCTCAAATTATATCCCTCTCAAACTTGCTCATTTCTTTTCTTTCCATTCATTTATGACTTCTCACTTGTCTTGTTTTAGGTTTGTTCTTTACACTTGATGCTATAATTGAATTTTGTCCTTTTGCTTCATTGTTTATAGAATTCAGTCTAGTCCTTCCCCCGTATCTAGCTCACTAGACCATTTTCCTGGAGAGCACTGCAGCTTAGTATGCTTTCACAGAAAATATGGCTCTCCATTATGACTGGTTGACTGAAAAAGAATATTTATTCATTAAATGAACATGTACAGTCATTCCTCTGTACCAGTGGGTTCTACATTCACTGAATCAACCAAAGAAAAATTAAAAATACCAGAAAATTCTTGTGTCTGTACTGACCATATACATTCCTTTGTCATTAAATAATATAGCACAGCAACTATTTACATTGTATGGACATTGTATTAGGTAGTTTAAGTAATCTAGAGATGAATGAAGGTATATGTGAAGATGAACATGGTTTATATGCAAATACTATGCCCTATTAAATGAGGAACCTGAGTATCTTCAGATATTGATATCCATGAATTGGGGACATCCTGCAATTAATTCCCAGGTTACTGAGAGATGACTGTATTTATCATCAACTTTCTGTCCCATATTCTATTGACAGACTTTTAGATTTCAACTGTAATTTCTCAGGGGAAATCTTAAAACTTCATATTATCAAGTCAAATAAAGTCCCAAATCTTGACTTTTCATTCATGTACTTTAGGCAATGCTAGAACAAATGTTTCAAAATGAATAGATGTAACTGTGAGTTGTTTATGTATTTCCCAGTAGCCTAAACTTGACACTAAAGCTTAGCAATGTCTTGTTTATGATCTCACCTGATTTTGACACAAGGCTTATTGTATGTTCAATACAGTTATGGATATCTGAATTATGGGGGCTTATGAAAAATCAATTTATACAAATTGACTCTACACAGTAGAAATGCTTTCTTTTCCCCATACACGCTATTCTGTAATGCATATGCATGTACAAAGACATTTAAAGTTTTTTTTTTTTCCAACCTCACTTTTCAAGGCACTCAACCATTACACTCTGAGACAGCTGAGCTCCTGGCTTCTTGGGCCTATACAGGTATCATATTTGTAACTATTAATATGCAGACAGGAGATGATTAAGTGCAGGCATGATAAAATGTGACACGCCATAATAAATGAGAATGAAAAAATGAATTTGTAACCATAAATCATGTATTAAAATTTATGTCATAGACTTACATTGGTGAAGACATTTTATTTCTTAGAAATAAGAAAATATGAGATAGACCTATTTTTTAAAATTGTAATAAAAGACATTTAATTTTATGCTTTTTCAACTCTTTATTTAAGTTGAAAATTTGACTTCTTGCCCCTGAAAGTAGAATGCTTGAACTTTGTATTTCAGAATAAGACATTGGACAGTTACCAGTCTCATGATAATGCAAATTTTTAACTTTAACATTTTAAAATATGAATGCTCATATACATCGAAGACAATGAAACATTACCATCTTTACAGAACAGAAGAAATAAAATGTCTATTTGAAGAGACACAGATTATAGGAGTTTAGTCTCTGGCCACATATTTTTCCTGAAAAGAGTTTCACTAAGCTATTATATGCCCTTTTGTGTAAAGTTTTAGAACTATAAAATTTTAAATTTTGTTTAAAAAAGAGCACAACCTCTCAAATTAAATGATATGAAAGCTTTGATTAGAAAAATACCTAATGCAAAACTGAAGATTTAAAGGAAAACAAAGCATAGCCATAAGTTTCATTTAAGAAACTACAAACTTGCCAGACATAGTGGTAATCCCAGCACTCTGGAGGCCTAAGCAAAAGGATCACAAGTTCGAGGTCAGCCTGTGCTGCATAGTGATTTCAAGGCCAGGTAGAACTACATAGAGAGACCCTGTCTTCAAAACAAAGCAAAACAAAACAAAATGCTACAGCCTCCAGGGCATCATTATCACGTAACAGACTTTATATTGTCATACTATGAATTTCAAATGGATGTTCATATTAGTCACTTTTTTATTTCTAGGGAAAAAAATAGCTGATGTGTACACTTTAAAGGATGGAAGCTTTGGGGCTGGGGATTTAGCTCAGTGGCAAAAGCGCCTGCCTGGCAGCCGCAAGGTCATGAGTTCGGTTCCTGGTACCGGAGAAAAACCAAAAAAAAAAAAAAAAAAAAAGGATGGAAGCTTTATTTGGCTCATGGTACCAGAGGTTTTAGTCTACAATTGGATGTTTGTCTTTTTTTTTTTTTTTTTTTTTTTTTTTTTTTCCCGTACGGGGAATCCAGCTCAGCACCTCGCGCTTGCCAGGCCGGCGCTATGCCGCTGAGCTAAACCCACAGCCCCGATTGGCTGTTTGTATAGAACAGGAAAACTCATCTTCTTTAAAAAGAGAGATAAAGAGCCTAAGATAAGCTAATCTCATGACTCCAATTACATAGTAAATCCAGTTAGTCCCCACTCCTTAATACCCCATGTATAATGGACTTCTCATAGATTAATTCAACTATTAATATCCTCAAAACCCAGTCACTTCTATAGATATTGCTTAAATCAAGTTGTCAAGATTAACTATCACCAATTGTCAATATTCACAGCTTATCAACTTGACACCCAAATTTCTTTCCATGGCTGGAGGCATAGGTGATATAGCTCAGTGGCACAGTCCCTGCCTGGCAAGCACAAAGTCCTGAGTTCAATTCCAGGTACTTAAAAAAAAAAAAACAAGGTCATAGTTCTGTTTAAAGTGATATAAATGTTCCACTTAAAACTAAAAATGCGGTAGTGTGTCAGTTTGGGGCGGCTTATTTTGCAAGGGGAACAATATAATACAGGACACATACTTTATATGATTATTTATAAGTCACCCAAAGAACAGTATACAAAAGAGTACAGGGAATCTGTCCACACACTAAGACCAAGGAATCCAGCTGAGGTCCTGAATCCCACAACAATGTCCTACATGAATTGAGCTGAATACCCAGAGCTCATAACAATGCCTCCCATGAATCCAACTGGAGGCCCAGAGCCCATGACATCTCACGCAGACCTGTTTCATGGATCTGCTGGGAAGGCCCAAAGGTCAGTGGTTGAATCTCCAAAGTCTATGCCAGCAGGATGAAGGAACTGTGCTAGCTGGTTGAGGGATCTGCACTGGAGCCAGGAAGTGATGCTCAGAAGAACCAGAGCTCCCCCAAAAGGTACCACAGCCATCCTTGACAACACTGAGGTCCCCAGCTCCTCCGATGATCCGAATGCCTGAGTTCCCATCAGGGAACCCAATGCAGCAAGCTTTTCCAGGAGGCTGGCAGTGCACCATCTTCCCCTCCAGAACCAGGCAGCTATGCTCAAAGTGAGGACCAGAGCTCCCCAAAGTGAACCAAAGCCATTCTCAGTGACAGCGAGATCCCGAGCTCCTCGGAGGATGAAAACAGCCAAGTTCATCAGGAAAGCCAGCTCCCCACGGCCTCTCTCAGTTCCCAACAGCCCGCTTCTTCTTCTCCAGGTCTGTCTCTTATGCTGCTGGCAACAGTCCTCAGGTGGGCCTCACACACCCAGCACCACTCACTCAGTTCAGCTGGGGGTTATAAGTTGACCACCAGTTATCAATTCACTTCGGGTAGTTTCTTTCCCAAAGTCTGTTCAGAACCAGTATTACTCAAAAGTCCAACTGCAAAGTCTCCTTTGAGACTCAAGGAAAATCTCAGACATAAGTATCTGTAAAAATTAAAAAAAAAAAATGAAAATGAAACGTTACCATACCACCCAGATAAAATGGCACAGAGTAGACATTTCCAGTTACAGGAAAAGGGGAAGGTAGTAAAAAGAAATCAAACCAAAGCAAGACCAAAACCTAGCAGAGCACATTAAATTCCATAGCTCCATGTCCAGCATCTTGGACACGTTCTGGTGAAATGTGAGTTTCATAGTGCTCAAGTAGCCCTGCACCTACAGCCTTGCAGACCTCAGGGCCTCTCATTTGTGTAGGCTCTGCTCATTGGCTACAGCGTTCCTCAGCAGACATCGCACATTCCCGGCACATTTTTTTCCTTTCCACGCACCCCAATTAGGAGATTATGAAATTATCCTAATGCTACTGAAATAATTTTGAAAGTCTGTTACATGTATAATAACTGTGCTGGGTTAAAAAGACCAGTGTCATTAGGTATTGCGGAACATTGTGGACAGTGACCATATTTGAAGATGTGTAAGCGTAGTCAGTTTAAACTATCATGCGAGCATCAGTCTTAGACTTCTCATTAAGAGAACATTTAGATACACTGACAGACATGTAGAGAGCAAAGATGATGGTAACAGTCATAAAAGAAAGATCACCATCTATAAGCCATAACAAGATACTGGGGATAACTTCTTCCATCATAACTTTCTAAAGGAATCAACTTTGTCAACCTTGGTTTTCAATCTGTTCATTCTAAAAGTGTGAGAAGAGAGCCTACTATTATAGCAGCTAACCTATTTGTGGTTGTTATGGTTGATACATTGTGTCAGCTTGGGGAGTCTAGTGGTTTGACTAAGTGACTCAGCAGTTCTCATCTTGGGGGTAAAAAGGACATGCCCTTACCCTTCTGGGATGTTGTTTATTGTGTCAATTTGAGAAGTTTAGAAGGTTAACTATGTGACTCAGCAGGGAGCCAGGGTGCTTACTTTGTATTCAGCCTGAGCCAATGCAAGAGGCAGGCATGCAATGGGTATGGGTGTAGAGGACCACCCCCAGCCCCCCAGAGCCGGTAGACTGAAAAAAAAAAGGCAGTTGAGGAAGTATTGGCTGCTGGTTCTTCAGAGGAGCTCCAGTCTTTGCCTTCAGCTTGGTAGTCTCCTGGCTTCTGGTGCAGACTGTTTGGCTTCTGCTTGGGACTCTTCAGCCTTCTGGTGAAGGCTCTCCGGCCTTCATCATAGATTCTTCAGCATTCTTTCTCAGACTCATCAGCTCCCTGATATGGACTTGCACAGACACTGCAGTGAGCTCCAGGCCTGGGGCTGGGCTCTTCAATCTCCAGTGTGCAGACACCCTCTGAATGCTTCCTCATCCAACTCTGTAGCTGACCATTGTGAACCATACTTGTAATTTCTTGTATATTTGTGTACCTTGTGTTATATCTGTTTCTCTGGTAAACCCTGACTGAGGCACTGGTCCAGCTGATGTCATTTAACAAAAGGTTATGTTTAGATTATGTCACTGTTTTGTGCACATTATTAATCACACTTACAGAAACCTAGATAGTGTACTTTACTAAACACTTAAGCTACATGGTATATGCTGTTTACTGTAGATCAACTGAAGCATTATACAGGGCACCATGACTGTACTTTGCTATGGCAGTCCCAAGAAACTAACTTGTCTCCTACACTGTGCTTATAAACTTCTTTAATTTTATTTTGCCAAAAGAGTGATAGGATTAAATGGTACATAGCTCACAGTTTACTTGTTACCCACTCAGTGTACTAAGCAGTTTTAGGGAACTAGTATATATTCAACAAATATCTGATAAACACAAATGTCAACTAATTATATGCCATTTGAAAGCCAAATGTATACACAGTGTAAACTCTGATCTATACTTATTGACTGTTCAGAGATTTAGAAGATAGGGAAAAGATGTGTGTGTGTGTGTGTGTGTATGTGTGTTGTTGGGAGAGTGGTATCAATTATAATGTTTGTTTTGTTCCTGAGCTCCTATTTCTATTGAATTAATATATGTCTTGTTCCACTGTCTCCATACTTAGACCCTATTCTAGCTAATATTGCCAACAGCACAATTCTTTTTTCTAAAAATCCCTTAATGTTGTCAATAGATAAGGCAATCACAGAGTTTGAGGTGACAGAAGACAATTAGGTCATAATACTCACCATTAGAAAAACAGACGAACTGAATCATAAACTTTAGAGGGCTTTTGCTTCCTCTGGTCAGAAGGATTTCTAAATTTGCTCCTTTCATTTTTAAAAATAGATTTCACACCCCAATTAACTTGTTTGCTTCTCAATTTTTCTATAATCTTACAGTTTTAATTTTCTTTCTCTTCATTCTTCCACTGTTATGCACTGAATTGTCCCTTCCAAAAGTCAAACACTAAAACTCTTCACCCTCCAAGTGATGATATTTGGGGTGAGACTTTTGTTAGGTAGTTAAATTCAGCTGAGCTTATGAGGGTTGAGTATTAGGGTGTTATTAGTGCTCATATGAAAAGGGACTTCAGCGTTCTTTCTTCCAAACACACGCACTGAGGAAAGGCAGGATGTGCCAGCCGGATGAGTCAGTGGCCATCTACCTCAGAAAGAGGACCCTTACTGGTGCCCAACCATGCTAGCTAGCACCCTCATTTCAGATTTCAAGCTCTAGAATGGAGAGAAAATATATTTCTACTGATTGTAAGCCAGCCAGTTGTATGGTATTTTGTTATAGCAGCCAGAGATAAGATAGCATTTATTGGAAGTTTGATCTTTTATAACCTATTTGGTAATAAACTTATCATATCTGCCTATGCAAATTCAGAGGGTTAATAAGAAATACTAATAAACAATGATCTTCTGTTTCTGGTGTTATCTCTTAGCTCTACAGAAAGAAGAAAGATATCACATCTAATTTTCTGTATTCATCTCTCATTCTCTGCAAGGGAAGTAACTTGAGTATAGTATCAAATGTTATACATGTTTTTTAACAACGTGGACTATGCCACTCTTCTTAAAGTCAGGAGTGACTGGAGTTGAATTGAATTTTAAACAAAACATCAGGCAAGGTGGCACACACCTGTAGTCCCAGGATTCTGGGAAGCTGATGCAGTGTCACTGCAAGTTTGAGCACAGCCTGGGCAAGTTAGTGACTTAGCAAGATGACACTGTCTCAAAATAAAAAAAAAAAATTTTTAAAAATGAACTAGTGATGTAAGTCAATGGAAAGGTCCTGGGTTCATTCTCTGGTATCACGAACAAATAAAACAAAGCAAGGCAAAACGTAACACAATCCTTTTATCAACCACATGCAATGTGTTACTTGAATGGATGAATTCACAAATAAACAATAATACTAAAAAAAGAAATATGAATGACACAGGCCTGAATCCTAATCCTAACTATGGTTATTTACCACCTGTGTGACATTTCGAAGTCACTTTTGCCAACAATTTTCTTTCCTTTTTCTAAAAAATAATTTTCTTATTTGTAAAATTAAGTTAGAATGTCTCTGCCAGGGCTGCTGTGAATTAATTAAGGTATTCCACATAGCCCCATTGTCTAGCTAGGACAGATGCTCAAAAAGAAAAACTCGAGGGGATGGAGGTGTCTGTTACCTTCTCATGACAAGTCTTAGTCTTACCATTCTCATTTAGGCTTTGTTTTAATGTTGATGATTTGAAATAGTGACAAGTGCACACCTGAACACACACAATTTTCTGGTTTTTTTGTTGGTCTGGAAATAACAATTAGTAACAGGGCTGAAAATTTTAAAAATAATTCAGAACCATGCTCTCTCTTATGCTCCAGATTTGTATGAAGGTGTAGATGAGCACACGTACATGAGGAATCTTGTGAAATTAAAAAAAGGAAAAAGAGAATGTTTTACTGTTTATATTTTTAAAAGCGTGCTGCTAGAGGTGATATTAGTTGAACAAAAAGATGTTATTTCACCTACTTGGAAAGTCACTTGACAATAAGGATTCCCTTGAGGCAAGATTTTTCCCAGAAGCATTGCTCACTACAATATTTGTTCAAAAATGAGGAGTGATTTGTAAGATCTGTCCCTTCAAGAAAAAACGATGTTGATGCCATGTAGCTAATGTATAACTCAAAACAAACAAAAAAAAACAAAAACAAAACCCACCTCAAATCAATTTAATGATGAACATATCACTGCTTCCCACTTTTCCTTTGAGTGAAAGATTGATTTTATACCCTGTGAAATAATCCCCAGTGCCATGTAGCTGAAATATAATAGAGAAAAAAATAAAACAGTTCATCCTTATAGAAAGAGTTCTGGGTCTTAGGGAGAATGTGGTACCACTTCTTCAGTATTTTGAGTTCCTTTGTGTTCAGAGAAAGTACTTTTTAAAAGAGCTATGCCACGTTGTGTGTTACACAAAATAGGAAATATATCCAATCATATTTTCTGTGCATCTATTGTATATCAAGCTAATGAACTAGTTGATGTTTCTCCTAGCTTACTGGAGAGAAACCAAGGGTCAGATAATTTAAGTGATTTCCCATACTAACACCTCTGATCAGCTGCCGAACTTGGTCGAAAGTCTCATCAATGTGTTGTCTCTTTACGGTTGCAAAGACCAGAGAAATGCAAGTAGTAGCAATTGTAAGGATAAGTGAGGAGAATGGAGAAACATTTGCTCTTGAGGGCTCTAGGGGAAGGTATCCAGATTCATGCACAAGAGGCCATGCTGTGGAGAGGGTAAGAGTAGAGATTTTGGAGACAGATTGTTTTTGACCCAAGGTAGGATCTTCATTCATTCCTTGTTATTTTCAGTCGTTGTTCTTCTTTTATATTTTATTTTGGCTTATTTTACTTTATCTTTTGATGCAAGGGCTCACCTTCTATTTTAGGGTGGACTTGAACTGCCTATATAGACCATGCTAACCTTAAATTCACACAGATCCTCCTGTCTCAGCCTCTTGAGTGTTGGGGTTACAGATCCACCATGTCTAGATTGTTGTTGATTTATGAGTATTGGAGATTGAACCCAGGGTCTTTCACTGTGCTATCCATTTTTTTTTTCTTTTTTCCTTTTTTATTTTTTTTAAGATAGGATCTCTCTAATTCTCTAAATTATGTGAGCTGAGCTTCAACTTGTGATCCTCCTGCCTCAGTTTCTCAAAGTACTGGGATGATAGGTGTATACCACACATCCAGTTTCCCTGCATTCCTGTGTGTACTTTTATTGCACTGTATGTAAACTTGGAATGATGAAATAAGAATTCAAGCTTCGTAGCTTCTCTGATAGATTAACTAAATTAATATGTTTCTGAATGGGTCTGGCATAGCTATTGTAAGAGTTCCACAGTTGCTACTGTATCGTTACTATTAACTAAGATGATAAACTTAGTGTGGCTGTTAATTGTGCTATTTTATTGAGAAAATACTCCTCAGGAAATGCCTGAGCGATTAGTAAAGCACAGTGAGCACGTCTGTGGGCGGTCCAGAGATGACTGGCATCAAGACCAGCAAACTGAAGTGCAAAGACCCGCCTCCGTGTGGATGGCAACAACCAATACGCTTGCAGTACAGATGGACTGAAAGGGAGAGGAAAAAGTCTTAAAAAGTCCCGCTCTGCTTCAGCAGGGACATCTTTTGCTGCTTGCCTTGCCTCTGGGTATTAGAATACCTCTGCTTGTGCCATGGTTCAGTGATCCTAGCACTGTTCAAGCAATCTCCAGCCTGACGATGAAGCTGTTCCCTGCTCTGCTTCCCGGCTGTAGTGAGCTCAGTAGATGGATCTCTTCATGTTTCTGCCTTGGAACCCGCCCATTCAGTCTCCTCAAACTTCTCAAACTGTCAGCCAAGTTAAACTACTCCGCTTTTAAATTGTAGGTGTTGGGTAATATGTCCCAGAAATGGGAAAGCCAATGAATACATGTAGTTGTGTCATTTGATCTTTCCAGTCATGACCACCTTATGACTCTGGCATTCTTATGAGTTCAGCCATCGCTGGCATTTGCACACATCATTCAACCATTATGTCACCCAGGATATGTGAACATTCTGTATGATTCTGATTTCATTTCCTCAAAAGGAAGACAGGATGGGATTGATTGTTACAGTCCTAGATAGTTGGTTTCTTTAGAACAAATTTAACTTCTGTAAAACAACATTGAGACATTCAGGTCCTAATGGCAAGACGCTCAGCTTTCTACAAGATTGTGCTACTCTGTGGAACATAACAGGCCAAAGTCTGTTGAATAAAGAAGCAGGAGATTTATTTCTTAATAGGTAGTGTGAGGCAGGCTGTGGTGCCACACACCCGTAGTCCCAGCACTCCGGGAGGGTCAGGTAGGATGATCATGAGTTTCAGCCCAATAGGGGCCATGTAGCAACTCAGTAAGACCCTGTCTCAAAAAAAAAAATTAGAAGAGTTGAGAATGTCGCTCAATGTGATGACCCTGAGTTCATTTCTCAGTAACAACAGCAACAACAATAACAAACAATAACAAGAAGCTCTAGTTTTGATGCATCTCCAATATATTCTGCCTCTAGCGTAAGTCCTGTGATGCACCTTGCCATAATATTCCTACATAATGGACATCAGAGAAGAATCAGATACTCTTGTCGTAGTTCAAACTCAAGAGCAAATGGGAAACAAACAATGTAAGAATGAAAACGTGTTAAGCCAAAAAGATATTACATTTCCAAAGCAAATAACATATACTTGAGAGACAGAGAGACAGACAGACAGAGAGAGAGAGAGAGAGAGAGAGAGAGAGAGAGAGAGAGAGGGTGTGTGACACCACAGCCTGCATCACACTACCTATTAAAAAAGAAATCTCCTGCTGCTTCGCTCAATAGACTTTGGCCTGTTATGTTCCACAGAGTAGCACAATCCTATAGAAAGCTGAGTATCTTGCCATTAGGACCTGAATGTCTTAATATTGTTATACAGAAGTAAGTTAAATTTGCTCTAAAGAAACTGACTATCTAGGACTGTAACAATCAGTCCCATCCTATCTTCTTTTTGAGGAAATGAAATCAGAATCATACAGAATGTGCACACATTCTGGGAGAAATAATGGTTGAATGATGTATGTAAACACCAGTGATACATCAGCCCTTAAACATGCCAGTAATAGTATATATATTATTATATTATATATTATTATATTATATATTATTATATATTAGAAAGTGAAAGAGAAAGAGAAAAAGAAAGACAAAGACAAAAAGAGAAAGAGATAGAGAAAGAGAAAGAGAGAAAGAGAGAGAAAGTTTAGTGTTTGGATTCATCTCCTGTGGAATTTTATCTGGAGCAGAGACTGTAGTGATGCTGATTTTGAGTATTAAATCCTTTGATGAGTTCAGCATGTCCATAGCAGTCCAATTGACTATGAGGATAAGACAAAAGATGCTTAATTTCTTTTTACAAAGCGATAAGGCATTTCTCAAGCTTCTCTGTTAACATCCCAATTGCATAGTCTCAATCTAACATAAGGTAAATGCACTGGTATCCCAGCCTAAAGCTCCCCACTTCCTCACAAATGCTGTGAGTATGCAGATCTCTTGTCTCATGCTGCATTATCTGCAGCTCAAAGAGTCCCTTCTAAGGTCTCATGGTAAATAATCACGTTTCTAACTACTATTTATGTACCTTCCCTTTCTAGTGGGTTTGATACTCATTTTCTTCTTTATTTTATCTTTACCTACACTTAAAGGAATTGACTGACCAATTGTATAAATTGTAAACCATATGCTTGTGATTGCTAACTCTAACCAGGGGTAAATTCATATGATTCAATTAGAAGCATTTTCAGTGTAATAGTAAATTTTCCTTAAAATGGCTTAAACACAAAGTGATATATTTTTCTGACTTCATGAGGAGTCTGTTGATAGATGACTGCTGACAGTAGCAGAGTGGTTTATTGATGTATGGGCTGGCATTTCTGGTATCCTTGGTCTTCTCTCATGTTTGTACTTCATAATCATAATATGACTGCTGGAGTTCATGTTTAAAGCTAAAAGGACTTAGGGGATATAGTGATATTAGATATAGGTTTCCCTGTTGTAAGAAAAGAAGATCATTTTCCAGAAACTCAAGCTGATTTCTACCTCCTTATTATTTCTAAGGACTACGTCCTGTGGGTTCTTTATTAAGAAGGATAACTGGAGAGATTCAAATCTCTACTGGGGCTCAGTAGTCTACTGTCTGAACCAAGTAAGTTTCTCTGTTCAATGAAGAAGATAACTGTTGGTGATGATTGGCAGTGTCCAGTATATTTGATGGTAGGATTCCATGTAAGAAGAACTTCAGCAACAGCTGGGTAAATAATAAATAACCACATCTGCATTAACAACTGGAAACATGCTAGAAATTCAGAAGGGTCTACTTGCAATGTCTAAATATAGTCCCTTTTAATATAGTGAAAGCTATATTTAAAAAGACAGGTTAGCACTTCTCTGCACAAGGGATAAAATTTGCATAGGAAATATAAGTTTGTATGTGTGCCAGTGTTCAACAATGTGAAGAAATTGTCTGGATTGATCTATTAATGAATGTTCTGAGTCTCTGGTTATGCTCGAGAGAAAGGATGCTGTGATTTGTTATCAGTGGTAGTCACTGGTGAGAATGTGAAAAGTAGATATATATTCCATGTCTGTATAATGAAGGATTTTTTTAAACTCTGATATAACCATAACTCCATTGACAATACACTGACTCAACACATGGCAATTTCAGCATCCAAGTCACTCCAGAGAATATAATATGTTACAGCACAACATAGTACAATAGAATTGTCTTAGTCTAGATTAATACCCTTCAGTTTGAAAATACTGAATATTTTCTCCTTCGATAAAATTTCAAGGAAAACTACTTTCTTTCTCATTGTGCAATGGAAAGCAAATGGCAGCTAGAAACTGTAGCAGATAAAATATGTAACTTATAGCCGTATAAATGTTTCGGGAGAACTGTAAATAGCGTGGCACTCCAAAGAGAAGAGAGAAAGAAGAAACTTCTGTAGGAAATTGAGTAATTAGAACCCTCAAATGCTTTCATTTAAAATTCTACCCTAGTAGAAAGATGCTAACCAACTGATTCTATCTTTGTCCTGCTGATGTTGCCGCTCCATGTTGTTTTCAATGGACCTGTTCACTTAATATTTGTCACCGGGTCTCTCAACATCTCTGTGACAAGGATTTTCTTTTAAGAAGCCACAGCCTTTTGTAGAGACAGTGAAAAAGCACACACAAAACCTTGATCATTTATTTGTGGTGGTGCTATTCTTTTTCAGTTTGAAGAAATTATTCAGTATTCAAGGTATGCCAGATGCTGCTATAAAGTATATAAACATCACATCTTCTCAGTCTGAATCCAGAACACTGAATGCAGAATGATACTGTACACACACACACACACACACACACACACACGCACACACACACACTCTATTTTAGCTATTTATATCTAGGTCTTATTGCCATCTTTATTTCAAACTCCTTGATGACAGAGAACAGTTGTACTCATGTTTCATCTACCCAAATGCCTAACAAAGTGCTCAATAAATGAATACTCTCAGTAAATAATTCAATTCTAATAATCAGTGCATAATATAAAAGATCTACATTCTGTTTATATGAGTATGTTCAATTTCCAGAATTTTAGGGTATTGTGTTCCTAGAAAGTATGTACTTGAAATATTCTGTGTAAACATCAGTGAATAGTTTTAAAGGTAACCATGATTGCAGTTATTTGTTTACTAACAATAGGAACATAATAAACCACATACAACTAAATTCTGGTTAAGAAACAAACTTCATTTCTACCATAACATGTGTAGAGAAATGACATTGACTTAGAATTGTTAAAATAACAGGCTATGAAACATAACCAAATCTGTACAATTTACAGGTTATGAAAATTACAAAATTTTGAAGTGTGGAAGTTGTTTCACCATAAATATCTGTGACGATCTTCAGTAAGATTAATGTAAATGCATTAACCTATTTACGTTGGGTTTATATGCTAATTTCTTCCTTGAAGAACTTAAGATACTTGAGAATGTTAACAGTACATCTCTGATACTGACGTGATCACAAAGGTTCACTTCCCAGGGTAAGGCTCATTCACTATGCTCACTACAATTTACCTAAATGCCCTCTCTCTCTCTCTCTCTCTCTCTCTCTCTCTCTCTCTCT
>NW_004955433.1:19265886-19531096 GCF_000276665.1 Chinchilla lanigera | reverse complement strand
AAATAGGTACTATTACACAATGTATTCGATTTTTGTTTGTTTTTTCTGTTTCACTTCTCTTTTCATCATGTTTAAGAATGCTGGGCTAGACCTGTAAACTGATTGTATGGCTCACAAACTTGAGAGATGGTAAACTTTTTTTTTTAAAAATAGATGGCCAGATAGTAAAATTCATAGATTTTGTCATAGAATAACAAACAAAGGGAATGTGTGTGTGTGTGTGTGTGTGTGTATTAAGTATGTCCTAATTGCTTACGTTTGATTCAAACATTCAACTCTGCCATTGTGTCTGAAAGTAGGAATAACAAATATGTAAGCAACTGAGTATGTCTGTGTTACAGTGAACCTTTACTTACAAGCTGATTGGTTACCCAGAGACAGATCATAATGACTAGGCTATAAGAATCCCTTTGAAAAATTTGCTGTAAATGACTTTAGTCAAACTATTTGGCCTCAGGATCTCTTTGTACTCTTAAAAATTTTGAGGTGAATAATAGGTTTTAAAACTTGTCCTGCATCCATCTGTATTTATCATAAGAAATATTAAAATTGATACTTTTAAAAATGATAATTTATTCAATAATTTATTCATTATTTATTCAAGAAGTGATGCTCTGAGTGCTTGATAATGTCAACAAGATATTTAATAAAAATAATTGTTTCACAAAAAAGAAATAATTACTGATGAGATCAGTATGTTTATACATTTAGCAATTAGTATCTTTAATGTTCAGTGTATTAAAATAGAGCAAGCTCTTATTTCTATTTACCATTCAAGCTGGTGAAGGACATTATTTTGGTTAAAGTAAGTAAATAGAATCCAGCCACACATGGATAAATATTGAAAAAAGAAGAAGCACTTTAATAGTCTTACCAGATAATTATGGATACTCTTGGATACTATAACAAAATGCCAGAAGTGATAGTTTCTTAAATGCTAATCTTAAGTTCAAGTGTGAAAACTTTTAACCTTCTGGTTTCTTAAAACATATTAGTCTATCATACTTTGAATGGATCTTTTACTATTGCATGGTTTTGTAACATCACATATTAGTCATCTAGAAAATATTGGTTCTTTGGGTTAAACACATCTTCTGTGTGGTATCACTTTTCATTTGAGAATATTTTTAAAGATCATGTGTGTTAACATTATCACTGATCTTTCCACAGAAATGTTAAATAATGGGAAACTTTCCAACTGTTAGTACTAGCTACATATTTCTAAAATCTGATGTTTATTTAAAAGTTGAAAATTTCCCATTGGTATGTCATATTTTCTGTCATTTATATTGAAGTGACAAACCATCTTTTTTTTTCCTTTTGGAGAGCAGATCTGGCAAACCTCCAAATCTGTTTAACCATACTTTGTGTACAGTAAAAAATTTAACCTAGTTCCAAAAGAACCCTGACCTATGTTCTTAGTTTCTTTCACTTAATCACTAAATCCTTGGAGTGCTAGATCATACGAGTTTGTTAACTTTGGAGCTTGGTATGGTTGTAGATTAGCACACATGTTATTGTGTTTTCCTTTGAGGTGAAAAGATGTTAATATATGAGTTAATTTTTCTAAACTGAAACCCCAGTATTAAGGTTTGATTGCAATTTTGACACTTTGAGATAAATAAGTGGGTTTTGGGTTGCAGGTCTTAGCACTCATTCTCTCAAAGGTTCACCATCAATGTACTAGATAAGAACATGATTTAGAAGGAGGATTTTGCCTCACCCCTAATGTAATTCAGAGCCCTCTGGGTCAGGCCATATCATCTAGACCTTTAGAGAGGCTGCAGGTTGATGTTAACCACTTCTTCATGATCAGTCCGCAGTAAAATCACTGAATACTCAGACTAAGGTGAGTTTGCTGGCTGCAGACATCTCAGGTATCTTGTCACCTACCAAAGCCCAAAGGTAATGGTGTTTCTGACGACAGAGGAAAATCTCAAAAACTGTAACCAAGTCCAACAGCTTTCATCAAATTCTTTACATAATTACAGATAGTGTTTGAATGCAAGTGTGATACGGGGGACCTCTCAAATTGAAATTTATGGTAAAGACTGGGAGGGGAAGTTGCTGGTAGCATGGTTTGTCTAACTTCACAATTTATTCATCATCCTTTCAAGTAAAAACAGTGTTCTATAAGGAAGGCAGCTAGGGCAGCTCATAGATGATTGCATGAGAATTTTCCTTGGGGAAGCATCATACTTCTCCATGCAGCACAAGTGCTTTGAAATGAAAAACATGGGCCCATAGCGAAGTACAGAAATATGAAAGTACTCAAATAACTTACAGTTAAGATTTTCTCATAACTAAGTAGAAGTTTGGCAACCTAGAAGAAAATTCTTAAAATACGTGTATGAGGTGTACATGTAGATTTAGTACATGTAGCACAGTGTACTAAATCAGAGCTATGTCAAGTGCTATTCTTGAGTGACTTTTGCTTGTTAAACTGTAAATGTGTGGCAATAAAGAATGTAATAACCACTAATATAGTTTGATGTCATTGCCCTGAGGTAAAGCTCCAGCAGTGTTACTGTTACTTTTACACTATCAGTGCAAGTGTTAATACAACAAAAAGAGAATGTAATGTGCTACATTCATTATGAATATAATTCTGAACTCATTTTCATTTGAACTGTTTCCACAACAATTCTCCATACAACACCTCATACACGTATTTTAAGAATTTTCTTCTAGGTTGCCAAACTTCTACTTAGTTATGAGAAAATCTTAACTGTAAGTTATTTGAGTACTTTCATATTTCTGTACTTCGCTATGGGCCCATGTTTTTCATTTCAATGTCTTCAATTTTATAGAACTGTCTCACCTGTCTAAAGACTTTGTACTTCTGGTTATAAAGTATTCTCTTACTTCCTACAACACTGCAAAGTGATCCATTCCTGTATAATCTCACATTACGCACACTCATCCACACTCTAACACATGCCATTACTCATATTCTCACTCTTCATGTCTCCTCTTTATCCTTCAACTGGTTTCTTTAAATGCCTTCTTCCCAAAAGTGTTTCCTGTGATTAATCTGTTCTCTTTTTCTTCCATTCATTGCAGTATTCTGCATTACCTACCATAATATCTGGTAGGTAGAATATATAAAATCACATGAGTTAAAACTAATGGAATGCAAGTGTAGGGATGGTGACTCTTGGCATAACATTTTAAGATAGAATAATTCTGGTCTTAGTGCAAGCCTCAAAATGTGTCTGAAAAACATCCTGGAGGGGTTTCCTGACTTTGCCCTGCAATGCTTCTCCAAAGACAAAGAACATCCAGGCCCAGATAATGACTTATGGCCCTGCCTGGGTTGTTTCATCCCTTCCCTGGCCCTAGATAAACATTGTAACCATAAAGAAAATGTGTGGTTATCTAAAGGAGGACATATAGAACAGAGTATAGAATGTATATATATCGTTGTGGTTGGTCTCATGACCAGAGCCTGACTCAGTCACGTGACACAAGAAAAGCAATGTGTGGCCAGGGCTACAACATTCCAATTTGTTACCATAGAAACTAAAGGTATATTTAAGGTGGAAAAAAGGAAGGCCAGCTGCCCACTTTCCTGACCTGCAAGTCAGGGATGAGCGGTGACCAGTCTAAATTTATTTAATAAACTCTTTTTGTTCTAAATAGAGGCCTTCAGTCTCTTGTGAAATACAGCCTGATTTTTGCCATTATACAAGGACCATGATATATTCCGATATAAATTATCAATTTAAAGTCAAGTTAAGGCATTTAAGATCCAACACACATTTAAGATCCAACACAATTTGATTAAAACTGTATGTCTTCATTTATGCATAGATAAAAAGATAAATGTGTAGACACATGCATACATATGTACACTGGCTGGCACAGAGTAGGTCCTTAGTACACACTTGTTTAATGTATGCTTTAATATATATATATATATACATACATATATATATACTGTAGGATAACTGTACTGCTGCTATTTAATGGTTTATTGAAAGGCACAATTAATTCTTAATTTTTGACCAATTTTCCATGCTAATATCTGGTAATCTGAACAAGTAATTTGAAGACAACAATATGCAATATAACAGCAATTGGTGCATTCCTATTATCTTGTCTAGCGAAACTTTATATATTTTCCAACTTTTTTTTGTTTTTATTCTCTTTAATGCTTTGATCAATCTTTCATTCTTACATCTGGCAATCTGAGCAACTTCATTGAAGATAATAATGTGTAATATAACAGCCACTGTTAATTTCTATCATTTTGTTCTGAAACCCTGTATCATTTTTATTGTTTTTGCTTTGTCTTGTTTTTGTATGTGTTCTTGGTATTTTGCTATTGTTCTTTCTATTATTATTATTCTCTTTAAAGTAAAAAAAGAAAAAACATTATATTTGGTTTTATGCTTCAGCAGAATCATCAGTTATGCTTGTAGAAGATTCCCTGGTAGTTGCTTCTTGATGTTCTGCCTCATAGAAGTTCATTGTTTACATTCATAATATATTTTCCCCTTTAAAATAATTAAGTCATTAAGTCTCTACCAGTTTTCACAGACTTTCTTCATGTAAGAATTAACCTCTGGGTAGTTATTATGGTTTTTGCCTTCAATAGCCCTGCCTTGGAATGAGTGCGATGAGAAGGACAGGGAGAAAGGAAGTGGAAGGGTTGGGATTAGAGGATCAGAAGTGTGGAGAGGTTGGCCACCCCTTGGGTGAGGTGAAATCTAAGAAACTAGAAGGCAAAATGCAGAGAAAATTACTCTTGTCTATAAAGCTGTACGTAAAGTTGCAGGTATTTATGCAGATTAACCTAAGATTCTAAAATTACAGATGACAACATGGTGGCTCAAAAGAAAGCAAGTCTACTCAGAAAGACCTTAAATCACTGGTCCTGACCCCTCCGTGGAAGGCTGCCATAGATCTTCTGTTATTCCATGTGAGAACCATGTCAGAGAAGACAGTTTCATATGAGACAAAGGAGAGAAGGCCATTGGTACTCAGTCAAGTTTCTTCTAACAATTTCTCTGATGAAAATAAAATGGAATTTTTGTTTGTTACAGATTAGCAGGAGGGAGGCAAAGGTAAGGGGAATAGTCAAGAGTCCTGGGTCAAGATAAAAACACTTTTGACCACTTCAGTGTTTATTTTGTAACTAAGTTATCTAGTGCTTCAAAGTTATGCGGCAGACCTAAAACCTAGATGTTTTTCCCCAGAACAGTGCTCTTCTCAAAGACCCCCATTCAGCCTCACATAGGTTAAAAGATTGAGACTTCCCTCTGCCCAAGAAGAGTATTTTGTGTTCCAGGTGTGTCTCGGTCTCAATCCTCTCTCTCTGTCCTGCTCTTTTTCTCTCTCTGTCTCTGTCTCTGTCTCTCTCTTGTTCTCTCATCAAGAAGGGTTCAGAACCCTACATTTTACATCAGAATATTGTAAGTTTAAATTCACTAAGTTTAATTAGTGTCTCCATTTGACCTTTTAACAAGTACAGCAAAATATTTAAAGTATACAGCACCCTGCTCTGTGCATTCTTACATTGGTCGTGTATGTTATAGGTTTTTGCTATAGAAAAATAATACAAATAAAACTAGTTGGTCCTGTATGTAATATTTTATTTTATTTTACTTTTTCATGCTGCTTCCTTTCTCAGTTTCTTTGTACTTCATTTCAATTTCATATTTCTATTGCTTACTAGTGTTGCCCAATTGTAATGCTCCTCATCTACATCATGCTTTTCCCGTACCATCTGGGTTCTCTGAACTTCATTCATTTCTATGCGAAAAGTAACAAAAACCTAAACAGCTTTCAGAATCTGCTTTTGAACTACACCATAAACTTGCAAGGAATCCCAATGTTCATTTATCTCCTCTGAGAAGTAAAAAAGAAATAACTTTCAGATCTAAGAAAACTAACACTAGACATGAACACTCCATAATTTAATAAGGAAGTCTACCTCTTTAATTTTTCTGTTCCTTGAAGAATAGGCTTTGTCTTCTGTGGAATTTATTCTTGGCTGTCAAGCACTGATTGACTATTTGTAAGAAAAAACTTTTCACCCATAAATAAGAAATTTATTAAGATTAATGTTTAGATTAAAGTGCCCTATCTACTTAGAGGTTTAGAGATTAATAGTGTATCACTTGTCCTTAGCCAGAAGAAAAAATAATCTCTGTCTTTATGTCCCTTTCAAACATATATGTGAACATACATGTATTATAGTATATGCACATATATATGTATTAAATGTATGTATGTATATGTGTATGTATGCACACATATGTTTATATAGTATCTATTCCCCCCACATACCCTACAAAAGTCTGATGCACCAGCAGGACAGAGAAGGTGGTGGAACCAGAGCATGTGTGATAATGTGTTATTTTCTGAAGACAAAATATGTTAATGTATGAACTGTTATTTCTAAGCTAAAACCTCAGTATACAGATTTATTGAATGTTAGCACACTGTGATACAGAAATGTGTTTGGGGTAGTAGTCTGGGTCTCTAAAAGATCCACAATCACTGGCCTGGGCTATATTTGCAAAGGCTTCATAATATTGAAAATAGACTTCTGAACACTCTATATGCAAGTTAGGATGATATGCACCACCCTCTCCAACCTTAGGTTTTGTGAAGAAGTAGGAGAGGGTGAGATGGAAAAAAATCACCCTGAACAAGAGTTTAGATTTAAATCTATTAATGACATTTGAGGGCCAGTGTTTTTATTAAGTTGTTAAATTGCTGTGGCTGGGCTCAAACTTGGGATCCTACTGCCTCAGTCTCCCAAAGTCCATACCACAACAATGTTTCCCTTTTTAATGTATTGCTTAAAGAGCTCAGAGGTTTATAGGGCTGCTGAGTGCAATCCACTCTGCCTGAACAAACACAGTTAGTGATGGAGTATCTGTGACAAATTGTCAAAGAAATGTGGTTCTCACAACAGGAAGGAATCCAATTATTTGGCATCTCTATTTTTCCTGAATGGACTCTTCTCTCTTCCCCAGTACTGAGAACTATTTCACATGGGCTTCGTTTATTTAAGATTATTGTCTTCAGTATTGGATGGTGGATGGACCAAGTCACCAAATAGCTTCCAGACTTGTCATATCTAAATATGGTTCCACTCTGGTGAATCATTAATTGTCACCATTCCTCCTTAGATTACCCTTGGGCCCCTCCAAAACTGTCTATGATTGGGATTGCTGGAACAGGACAGATCCTTCAGCAAGCAGATAATTATGTAATATATTGAAATGGAACTTTGGGGAAGAGAAATTTCCATAACAGTTGAAGTGATTAGAGAGGGAACAATAAAGTGAGTTGTGTGAGCCTGGGTGGTGTGCTGTACAGGAGAAAGTATTCCCTGTCCTCCCATCATGACTGCCCCATTAGCTGCGGCCGTGGAACGATAGGGAGTCCTCAGTAGTGTTATGGTTTTGCACTTATTACAGCAGCTGGTCTTTGTGAATTGTTCTTGTGACAATGAAAAGAAAACAAGATACATCCTACATGTAAACAAGGTTTACAATGGTTGCCTCTGTGTGTTGATATGACAAGTACTTTTACAGTTATATATTAATTGCTTTCTAAAAATTTCCTAAAAGACATTAAGAATCCAAAGTAAATAAAAATTTTTAAAAACTGCATAAGATAATTTCAAACCAACTCCAAAGCCTTTTTGGTATTTGAGCAAAGTTGTCATTCCTACCTCATTTCACACATTGAAAACAAATGTATACCCACAGAGAATGCTTCTGTGTTTAACTGGTACGCAGTTATTAACAGAAGCAGTAACTGGAAGTACTGTACAGAACTTCAGTTACATTATTTCCTTGTATATGCCTCTTAGCTAAATGCCTGTTGTATTACTATTTACTTATTTCTTTCAAGAAAGACTACTTGACTTCACTTTCCAGGGGTATCTGCAAGAATAATGTATGGAGACTTCAAGTGCATTAAGATCAGGCCAGCCAAGAGCAGTCAGGGGATCTCAGAAGGGCTATATGCATTTGGGTGGTGTACTTTCCTGTGTAAACTCCTCACGCTACCTGACTTGTCATTTTGTGACTTTTACAAATTTTTTAATCTTCTTTCACTTCAAACTGATCAAAAATGATAAAAAAGTATTTGCAACACAAACAGCATAAAACTGACATACACACATACACATATACCTACATACAAAATATTTGTGAAAAGCAATATCCCTCGTTAAAAAAGGGATTTAAAAAATTATGAATAGACAATTTACAGAAGAGAAAAAAAACAAAGATCAATGAAATGAAAGGATGTTAACTTGCTCAGTACAGATCAGTCACCAAGCAGTATCTTTCCTTTGCACATACATTAGGTAAGTCACAAATTTAATGTAGCAATTAGTTTATTTCTAAGACAGACCTAGAACAATAGCTAATATATAAAAGTGCTTTTTTAAATGATTTCTGCTTTTCAGACCCCTTCGAGAAAAGGAGATACATATTACAAATAGTTTTTGTGGAGCCAGGAATTGAGGTTCGACTCCTAAGAAAGGGACAGATTTTGGCAAATGGCAGGGGAAAGAGGAATGTACAAAGTTCTGTTTTCAGGGCAAGACTCTTGGGGTTAATCACATTCTAAAACCAAGACATAAGACCATTTATGCAATGATTAAGCGAAGTGTAAGTTCATTTGCTAGTATTGCTTTATAAAACACTCCTCTTTTCGCTACTTCCTTTCTTTTGTCCTCTCTTTTCCTCTCTCTTTCTCCCTTACCATCAGTATATTCTCGTTATAATTACTATTAATTGAATATCTTATTCTCTGACTTGTACTGCATTAGACACTTCACATCTATCAGCCAGTCTTCACAGCAATCTTGTAAGAAATCCACTAATATTCTAATTTGAGATAGATAATGAAATCACAGTCCAGAATGGTTAATCAGCCTTCTTGTGTTCACTCAGTTGTAAAAAAAAAAAATGTGAGAAAGCTATGATTAAAAACTTAATTTTTCTGATACCAAAGCAAATTATTTTAGGTTGGAAATAAAAATGTGGCTCACACCAGGAACTCCAAATTCCTATAATACAGCTGTGGGACTCCTTGCAGAACCCACAGGTGAGAATAAATGTTTTATTACACTTTAGGCTCACTTTAGGAATGAAGTGAGTCAAGGGTACCCCAGCGACAAGAGTACAGATGATGTGACTTCCTCTGGAACTAGGGATCTCAGCCCTTCTCAAGGTGCAGATTCCTCAACTTCTAAGGGAAGGTGGAATTTTATTATGCTCTCACTTAGAACTTTTCTGGCTTTTTGTATTCTTTCTTGAGCATATGTAAACTGATTCTTCAAACCTGCAAGTGAGCTCAGTAAATACAGAGTAGCCGCAGAAAGCAAAGAAAAAAAGGAAATGTTAATCCCTTACATATGAAAAATAAATTAAAGAAAAACTTCTAAGACATTCTTAAATGTTTCCATATTAGCAGCTCTCAAACTGTGGAGTGATGTTAACCTATGTATACAAGATTCACAGAATATCTCCTGTGGTGTCTCCCTGCTGGTCCATGCAGGTAGAAAGGAGAGAAAGCATCTCACTTAGAAGTTTTCAGTAAAAATTATTTTTAACTTAAAAATAAGTATGCTATTGATAAAAAAAGTCTTAAGTTTCCTCTCAGTTTCATAAATGCCCTCCATGAACCTTATGTTGTTGCCATGGACTATTTTTTGCCCTCCTGCAAACATCTCACTTTTGTATGCCATAGCTTTTCATACGTTGGTTTGCTACCAAAGATACCCTTGAAATAAGTTCTGCTTATTCCAAAATTAAGATGCAGAAAAAAAGGTCATTTTCTCTGTGAGGTTATCCCAAATGCCTTCAAGACTTTGGACATCCCTGTTTCCTTCTGTTTCTATGTCTATTATAGTAGGCATCTGTGCATTTTTAAACCTGACAGATTTCACATTTCAATAAGGCTGTATTCACTAATTTGAGTTCCCTGAGCCATGGAATTGTATCTATTACATTATCTATCTTATGAAGTTGAATATATATATTCAATAAAAAGTTGAATGATTGAATTTCAACTCCTCCACTGAAGTCTTTTTACTTTCTCTTCAGAAAACTCCTATTTTATGAAGTTTACATTGTGTGGTAAATTGTTGTATAGAAAGTTGGAAAAATATGAAGTAATAACCACAAATAAGTGATTTCTGTGTTTTTTTCTTTCACAGAGAAAGTAGATCATTGATATCAATGAAGTGAAATAATTTCACACTTCACTTTTATCCTCAGCTGTGAATTCTAATTCCACCTCTGTTTGTACTATATACAATAGGTTGGCTGATATCTGAGATCCAGTATCTCCAACTAAAATCCTATAAGTCCATCTTACATCACAGAGGTTTAGTGACGATTAATAGGTACTTGATACATGTCACAAACTAGATACATTGTAATAACAGTTTTGCTAGATTATTCAAAGCTCCATTTAAAAAATAAGTACTACAGCAATTTCTTTGAAGATAACAATATGCAATATAACGACTGTTAATTCCTATCATTTTGTTTTGAAACCCTGTATCATTTTTATTGGTTTTGCTTTGTTTTATTTCTATGTTGCTATTTTGTTATTATTTTTTATTCTCTTTAAAATAAAATAAAAAATAAGTATTAGAATTGGACTTAGGTTAGGAATCCATTGATTAGCATACTTAGTGAATAGCTCCATGTTGTTCTGCCAATCAAGTGGAATTTCCTATAGTCTGAAGAATTCTAGATTGGGAGTTAGAAGGTAATTGCTTCATCTGATATGCGATGTAACCATTTATGAAGTTTACAATATGTAGTAAGCTCTTGTATAGAAAGTTGAAAAAATATGAAGTAATAACCACAAATAAGTGATTTCAGTGTTCTTTTCTGTCTCAAAGTAAGTAGATTATTGATATTAATGAAGTGTAATACTTTCACACTTCACTTTTATTCTCAGCTGTGAATTCTAATTCAACCTCTGTTCTTACTACCTATAATAGGTTGATTGATATCTGTTCTTTAAAAGGGTCTTGCTAAGATTTGTACACACCTGAGCTTTTGGGTTCTGGTACAATCTTCCCCAAAATTGTATTTGTGTTCTTGGGCGAATGATTGTTTTCATTGGGTCTCTCCCCCTACACCTCTTCTAAAACAAAAATAACAACACCTAACTCTGCCATAGTTCAGATCTTGAATGTGCCCCAAATCTCATATGAAGAAGGAATGGTCTTGAAGGCATGGTCTTCAGTCTGTGGCTATAGTGAGAGGTGGTGGAATCTTTAAAATGTGTGTCCTAATGTGAGGAAGTTAGGTCATTGGGGGATATGCCCTCGAGGGGAACACTGAAACACTGACCCCTTCTGGTCTGTCTCTCTGCTTCCCTGTTATACTGAGGTAAACAAGCCTCCTTTGTTACACACTCCTATCATGATGTACAAAGGAGCAGAGCCAAGTGACCATGGACTGAAACTTTTAAAAATGTAAGCAAAAATAAGCCTTTCCCCTTTAAGTTGATTATTTCAGGTATTTTGTCACAGGGATAGAATATTGACTAACAAACACCCAGCAACTTTGCAGCCATCAGATTAGATTGCAGTAATGCTGTTCATTGAATGTTTTCTGAGTTAAGCATTAAGCGGGAATAATCTTATTCAATATCACAAAAATTCTATAAGGTATATACTTTTCTCTATTTACAAACGTACAAAATGAAGCCAATGGAATGTTAATTAAATATTCAAAGAAATACACTCTACTTTGATTGAAAGCCCACACTTGGAGCTGTTAAGCTATATTGCTTCCTTTTAAATTTAGTTTATTGAAAAAAAAGCTATGACTCTTAGGATTTCTAAGTGCAGGATTTGGAGGTCAACAAGACAGAGTCCCCACTTTTATGAGATTTGTAGTATAATAAAAATAGTATACTTTCAGCTAAGGACAATAAATTTAGAAAAAAAAAGAAAAATGCAGGATAATATTATGGCCTAACAAGGGAGGAAGTGTTCTTTTGGATATCATGGTTCTTTTGGATAGGAAGGCCTATCTGGACAGATAATATTTGTTTTGAAACCTTAACAATGAAAGGAGTCTACATGTTAGAGAGATTCAGTTGTATCTGAAGTATTAGTTCTACAGTTTTGCATCTATAGTATTACCCAATGATTGTAGGCCAAATGTAAGAAGAAATCAATGATGACTCCATCAGCTGATCATTCGACGTGCTACTGGACTCAGCCCTTTCACTAATTGGCTGTAAGATCTAAGCAGCAGTTTTCAACCTTCACTGCATAAGAGAAATTCTATAATCACTAATTCCCCAGAAATTCTGATTGTATTGGTCTGGGGTGAGGCCAGAGTGTTTATGATTTAAATATTCCTCAGTTGATTCTTTTTTTTCTTTCCACAGTGATCTCTCCAGATTTAAAGAGAATAAAAAGAAATACCAAAATAACAACAACATAGACAAAAACAAAACAAAGCAAAAGCAATAAAAATGATACAGGGTTTCAAAACAAAATACTAGGAATTAACACTGGTTATTATATTTCATACTGTTATCTCCAATGAAGCTGCTCAGATTACCAGATGTAAGAATGCAAGATTGATCAAACCATTAAGGAGAATAAAAAAAATTAGAAACTATACAGAGCTTCACTAAACGTGATCAGTGTCAGTTAAGGACCAATTTAAGGAAAACATTTCATATCTCCTCAAATCTTAGTTTCCTCGTGGAAACCAGAGGGAAAGGTGCACAGTCTACAGAACAAGCTGGACCTTTGCCACTCAAAATGTGGTCCTAGGAACAAGAGCATCAACATCACACAGTAGAAATTCATACTGGTGAATCCCAACCGAGGCCTACTGAGGTCGCACCTGGAGTTTTACAGGACCCCTGAGCGATTTCACCCAGGGAGCCTGAGACTTGGTAGACGAGATCATGCTATGAATTCAAGGCACTGAATAACCAATGAGAAAAAAAGCAAGGACCTCCTTAAGTCAAGGATGGGCATGCAACATAACCTTATGGTCAACACAAAATTCTCTCAAGTTAAAGACAGCATGTCTCACATATCTCCAAGAAAAACTTATATATACATTTTTGTTTTCATATTTCAATACACTGCTCTGAACTTTAACCAAAATTTTCCCTACTTAAAGAGTAAATTATGAATATATTCATAAATCTCATTAAAATCTAATATTCAGCAAAACTGTCTGGTGTGTGTACTATGGGAATTTTTATTTTGCTGTATATGGAGGCCTGTACATAATATTATAAGTTAATGACATAGGCTGGTTTTCCAACATGTGATGATAGTTTAACTTATATTATGTACAGGCCTTTCCAACATGTGATGATCAGCTGATGGAGTCATCACTGATTCCTTCTTACATTTGGCCTACAATTGTCACTCAGCCTCTTTACTATCATCAGAATAAAAGTGTTCTTCAGAGACCAAATTTAATAATCATTGCATGTTGGAAAACCAGCCTATGTCATTAACTTATAATAATCATTCACCTATTCAAGTACACGAGACTAAACTTTCACTGAGTAAATAGTAATTTACATCTTTTTGGTACAGAAAAATTAACAGATGAATAAAAACTTTATACACTCACACACACACACACATATACATGTGTGTGTGTGAGCACACCTCCCACAGAGGAATCAGTTTTTACAAAATGTATTAAATTCTCTGTTTTAAAATTCTCTTACATTTGGCTTAGTCATTGACTTAGAGAATTGGGAAAATTGCAGTTATTTGGGCACTCAGGTGGTCCCTTAGGGTGTTTCTACACATTTGTCCAGAAAATGGTTAGTCAATCTGCACTATTTGATTTGATGATATAATCACAATAATTTTATTGTTTATGTAGAATACCATCAAAATGAAAAGAGCCAGCGAACATTAACTGATTGGGCTTCTTTGGTCCATTATGGAAGAAAACTAAAAATAGTGCTTTCTTCTTATAAAATAGTACTGGCCCTACTACAAATTCACAGAGAAACATGCACTAACACACACAATAAAACAGGTACACATACACACACACATCCTTTCTTCAATAGGAAAGGAGTCACTAAAAATGACAGAATGCTGTATCTGTGTTTTGTCTCCTTGGCTAAATAAGTTTTTGGTTCCTGTTAAATCAATATATTAAAGGATAATTTAGTGGAAAGAAGACAGAAATTACGTTTTCTTGTTTCTCTGAAATAAATTAATTCACGAGGTGCTTTATCTTGTTTAAAACTTGTCTTAACCCAAGGGATATCACTGAATGATCTTTAATGTAGAAAAATAAACTCGGTACAGTGCAGATATACATTTAAATAGCATTGATAAATCAAATTTAAACGTCGATACTTGTTAGCATTCCTTTAAATATGCTCTCCTTCCAGCTAATGAAAACCTCGGAGAGATTCTGAATGCCCTGCTGCTATTGATCACCCAGGGTGCTAATTTCCCTCCTGAGTTTGTACTTTGGCCAGAACTTTCACATTCATATTTTGTAACTAAAGAAAGTAATAATTATAAATTAATGATACCAATTCTACTGAAATGCAATTATTACATTCTCACTGAGGCTGCAAAAAATAGCTCAGCTATAGCAAAGTTTCAGTCAACATCTTGATCTCATAAGGTTATTTGTATTCATGCTGGAAATGGACTTTGAGATATTGGAACTGTGCACCTAGATTTTTCTGTTGATCTCTAGCTCTGCTTACTGGTGGTAGAAATATTAATGGATTATTTCTAAATGCACCATGAAAGATTAAGCTGTTGTTGCATCATATAATAAATTAAAAAGCCAATTTCATATATCAAATCATTAGAAAATTGTGCAAAGACAGGCTGATAGTGTGTGTGTGTTTGTGTGTGTGTGTAAGACAGAAGACACCTGCAGTTGCTTTGATACAAGTGTACAAGCAGCATTTGGGTATTTTCCTATTAGAATCCTGGTTCTATGTATGCTGGCTATAGCTATTCTTGGCCTCTCTTTCATAGGAAATGGTATGCAGTTCACCAGTGTTTCTAAGTCTTTTCACACGTGCATTCTAAATAGATATAATGAAAAGTCAAAACTATTATTTTAATTTCAAATACTCATCTGCTATGCTCTTCAGGTACAATCAAAGTTCCTTCAAGCATTTTCAATCTACAAAGAAACTCAGCTTTATTTAGCTTCAAATCCAATTTTTAAGGATCTTCTAAAGTCGATATGAATATGTTAATTTAGTTTTATCATCATAACCACATAAGTGCTTATAAATATCTGCAGGATCCACGTGTAAGCATACATATTTTAACATTATCAAAAACCTTATAAAATTGTTTAGTTCTTAGACTTGATTATGGTTTCCAAACAACTCAAAATTATTCATAGAAAAAATATTAACTGTACATTAAATTTAACATTCTCTAAAACTATTTATTGTGTTACTAGTAGCAATTTATGCTTTTAATATGTGAAATTAATAATTCTATTAAAACAACACTACATTATTATATTACATATGCAAATATTTTAAAGGTAGGTTTCTCTTTTCTCAGCATCAACAATTCTTCACATACATTTTAAAATAATTTACCTTTATGGATAAATTCATTATTCAGTCTTAACAATTCCCATTGAAATAATTAATGACTTTGACCATTAAAAGATATATTAAAACAGAAGAACTGTTTTATATTTAAGCAAATCTTATGAACACTAAACTAAGAAAACTCATGTATTCCATTTATACTTTAAAGCAGTGATTTTTATAATAGATGCTTATACTTCACAGTACCGTAGCATATCTATTAGCAAATATGCTTATAAAATTGTCCATTTAAAGAACATTCTTACAATGTACATGGACTTGTAAATCCCAAGATGCTGACAACATGATATGCCAGCTGCAGACAGAGAAACTGATGAAAATGCAGTAATTTTGAATTTTAATATAATATAAACCATGTCAGCAACATTTTTGAAGAGCAGCTGCCAAGATTTCAATTCAACTGAATGGATAATGTTATTTTTATATTCCCTTCTCTTCCAGCAAATTAGACTTTTCCCCTTTTTTCTTATGATAAGCTTTGCCTTATCAACAACGACGAAACTTCTGACTGAATGTCATGCAATGAATTATCGCTGTGTTTAAGATGAAAGACTAATTACAGGGATGGAGAATATATAGACCACAACATTGCCAAGGAGAGGAACAGTAACAAAATAGTATTTGTTATTTGAAATTTGATATATTCCATTGCGGGGATAAGTAATGTTTAAAAAAATCTGTTTTCTGTTCAAATTTAAATTGCAATACATGGCATGTTGCTTACTAACTCAATTTCTTGTAAACCCAAGTGAAAAATAAATTTGACAGTGTATTTTGTGTTGAGTCAGATTTCCCTCGTGTTAAGCCAGCCTCCTGAGGATGTGTAAAATGCAAAATAAATGGAATGTGGCACTACAGATTTGGCCAAAATCATTTGCCACAGCTCCCAGGATATCAGAACATACTGTGACTTAGAGACTCCATAAGCTGATCTGAACTCAAGACATTCAACTGTTCCCCTACCTACTCCTACAAGCAGAGTTTACAAACCCTGCTGAGTAGTGATTACTTATAATGACTATTTTCATCATCACCCCTCTAGGTTTACCTTCCAATCTACTTTTGGAATGATCTTTCTAAAACACCAGCAGCTACAACATGCCGGTTTGAAGTTGTTCAACAACTTTCATGGGTTTAGGAGTAAAACTGATGTTCCTTAGCCCAGCCTCTGCCTACCTTTCATTTTATCCCTTGTTCTTCTTTCCTGAGTTTCCCACAAACTATATTGTGGCCATAAGAAACACTTCTCAATTTCAGAATTTCACTCCTTTTGACTAAATCTCTATATCCTTGCACAAACTATGCTCTTTATAATTTTGTTTTTTTTGATTACCTCATACATGCCCTTTCCTCCAGCAATCCTGCCTGCATGACCCAGTTGGTTTCATTCTCTGTCCCAAGCAGAATTTTGAATTCTGATGCCTCCATTTTTTATCATTTATTGATTGTTATATGGAAGTTCTATGGCTGAGAACAGAGGCCAGGGTTTCAAAATATCTCTTTAACATGTCAACCTATAACCTTAAAGAAATCACTTACCCTCTCAAAGCAATGGTTTTATCATAAAATGAAAAAAATGTTGAAAGAAACCCCTTGCTTGATGGAGATTTTGGGGGCACAATCTGAAATACTCTGTATAGTAACATGCCTGGCAGTATAATGAATATTCCCATCATTTTGAGTCAGATTATGCCTTTTTCAATAAAATCTGCAAGTCAAAGATGATTTTGTACTTTTTGGAATATCAGTTTGTGTCAAGAAATTACTTTTTCAGAAATTTGCATGAGTTCATAATATGAAGCATATGTGTTGGGCATATAGATACAAGCATACAGACACACACACAGAGCACAAAACTACACACACACATTCACACACACACACACACACACACACACACACACACACACATACACACAAACACAGAATAATGTGGAGTTCCAGTAATGACGCACATGACTTCAGAAAAATTATTGTACTTTATGAACTTTAATTTTTTTAGTGTCTGACTAATGTTTCATTAAATGATAACATAGCTATATTTCAACTCAGTCATGAAACTAGGATTATGAATTCCATAGTATATGAGTATAGGTCTTCTAATATACTGATCCTAAAACATTAGCTTCATTCTTACTTAATTTTTCATAGTTTATGTAAGGTATGAATTACTGATCTTTGGCTTGTGCTACGGCAAAATTCTTTCACAAAAAGTAACACATTCTTCTCATCCCTAAAATGAAAGTTTCTACTTTGCATTTGAGAAGAGTGGTAAAATCTGTGAACGTTCAGTTATGTTGAGGGCGGCAACATCTTGGGTCTGTAAATGGGCCCTTCCAAGAATGCATGGAATTATATATCTCAAAACTTCTACTCTGGCTGCTAAACTCTTCAGAAAACTGATTTTCAGTGTAATTTAAGACAACTTCAAATAATAAATTAGATATTTTGAAGGACATTTATTGTGCCTGTAACACTAAACTAGAGTGTCTTGCATGGGGTTTGAGTTCCAAATATTCTTAAGAGGCCTGACCTCTTTTCTGTGTCCCTAACATTAAACTTTAAGAAAAAATCATTCCAAATAGCATTTTGAAATGCAGGAAGCACCTTTGAAGAGAGATGCTATTCCTATGGAGCCCACACCCTCTAATTTCACCCGGAGATGTTCACTCATGCACCAATCACTTAGAATAAATAACTTTGACAGGGCTGGCTTTGAATATCCTACAGTGCATGAGGTTTTGTTCTGTATCTATTGCAAATGCAAATCCAGTCTTTTAAGTAGAAAATCAGGAATTTAAAGATTTTAATTGAGTGACTCTTACTAAATTAATAGAATCATAGATTAGGTAGTAGTATAACTCCCTCTCCTTACAGAATTAAGACATACATTAACCACAAACAAAATAAAATGCAAATTCAATTGAACCACAGTATTTTTCTATAAAATTTACAGAAGTCAGGTTATAAGAAAATATAGAGATCAGATAATGACATAAATTGATAGTCCTATGTTTCAGGTATGAACTTAAACCAAGGAGGTCTTGCTTCTTTGGTAAATAGGCCTTGATGTGTGCCTCACCTTCCTCTGCATGCTCCTCTTCTGTTCCACCTTGAAGTCTATGCTGTTGTTACAATGAACTTTCAGAGCTTCTTTCTTCCTTTATTCTTTCTGTCCTTCTTTCTTTTTTTTTTTTTTTTTTTTGACTTTTTTGAGACAGCGTCTCACTATGAAGTTCTGGCTGGCCTTGAACTCACTTGTTAGCCCAGGTTAGCCTCAAACTCACAGTTGATTCTCTTGCCTCAGCCTCCCAAGTTCTGGGATTACAGGCCTGTGCCACCATGCCTGGCTAGAGTTTCTAAACGTGCCATATTTTTAGTACAATAAAGCCTCTGTATGTGTCTTTCCCTCCCCTAGAACATTTATAGTCATCTGTTACACACACTCCTACTCATACTCCAAAATCCATTTTAGATATCTTTTAGCTGATATAGAGTTCTGTCTCCCATTAAACTTAAGAGTCATACTTCATTCATTACCATGAGTCTAATGTTCACATATTGCCTGGGATAAAATATGTATGCAGTGATATTTTTAAATGAATAACTAGATGAATAAATTAATGAATGACACGGAGAAGATAGAAAGCCTGGACATTCAACAGGAGTAAGATAGTGTAGAAAAATGGCCTGGGGATAGGCTGGTCTCATGTACAGCAACGTATGGGATCATGATTGAAAAAATTACTGAGTAAGATGACAAGTTTACCTGGCTATTGGATATAAGAACGCTGAAACCAGGATCGACGTGTTAGTCTCTAGATAGTCATAGAATATTTCTAAGAGTGTTTAAAATTACCAAACATACTATTTCTGAAGAATTTATTTTTCTTCTTTAATAAAGCTCTTGACCTCACAAACAAAATCAGACTCATTTAACAAAACCTGAAGTGGGACAATAAGAAAATGATAGGGTTGATATCACATGACACTCACCTTAGTCCTGTTGCATTTAAATGGTGGCTCCTGGTTTGATGTGGCAATTTATAAAATGTTAACCTTGAGACCTGGGTAAATGAATGCCATTTGCAGGGCAGAGAGGCTGTACTCTGGGACTGTGTCTCGTTATGGCAAATAACAGAGCAAGGATGGAAACTCAGACATCCCAGTAGCCGAGGTCAGAGTTCACAAGCAAAGTGCCTGCATGTGTCTGTCATTGTATATTTGCATTTTCTATATCATTTTATTTTTCCACTGTGCTTTAATAATCATTTTCGCTATTTACTTTTATGCGTGAAAAATTCACAATTTGCATCTGCAAATATCTCCTTCTAGATACATCTGCCCACCTGCAGCATAATTAACTAACTGAAATTCTTTGACATTCTAAGATGTAAACAGTTTCCTAGCGCTGATGTTGGTAAGTCTGCAAATATTAAAAGTTGATGCATGGTCACTTTTTTTAAGATACAGCTTTACCTTTCCTGCTTGTAAATTCAAGAATAATTTTCTGTGGTACAAATTTGAAAATGTTTGGGAAGTGTAGAGGGTTCTCTGATCCTCTCCTGTTCACAGAAGCACTAAGTCTGTCAAGTGAAGACAGTATAGCTGACCGGTGGCTTGAGGCTTCATTTTCCTGGAGGTCTGTTTTAAGCAGGAACATGAACTTGCCCAGTCTCATGATATCTTCTCCAACTCAGGCTTCCTTCCTCGGATTATCTCACGTGTAGCAATGAGTAGACAAAATAAGTTAAGGCCTTGCTACATTTGCTGCAATTTAGGATCATTTTACAAACTGCATCAGATTGAGAGCTTCCTGTAGGATTGATTAGGACTTTTCTAATTTGCCATTGCAATCCAACCTTTTTTGCAAGATCATAATTAAATTGGTAAGTAGGCAAAGAAACACTCCCTAAAATTCTCTGCACATTAATTTTTGTCTCAGAATCTGTCTCCAGGAAAATTTGATCTACAAGGATAAGTAAGAATATTTTGTCAACCTAAGAGACTCTAAACTTGGAAAAACTGTGAAGGTTAAATTAATATATCAAAAATCTCATAGAAAGCCTGGCCACCCTATCACAGAAATAATCAAAGAATGCTGAGCAACCATCAGAATCATCATTAGAAGAACTTTGCTGAGTACCTTTAAGCACAGTTTGAGTGGTCATGACACCTACTTTTAGGCATTTGTTTCATAAGAAAATGAAGAATATGACAGATATTCTTCGTGCCAACTTCTTACAAATTGTGATGATATCAAAACTCTTATAATTTTCACAGCTATCTGTACTGAAAACTTGATAGACATCTTTTTCTCCGGTACCGGGAACCGAACTCACGACCTTGCACTTGCCAGGCAGGCGCTTTGCCGCTGAGCTAAATCCCCAGCCCCTTGATAGACATCTTGACAGACTAGAAAACTGTATTGTACTTTCTCAGAGTAGTGGAATATATACCCTTCACTTGTGATCCCTCACTGCATCCATAACAGTGACTTACAGTCAGTGAAACTAGTGGCATTGTCCATTTATAGGTGAGCATAAATGTTTGGCAAAGACAAATTATTTCTTCAGGTAAATGATTGCAGATGAATAAAGGTTAATGGGTGCTGATTTAAACCTTTAGGGATAGAAATTGACGTGTAACTTATCAGAGGAATGAAATGAGTCTTAAGTAAAGGATTTTGGTTCCTACTCTGATGATCATATTTGTCCGTCTTCCCATGCATGTGCAGTACCTTGGCTTTTAGGTGGGGCTCTGCTGCCAAACACCTAGAAAAATAAAAGGGTCTTTCCTAAAACCACAGCCAGGAAGGAGCCAGAGAACACAGCAGTCTTTTCTTTATATTTCCTGGAACCTTATTTAAATGTTCCAAAGAAAACTGACTAACAGACATTAAAATGAGTTTCAATAAAGAGTTGGCATCACTCTGATCTGTAACTGGTTTTGCCTAAAAGGTGTCTAAAACTGTTTAGCTGACTTTATGGAGGGAAGGAGAAATTGTTTCTAGATCGTATCTCTAGGTGCTAGGAATGGTCAGAGTCTGATGCTATAGAGACAAAATTCACTTTACACTGAAACAGAGAAATTTGTTGTTCCAGATTCAGAAAGATCAGTGTTAACTTTAAGTGCATCTTGTAGTGAGCATCAGCATACCTGAAGATCTCCAGTACTGCTCTGAAAAACTCTTTTGTTTGAAGAGATAGGTGTATTCATACAACACGGAGAAAAAGAAAAAAAGAAAATGGAAAAGAAGCTGAGCAAGTGTGAAGTAGAGAAGTTTATCTATATTGTTTTTTTTTTTTTCAGTGATTAGGAAAGCATCATGAAATTGTTTGGATCTAGAATGGCCCCCATAGGCTCATGTGTTAAATGTTTAGACTTTCTATTGTCCTTATTAGAAATTCATGGGTATGTCAAGACCTAGTCAAAAGTTATAGGTCGCTGAGGATATGCCGTTAAGCTGGACTGTGGGACCCTGACCTGTTTTATTTTTCTTGTGCTTTCTGGCCATGAGGTCATTCATTATGTTCTGCCAGGCACCTCTGCCATAAACCCTCAACAAAGAGGTTAATTGATCATTCATGGAAACTTTGAAAACTGTGAGTGAAAATCAACTTATCTGTTGTGTATCTTAGATATTTGTTACAGTAACTGAAAGCTAGCTAACATATCCCCTATTTTGAAAGCTAGTAGGCTTCGTATAAGGAAGAATAATGGACAGATTCTGCTTTCTCCTGCTTAGCTTTCCTTTTTCTAGTTTGTTTAAGTTAAAGTATCTGAACTCTCAATCACTGAATTCTTTTTGTGTAACATAGAAGTAATATTAATGTATACCACTTCAGTCCTGAGCACTCAGAAAGAGATAAGGACTTTTAAGTATTTCAAATGTAAAATTTGACTGAGAGATGGTAACAAGAACACCCAGGACTAAGAGAAACCTAAAATATGCTATTTGAATACAGTATTTGAATTCTTCTTTTATTCTGTCTGTTGCTATATGTGTGTGTGTGTGTATATATATATATATATATATTCATAAATGTCTTGATTTTGACTTTTTTTACTCCAAAGGAACATGCAAGACTTAAAAAATTTTAGAAGTTACAATATCCAATTTTGCTGCATAGCAAAACAGTACAAAATCTCAGTGACATGCAGTGATAAATGTTTATTTCTCAATCATGGTGTGAGGGTCAGCCAAGGCTCCAACTCAGGATGTGGGCCAATTTCAGGTGCTGTATGCTGTACCTGTTTTATTCTAGGGGTGCACTGGAGGTCGGCAGCCACCTAGGGCACATGTTTCTCCCCATAGATGAGTGACATTCAGCAGTGCAAACAGAAGCACAACACTTTTCCATGTGTATACTTGAAACCAGCACACACCCACTTTCAACTTTACCCCCGTGGAAGAAGCATCTCCCTTGCTTCATCTAAACATCAGTAGGTTGGACAAGTGAACTTCTTTTATGGAGAAGTTGTGTAGGAATGAATATTTACAGAATGGTTGTCTAATCTACTACAAATGAGGCTGAGGAAAGTTAGACATTTAAAAATGGCTGGATAAGAAGAAAAATCTAAAAAAAATTCTATATATTTTTCACAAAAGAGTAAAATATAATTTAGAGATTGAAATTTTGTTCAAAGTATACTATAGTTATAGAACAAGCATTTCCATGGGCTGCTCAGCAGTTAGCATCCAGGTATTTGGGATCCAGGTATTTGGGATCTCACTGCATCCATAACAGTGACTTACAGTCAGTTATGTTATGAAGTTGCCTTCATAACATAAGACCTCTGCTGGGGATATATCTCAGTTTCACAGCACCTACCTAGCAAGCGCAATGTTGTGAGTTCCATTCCCAGTACAAAAAAAAAAAAAAAAGCTAATTGTCTTCTCAGTTTAAAGACCTCTTGTGGCTACACGGTAATTTCTGTCCACATTTCAGATCTCTCTTGGCATTTTCATGTGTGCTCATGGTTTCTGATCATTTATAACTTGCTCTACATTTTAAATTTTGCTTCTTTTCATTGCTTCATCTCTATGGTCACTTTCTCAATATCATTTCTTCAGTTTCTCTGTGTGTTTTGTACTCAAATTTATTATTAGTGAGATCTTATTTTTCTAACTCTGCCATCTCTAGTGGGCAAAAGCCAGAGGCTGGAAGTCCATTGAGCAAAACCTGCCTTCAGTCACATGCTTGCTTCTGCTGAACTGGTTTCTATACTGGGAATATGATATGAATTAGTTTGCAATGCATCACCAGTCCCAATAAGCAAATTACTTTTTGTAGAGGTTTAGTATGTCTGTTTCTTTGAGAAAGAGTCTGTACACCTGGTGGGGAATTTTGAATCACTCCTCAGAAAGGAGTGATTTGACATATAAGTTCTTTGGTTGGTCTTATAAGTGCCTATAAATAGGATACAGAAGGAAGGAAAGAAGGAAGGAAATGTTAAGAAATGGGAGAGCTGACAATGTCTCTCACAATTACTCTTTGATACCTACCTCTATAATACTACTTCAGTCTCACTGTCTCTAAACCTCACATGTATTTCTATAAAAGATTTTGAGGTTTTTCCCCTATTTCTGAAAACTTCCAAGGACAGGAAGGTCTGAACTTCAAGAGATTGATTATGTGTAGAGAAAATATTATCAGTGGAACACCTAGAATCCTCATCTTGTAATTTTCTCTAGACAATAGTCACATTTTCCCTCTTGTTTTACTAACAATTTTTTGTGTTTTTAATTGAGAGCACCCACACTGGTTTTCTGAGAAAAAATTTGGCCTTTAAATTTCAATTCTTGATCTAGCATCACTCTCCCTTTCCTCTATATTTTCATAATTGTAGTTGCTTGTCAGGACTGCCCAATTGCCGGTGAAATCACTGTTACACTGTGGATTCTACCTAATGAGAATACTGTAAACAAGAATCAACACAAACAAAATTACTAGTACCAGATGATAACTAAAATGTGAATACTATTCCAATGAGTTGAAAATTCTAGGAGTCACCTTATTTGCAATACCTGAATTGCAAAATAAGTGCTAAATGTAGAAAAATATTTTCTTAAATATATTATTCTCAACAGCAACAATGAATCAATAATAACTACACATTATTGTATGATTTATGCATTCCAGGAGCAATGTTTCTAACTTAAGGTGTATGATCATATTTAATCCTCACAGTTACCTTCTCCTGGGTGGTTATAACACCCATTTGAAATGTACTATAAATTAATTTTAAGGAAAGATAAATAGCCCATGCAGTCTACTGTGCAGCACAGTTGGGAACACATAGGTGTTTAATAATAATTGCTTTGATTTAGCTGGTGCTTAAATAAATGATTAGATGAATGCTTGAATTTGATGAAATGAAAGGTTTGGGTAGACAAGTTCGGGCATAAATAACAGAAAATACTAGGGGTCTTGAATGACAGGTTAAGCTTCAATCTTTTACAATTATTAGAAGAGATACTGAGATGATTTTGAGCAATAAAGTGACATTTTCAATATTTTTTATTGAATACAAATATTGTATTTTACATCGTGAAGAAAGAAATAAGTTGGAGATACTGAAGTCAACCTAGAGAGTGTTACAAAAATCTACATGTGGTAAAGAGTTTGAATTGCAGTGACAGCAGCGAGACTGGAAAGAATAGGATTAAGTTGAGAAAATAGTCACAGCATCATTCATTTCCACAACTGGGAAATTGATAGACTCAGTAATCAAGAGAAATGAAAGAGGTAACAGTACTAAAACTGCCTTTTGTGTAAAGCACATTTCAACATAATCGCTTTAGGGCCTCATTTTGAATATTAATTGTATTTATTATACCATAAGGCATATACTTTTCTGGCATAGAAATATCTAAGAGTCTGAAAACTCTTGATTAGTCCAATGTCATTTTTTAAAGCAAATACTATATTCTGGGAAAAATTTTCTTGATAATTGCAGTATTATATACCAAGTTATTTTCAATGCTCTTTAACTACAGCCCAGTGAATTTTTCAATGGTGTATATGCAACAAATATTCCTTAAATGAATGTATGAGGAAATCCTGCAAGATGACACTAAAACAGCTCTCTGAGGTGGCTAGAAGCTTGAATTTCCTTTTAATAGTAAGGAACTGGCTTGAGCAAATTTGCTCTTTACCTCACCCAAAATGTGACTAATGAGACTTGAATTGAGATACCGTCTACTGTGTCAAAGTCTCACCTAAGTATACAAAAGGATGGCCTTGTCAACCCACCAGTGAAGATTAACTATATTTATAAAATTCAGTAGGGTAAAGTCAGAGAAGATAATAAAAAAAGTAACATGCTGATGGCTTGAACTATAAGCATTCATCTCATGTAGGTGTAAAATATGCTGCTTCATCTCATGCTCTTTTGTTGGAATGAGAACAGTGGGAGATGTGCCCCCCTCAGCTATGACATACCATGGCAGATGTTCACCTGAATGCTCTCCAGGTGAGAACCTTAACCACCTGCAGCCAGCATAAGAGAGAGAGCCCCCAACTGAGACTTACAACTGCTTCTGCTGTCTGAGGGGACTGCTGCCTACATATCAAATCGGAAGCAAATAAGCAAAACAGAACCCAGCGTCTCATAGATAACTGTCCAAATGAAAGTGTCTTGTATGGTTAATACAATTCTTAAAATAAACAAGTATGCCCATAATCCACAGCTTTTAGTCAGATGCTGCATTTTTAACTACTGTATTTTTTGATATTTCTGTTCCACCAAAAGCAATCTGTGTTTCTAGACCTGTGGAGATATAGTAGGAAGGCAACAATATACAAGTCCACAGACATGGCTGTAGGGATGATGTTTTTCTGTCCTCAAAGGCCTGGTGGTTTTGGTTCTATCTCAGAATTTCTGAACCACAGCATTAATATATCTAACTGATGGAGGCAGAATAATATTATTTCTATTCTGCCACCCTAATATACTCTGAGATCAATAAAATTATTAACCAGTTATTTACTGTATCTTATCAATAGATTGGCATTCTAAGCAAGAGGAGAAAAGATGCCAGACACACAGTGTTAACTATGTGGATTTGAAATAAATTAAAGTGTATTATAGCAAGGTTATCAGGGAGTAGTGGTGTCATTTCTTTAACTATCCAATGTTCTTCCTTGCCCTTAAAAGTAGATGCACACACAGACACACACATGTGCACACACACATTCACCAAGACAAACTAGGGGTGGGGTTCAGAAGAGGAACAAACACTAAAAGCAGGGATATCACTAGAAAGTCATTAAACTTTCTTCTTATGAAACAGTGCAAACAATTCAATATTTATTGCACAACTTAGAAGAATGCTAGCAGCATCAAGATATTGTAACTGTACTAAAATTGTTTCCAGACCTGAAAGATATAAAAAGATGTAAGGAATGCTGACAGAAGAGATAGCATGCAAATTAAGAAATCTCATCATTTCTGGAATCAATTTCACTACAACTTGAGAATAAAGGCATTCCAGTGCCTTTCCAGTTATAATTGTCCTTGTGTAGTTGAGCAGTACTCAATAGATTTTTATTTACTTGCAAATTAGTCAGTTTGATCATACAGGAAATCAGAGAATTTTAGTTACTTTTACAGTTTGTTGAGCCAGACTCCAAACCTGATACCTGTAACCACTAGACACGTTGTCATTTATCCAACTCTACTAAAAATTAACATATTTCACAGAGCTTTCTTGCCACTGCTACTTTAAATATGGTTCTCACATGCTTAAACACGAAAAAGAAAAGAAACAACCATGTCAACTGCTGAAAACTTTGCAAAAACTACTGTACTACCTGGAGGGTTGTTGCTTTTGAAAATGCTCTGCAATCAAGGCAATTAAGCAGACAGCCCAACCCACATGGCTGACCACCCTGGAGTGATTCTCCCATTGAGCTTGTAATAAAATCATAATCACTTAACTAATCTCTAGTGTGCTTGGACATTTTTAAATATAGAAAAGTAATTGGGCCAACATTCCTCACAGCCTGTTAGATGAAAGATTTGAAAGTATACATCTGTATTGTCTGCAGTGTGTATCAATTTTTTTTCTAATCTACCAACTGGTGAATTTGAAAGATTAGGAAAAGTTGCAACTTTTAATGAACCCAACATACTCTAGACTTCTGTAATGCTGCTTTCATGAATATGTCAGTTGACACTAGGTTGGAGCACTTTCCTAAATACAATCCTTTGAATATGTATGAGTTTTGCACAGGAAGATGAAAGCATTGTTAGAAACAATATACCTTAGAAAATTTTCTGATTTTAATTTTAGTAAATGAAAACAATGCATTTAGATATAATGGTGAATCTTCTGTAACAAAATAAAATGGGAGTTTAAAAACTTTTACCCAACATCACTTCATTCTAAGTATTGTTCAATAAATCATACATTTTCAAAGGAAGAAGTGATTTCCAGAATGAAACTGTGTTGGTGTGAAACTATAATAAGGAGCACTAGGAATAAATATAAAGACAACCATAGAGTCCCTCCGACTATTACCAGATAAACATATATGTTCATTGATAAACTTATTCCTCTGTACTTTTAAATAATAGAAATAATAGCTTTCTTCTCAAGAGTTCCAATGGACTATTTCTGAAACAGTATTATACACTAATAAATTATTACCAGCAATAATATTTTTTGTATTTATTGAACATTTATTATGTCAGGCAATGTGCTCAGATTTGTGTGCACATTGTCTTATCAATAACAGTATTGAAGAGATACCCTGATTCTTTTGCTTTATTGTTTGAAAGATTAACTTTCTGAAGCCTTATCACTAATCAAAGAAGTCAGACCTTGAAATTAGTTCTGTTCTACTCAACATACCATGCCATTATTCACAGTACTGGCTGTCCCAATCTTAATGTTAGATCATGTTTTGGGCTTTCCTGTTAGAAGTAATAGACTCGGTGTTGATCTCTATCATCAGAAAAAATTCATCTTGTTTTTCCTGACCTAATATATTACCTTACACCTGGACAATGGGGGAGACAAAGAATATCAAAGTACTTCAATATGTTTTCAGACTGTGGTGAAATCCTTTGGTGTCCCAGATACCTAACTCCTCCTATACTCTGCTGCTATTCTAACCTTCTTGACATGTAGATTTTCATGTGCACAGCAGTGTAAAGGATAGAACCATAAATGTAAGTCATTCTGTGTACAAAGAGGTATGATTTCCAATTTAGGTCCCTTGTCTCTAGTTCAAGACTACTAAATGTGTGATGTTGAATATTTCAGTGTTTTTCTCAAACTTCCATTGCTGTTCTAGACAAGGTTCTTACAAATCCTTTAGTGTTGATTACTTGTGTTTCTTCCCAACTCAGCATTCAATGATGTCATGATAGTAGCTTAGGATCTGCTATGTGGAAAGTACATATATGACAGATGAACACAGATGATACATATCACATCACACTTTCTCCCCACCAAGCAGTTGATAAATACTTACTGGCACATCTCTGATTAATTTCCTTTTAGTAAAGTATTTTATATTAGGTTAGGCCTTGCAATCAATTTTCAACTCAGAGATAAAATCAGGTTGGTAGTGCATAGAAAGAAATAATTTCAATTAATTTATAAAATCTTCCAAGGAAAGAGATCTCTGTTCTCTTCTTCCTAATCCTGAGATTTGCATTTAAAGTATTCACTGATCTCATGATCATCAGTCAGTCACCATAATGAATTTGTTAGGGCTGGGAATGGTGACTCGAAGCTGTAATCCCAGCATTCTGGAAAGTGGAAGCAGGAGGATCACAAATTCAAGCCCATGAAATTTAGCTGGTTAGAGAGACTCTGTCTCAAAATTTTAAAGGGGGAGGGCACGTTGGGGATTTAGCTCATTGTAAAATCTGTGGGTTCAATCCCCAGTAGCAAAAATAGATAGATAGATAGATAGATAGATGATAGATAGATAGATAGATAGATAGTCAGATTAATAAAAATAAAGATCCTATTAGAACCAAAGTTCTATGGCCAAAATTACTTCCTGAATATGATGATACAGCTGATAAAATAATTGGTATTATTTCCTGCTGATACCTCTCAAAACTAAAGGTTTCTCTCCTCCTTCTTTGCCAGAGCAGAAGTTGATGTGAACTAACAATAAAAGACCTGCTATAATAGCAATTTTTGAATTCCTACCATCTTGTTAGTGAAGCTCTGTATCATTTCTAATGTTTTATTACCATTTATTATCCTTAATTGTTTGCTCAATCTTGTATTCTTACATCTGGTAATCTGAGCAACTTCGCTGAGCTAACAATATGTACTATAACAACCATTGCTAATTCCTATCACCGTGTTTTGAAATCCTGTATCATTATTATTGTTTTTGTGCTTTGTTTTTGTCTTTGTTGCTGTTATTTTGTTATTCTTTTTCCCTTTAAAATTTTTGTTTGTTTGTTTGTTTTGTTTTTGTTTTCTTCTGGTACTGGGAATTGAACTCACAATCTTGCTCTTTCCAGGCAGGTGCTGTGCCGCTGAGCTAAATCCCCAGCCTAAAATAAAATTTTAGATTTAAAAAGAAAAGACCTCCTTAGTCTGTGTTCTTGCAAGTTGGAAAATTGATAGGGACATTTATTATTCATATTCTGCAGAGAATACATCATTCAGTAACCACATTTTCAGTTGTTTTAAAGGAGAGGTTTACCATAAGAAATTCCTTGCTTCAGAATCAGGCTCTGTGTCTTAGTACTATTTTGATCTTGGATAAATTAGACATTGATATATCTTAATTTGTACGTATCTACAGTATGACAGCAGTACTATCTATTCCCCTTGCATTTGCATAGTATTAAATAAAGCAATTTCTGGAGAAACATTAATTTCTGTTATGACACACTATTTTATAATTAATACTATTATTGACTGTCTTAGCTACTTTTCTCTCATTGCTGAGACAAAATACGTGATTCCCAAAATTAATGAAGGAAAGGTTTATTTAGCTTACAGTTTTCAAAGGTTTCAGTCCACTTGACTGGCTCCAAGGCAAAGTGGGCACATGGCAGAGGCCAGAGTTCATGGTTGCTGAACAGCAAAGCAACAAGAGAAAAAGGGGAAGTATAGCAAGCAGCCTCTTCTCTCCCCTATATATGTAAACTATCTGCCCCAGGGTGGGTACAGCACTCACATCCATAATCCTAGCATTGAATCATGGATCAATCATAAACTCTAGAAGCCCACCCCATGACTGCATGAAGTTTGAGGGGACATCCACACACAAACCATAACATTAACCTATTTGTTAGGAAATGTTTCTTTTCAACTACTCGTCAATATTTGGCGAGGCATTAATTTCTCTGGATTTCTCCATTATAAAAGCAAAATTCTAGTTCTCTGTCACCTATAACAATCTGTATTAATATCACTTTAAAAAATAAAAAAGAGGGTTTTTAATGGCTGGGGGGATAAAATGAATAGTAGCCTTGAGGAGGGAAAGCAATGAGTAAGGCAATATGAGAAGAAATTAAAAATGCCCTTTCTATACTGGGAGATCATTAGAAATCTTTATTAATAGACAGACTTTCCACAATAAGTATCATGGATTTGTGAGCCATTTTAATTGACTATTAAAGCAAATAGTGATTCTCAAAAGCTGAAGTACTTGGCATTATCCATGTATGTGTTTTATCATGATTGAAAAATTTGTCTACACAAACATATTAGAATCCTACAGTCAATAGAAGTGAGACCCTACCTCACCTGAGGGGTGAAGACAGATTGTTTTCTCTGATCACATATTACAATAGTGAGAAAATTAAAAGGGAAATTGAAGCAAACAAAGACTGTCTTCATAACTTTGCTTACAGCTCACCCTGTTCATTTTCTTAATAGTATTTGAACATTTGTTATTTTCTTTGCTTCTAAGACTTGAAATAGGACAACAGTTCTTGATTGTTTCTATGAAAAATGGCAAAAAGACACTACGACCCACATGGCCAGAATGGGGCTGGGAAGGAGCTTGGCTGCTTTCTGATAAAAACAAAGATAATTACAAAAGCTTAATGATTTGTCCAGATTGTGAGTGTGGGAGACGAACTTTTCTGATGCTACTTTATTTTGAGTTTGTGAAAAATGAATAATTTGTTTTAGGGCACACAAAGGGTTTAAATGTTGCATCCAAGTCTATGACCTTGTCATTTTAAGTGCCTGGTTAGATAGAAAAATCATTATGAGGGCCAATGGGTGCTTTCTTTAAATTAAAAGGTTTTTGGAATATGTTTGAACTCAATAATATTTCCATAATTGTTTTGTGAAAAATATTTTAAAGAATTATTACTTTAATAAATGCTAAAGATGAAATTAAAATGTGTCTCATTATGCAAAATGAACACAGTGGTAAACTTTGTCTTATAAATGTCACTTTTAATGGAGTCTGTTATTGAAAAAAGCATAGCTTATGATTACATAAATGCTCTAATTGCATAGGTATGGCATTTATCCATATTTGTTTCATGTCATTGGATTAAATGCACTCAATTTTAAATTGCTTGCTATTTATCCATTCTACTCATAGAGAAGATTTGAAGTGAATCGCAACAAAGCAAAACAAACGTACAAGTAGGCGAAATGGTAGTAAAAAGGCCAAAGGCATATAGTTGGAGAACAGGAAAACAGAAAAATAATTGGATTTGAAACTTTTTCCAAAGATGATGGCAGCTAAGAAATTGGCAGAAATTTATAACTATCCAGGCCCCTCCCCCAAAAAATGTGATGGGTGATATCTCTTAAATTTTAATAATAAAATGACCAGATTATCAAATACAACACTTTCATGTTCTGAGTGTTAAGATATTTTATTATCCATATTTTTATTTCAATCACATGTCAGTTAATTTTGAAAATCCACCCAAATCCCATTTAAATGGGCTGGTGCTCCCATCTTTGAACTGCTTACATCTGCATCTTTCTCTGGAGGACTTTCTTTGGCTAATAGGAAGCAGCTAGCTGAGAGACAGATGGGAACTTACATTAACTTCTTCCTGGGATGGTACATAATAAAAACACAGGCTGATATAATGTGTAACAATCTATCCACTACTTCATAGCAGGCAACGTTATAGAATAAGTCACAACCAGAGTCCCTCATGAGACCAGGCTGAATGAAGTGAGCCTGCTGCTGAAGCTATAATTTCACTACCTTTTTCCCCTTGCCCAACCTATATTCTTCACTTTCTCCATAGGTTTCCCTTGAGAATATTTCCTGAATAAATCATTTACTCAAGAATCTACTTAAGACAAGGCAAAATACATGTTTCTAAGAAGAATATCATTTTTAATAAAATATTTTCATAAAATTTATAGAGACATTTTCCACAAGTAACTAGTTGTTGAGCTTTTAATAAAACCTGAGGTAAACATCTTAATTCATGATAATTTAAAAGTTTGGATCTCTGGACTGCAGTGCCTGTGAGAGGAGAGTAAGTCTATGCTCTGTGCTTCCTCCATTATCTCCAGGACAGCAGGGCCTGTAGACTGTGAGGGGAGAGTAAGGACACATGCCTTTCGTGGGTGGACCGACTGGAACCCCAAGACTTGAGGCACAGGAGAACAGCCAGGCTGTTGGTGCACAGGCTCACATATGCTTTTGGAGGGTAGACTAATTAGGGAGACCAGCATTGTGGAAGTGTCTGAAGTAGCAGTGAGGAGCTAGCAATTGGACCCTGAAGAGCTCCACAAACAGAAGTCCAGTCCCAACCCGTATATCAAGAGGCCAAGATCAGCTGCATGCCCAGCACATGTCTGACATTAAATATGGTCACTGTCACAGTGTAAACACTGGAGGGTTTTTACTACTTTCACTTTTCCTTGTTTGTCTGATTGGTTATCCATTTCCTATGTGGTTGGATGTCATCTTGTTTTGTTTTATATTCTGTAATTATTTTTGTATTTGGGTTTTTCTTCTTTTTCTTTGCTTCTCTGTTTCTCTGGCTTCATTTTTCTTTCCTTCTTTTGTTTTTGTTCTCTTTCACTTTCTTCTTTTTTTCAGTGTTTAGGTTTTCTACCTTTCCCTTTTGTTTTCTATATATTCTCTTTCTCTCTTTCCTCAATTACTTCCATAATTTAAACTTTCAAGTAAATAAACGTTCTCTGCCCTTTTTGACTACTCCTTCATATTGTATTTCATTCTTTCCCTCCTATGTCTTCCAGTTTCCCAAAACTCAGGTGATCATCCTTTAATCTCCAGCCTGAACTTTACTAAATTTGACCTCACTCATCACTTTAGCTTATCCCTATTCATCTCAACCTCTTCACCCCCTGCAGAAGGGTAAAATCACTCCACTAATGGGAAAATCACTACATACAAGTGCATGGTATATGTTTGATTTTGTTATATAATTTTAGAATTTGCTCCTATGGTCAGAGGTAACAGGTTAATGGTTACCACAATTTACAAGTAGTTAAGCTGTACTTAAAACTATTATTATTATTAACTGTACTCCTTTAGCCAGGATGTCATACGTGGTATAAAGTTTTTCTCTCTTATATGACAACACTGTGATTGTATGAGGTCATAAGCATCACCACAGACCAGTACAAAAGTATTAGGGTCTGAGCCAAAGAGTAATTTTGCAACCTTTATAAGTTAGGAAGGTAGGATCTTGGCATAGCTATAAGAAATCATCCACATTTGAAAGACTCCTTGAAGAGGAGTCATCCTCTAGGAAAACCACATAATAGTGGTAAATCGATGTATCAAAAGAAATCAACAAGTATCAACATACAAAACAATATAAAATAAAAAAGAGAAAAGAAAAAATGACAAGGCACAGAACCAAAATGCAACTCCAGACCCCTAGCACACCTACAATAAGCCCAGAAGTCAAGGCAATAGATGAAATTGGAAGTCAAAACTGGAGCTTTCTGAAATAATAGCAAAAGAATTGAAAAAAAAAACCAAAACAAAACAAGTGGAAAAGGCTATAGTGAAAAAATATCTCTCAGGTAAAGAAAGAAATGATGCTTAAAATCAAAGAGATTAAAGAAGGCACATGTAGTAGAATAGATTAGCTAAGAAAAATGATGGAAACAAAAAATGCCCAACATAGGAAAGAAATGGAATTGATGAAACAGATCCAAACATAAATTCAAGAGATTAAACCATCCACTGAAAGTATATGCAACAGATTTAACAAAACAGAGGATAGAATTTGAAATTTTGAAGACAGAATTACAGCTAGTGATCATGAAAAAAAAGATATCTTAAAAATAGCAAGAGACCATAGACAAAATCAATCCAACAGCTACAAGATGAAGCAAAGAAAAAAACATATGATTAATTGGGCTCAATGAGATACCTGGAAACCGCACAAATGAAATTTAAAAAGAAAAAATCTCTTTGCAGAAATAATGGCAGAAAACTTCCCAAGCATGGATAAAGAATATGACATACAAATAAAGGAAGCATATAGAACTCCAAACAGTCATGACTAAAATTAAAACATCTAGTTTAATAAAACTAATCAAGATTTAAAACCAAACACAAGAACAAAATACTAGATGTTAGAGAAAAGAAGCAGATCATCTATAAAGGAAAGTCCTTCAGAATCATGGCAGACATTTCAGCACAAATACTCAAGTCAAGAAGAGCTTGGAGTGAAGTACTTCAAGTTCTGAAACAGAACAACTTCCAGCCTAGATTAATGTAACCTGCAAAACTATTGTTCAAAATTAATGGAGAATTAAGATACATCCATGACAAAGAATAACTGAAGAGATTTAGGACCACCAAACCAACCCTATAAAGAATACTGAATGATGTTCTACACAATTCTAAGAACAACAACATAAAGAAAACCACCAGGCAAGGCAAGTGATTAAATGGAGGAGAAAAGCAGAGAACCAACAGGGGTAAAATACCATGGCAAAGATAAGCCAACATATATCAGTTATAAACATTAATATAAATGGCCTCAATTCACCAATCAAAAGAAACAGATTGACAGTGAATATAAAAAATCAGATCCAACAATATGCTGTATCACATTAAATATCACATTTAATGCAAAAAAACAAATTCATAGACTGAACATCAAAGGATAGCAAACAATCTTCCATGCAACAGGAACCCAGAAAAAAGTAGAGGTAGCTATTCTATTCTCAGACAATGTGAACTTCAAACCAAGAATGAGCAAAAGAGAAAAAGAAGGTCACTATATATTTGTTAGGGGAAAATTTCATGAGGAAGAGATAACAGTCATACATATATATGAACCAAATATGGGAGCACTCAATTATATGACATTTATAAATATATATGAAAGATCAAATAAGCAATAACACAATTACAATGGGAGTTCTCAATACTTCATTGTCACAAAGAGATAGATCAACTAGACAGAAAATCAGCAAAGAATATCCCAACTGAACCAATGGATTGTGAATAAATGGATTTAGTAGATGTTTTCAGAATGTTCTACTAATAATCAGAATTCACATTCTTCTCAGTTGTACACTGAATATTCTCTAAAATAGACCATATACTAGCCCACAAAACATGCTTAAGTAAATGCAAAGGAATGGAAATTATTCCATACATATTATACCACCATATGCAATGAAATTAGAAATTAATGTCAAAAGAAGCCACAAAAAATCCATAAACACATGGAAATTAGATAATATCTTCCTAAACAACCAATGGGTCACAGGAGAAATAAAGGAAAAAATTAAACAATATCCACAACTAAACTAGAAAACTGGAATACATATATAGAACACCAGAACTTATGGAATGCAATGAAAGTAGTCCTAAGAAGGAAATTTGTAGTGGTGAATTCTCACATCAGAACAGAATGAACACAAATAAACAGTCTAATATTATACATCAAGCTTCTAGAAAAAGAGAAGCAAGACAAGCACAACGCCCTTGGAAGGGAGGAAATTATAAAGATCAGAACAGAAACTAATTCAGTGGAAACAAAATAATACAAAGCATTAATGAATCAAAATGTCAGTACTTTGAAATAAGAAATAACATCAATAAACCCTTACCCAACCTCATCCAAAAAAAAGGAAAGAGAAGACTCAAATTCATACATTGAGGATATCACTTCAGATCCTGTGGAAATTCAGAAGATCATCAATACCTACTTCAAAAATCTTTACTAAATAAATGAAAAACACAGAAGAAATGGATAGATTCCTAGATACATATGAATTACCAAAGATGAATCAAGAAGATATAAAAATTCTCAATAACCTAATATCAGTTAATGAGAATAAAATGTAATTAAAATTTTACCAACAAAAAAGATTCCTGGTACAGATGAATTGACTGCTGAATTCTACAAAAAATTTAGAAAATATTTAATGCCAATACTCTTCAAACTTTTCAATGAAATTGAAAGGGGTACAATCCTTCCTAACCTATTCCTGGAGATAAATATTAACCTAATAACAAAGCAGAGAAAGACCCTATCAAAAAGAGAACAACAAGCTAATTTCCTTAATGAAAACGGAAAATCCTCAATAAGATACAAGCAAACAGAGTTCAAGAAATCATCAAGAAGATTACACACCATGACTAGTTGGGATTTATTCCAGTAATGGAGGGATGGTTCAACGTACCCAAATCAATAAATGTAGTACACCATACCAAGGGAGCTGAAGATAAAACTCACATGATCATCTCAAAAGATACAGAAAAAGCTCTTGAAAAGTCCAGCAGATATTCATGATAAAAACCCTACAGAAAATTAGGATAGATGGTCTTTATCTCATTCTGGTAAAAATCATATACGACAAACCAACAGCCAACATCATACCAAAACTAAAAGCTTTCACTTTAAAATCAGGAACAAGACAAGGATGTCCAATATCACCACTCCTATGCAACATAGTTCTGAAAACATTAGCCAGAGCAATTCAACAAGAGAAAAAGATAATAGGAATAAGGATAGGAAAGAAATAAATGAAACTGTTATTATTCATAGATGATGTGATACTCTACATAGCAGACCCAAAAAAATGCCACCAAAATATTCCTAGAGTTAATAAACAAATGCAGGGCCTGCAATTGAGCTCAGTGGCATAAGTGCCTGCTCAGCAAGCACAAGGTCCTGAGTTCAATTCCTGGTACAAACAAAAAACAAACAAAAAAACAAATGCAGTTCCATGGCTGGATTCAAAGTGAGTACTCAAATATCAATAGCATTCATGTACACATACAACAAACTGCCTGAGAGAGAAATTAGGGAAATCACACCCTTCACAAAAGCATCCAGAAAAATGAACTTCTTAGGAATTAATCTAACAAAGGAACTAAAGGATCTATATATTGAAAATTACAGTATCTGAAAAAGGAGATCAAAGAGGATATCAGAAAATGGAAAGATATCCCTTGCTCATGGATAGGAAGAAATGACAAAGTGAAAATGGCCATACTTCTAAAATTGTTATATATTGTTAATGCAACATACCTCAAAGGACTAGAGAAAACATCCCTAAAATTCATTTGGAAGCAGAAGAGACCTAGAATTATAAAGGTGATCCTGGACAACAAAGGCAAGGCAAGAGGCAACACAATTTCTGACTTGAAATTACATTACAAAGCTACTGTAATAAAGTCAGCACGGTACTGGAAAAAAGACAGACCTGAGGACCAGTGGAACAGATTATTTTAAAGAGAAGAAAAAAAACAATAATAAAATGACAACAACAAAGACAAAAAGAAAACAACACAGTGGAACAGATTAGAAGATGCAGACAAAACTACAAACACACTCAGTCACTTTATCTTTGACACTGGGGCCAAATATGACACTGGAAGAAAGATAGCCTCTTTAATAAATGGTACTGAATCAACTGGTTTTCTACATGCTAAAGACTAAAACTAGACCCATGCCTATCACCATGCACTAAACTAAAGTCAAAATGGATCAAAGATCTAAATATTGAAACAGAAACACTAAATCGACTGGAAGAGAAAGTGGATGAAAATCTTGAAGACGTAGGAGTAGGAAGAAACTTCATGCCTTAGATTTCCTTTGTCTTTTTAAAAATTTTGATTTTTATTAGTGCATACCTATTGTACATAATGATTACACTCACTGCGGAGAGCTGGTACATGTGCATAGCACATCTTAATTCTTTTTATATTTCTTTCCCCTCCTTTTCTTATTTTTCCATTTGCAAAAGATCTGTCTCTCAGTGTCCCATTATTTTTTTTATTTTGATCTTTTATTTATACTTTGGCTTTATTATATGCTCATCTCTTTTGAGATAAATATTATTTGTATAAATCTCAGATGATTTTTAATTTCTGGCTTTGAACAGTTGGATGATTGTTTTGTATCTGTCTAGGAGGAAGAAACAACCTGTGTGTAGAGAATCAACCAAAATGAGAAAGAACAAGGTAAAACAGTTTAATTGAGATGTTGATTCAAGAAGGGGTTTATGAAAAGAAAAAAAAATGGGCAAACAGAACTGAAGACATATTTTTAAGATTTAAATTATGTGCAAAGAGATCTCAAGACTCATATTTACTTAGAATCACCTTCACATGGCTTCAAATTTTCAGCATGCAAACAGTGTATCTCCTATTCTCCATCATAAAATGAGGTGGTAATATTATCTAACTGCTTGGATTGCAGTACAAATTAAAAACATATTTGAAGTCTCTCACAGAGTGAATAATTCAATGACTGGTAAACAGCCCTGATCATTTCCTCTAGTACCTCTTCTTCAAGTGAGCACTTTGTTAAAATATAGAGGGCCGCTGCACTAAGTTTTTCTAAAAGAAAATCTAGAGATAGGAAAGGTATCTATCAAGAAAAGGAAAAGAGAAAATGTGGCTCTGTTGTTTGTGTGGGACATATTTATGTGTTTGAGAGACGGAGACAGAAAGAGAGAGACACACAGAGAATTGTGAAATATATCAATATTTTCAATATTTGCTCTTCATCTTTCTTGGCATGCAGCTCCTATAACCATTGGGGTCTGTAGAATGATGAGTGCTGGGGTTGGAGTGTGTCTTGGTTACTTTTCTCTCATTACTGACACAAAATACCTTATACCCAAAATTAAGGAAAGAAAAGTCTATTTAGTCCACAGTGTGTGAAGTTTTCAGTCCATACACAGCTGGCTCCAAAACAGACTGGCTCATGGCAGAGGGCAACAGTTCATGGCAACAGAAAACAGCAAAGCAACAAAACCAAAAGAGAGGAGTATCAGCAACCAGCCTCTTTCCCTCCCTTGTATGGTATGCACGCTCCCCACCCCAGGGCAGGTGTAGCACTCACACCCATATTCCCAGCATTGGACCATGAATCAATCACAAACTCTAAAAGCTGCCCTATGACTGGATAAGGCTCTGGGGAACAGCTAGACACAAACCATAACAGAGTGGTAAGAGTAGCTGGGGTCTCTAGATAGCTTTAGGATGGGGCCTGGTTACAAATATCAGACATGACTAGAAGGTTTGGACTCCTAACCCTACCTCCCGATGGCTAGGCAATGGAAAGGCCAGAAGGTTAAGTAGATCATTAATCACCAATGATGTTATAAATCATATCTACCTAATGAAATGCTCATTAAAAAAAAAGGCAACAATTCAGAGGCTTGCAATCATGAGGCAGAATACATCCCTGTGTTAGCAGGGTGGTGTCCCCAGTTTGTCAAGGATAAAAGTTTCTGTTCTTGGGATCCTCCTATGTATCTTCATCTGTTGGGACACATCACTTTATGTGTGTGTGTGTGCACACATGTGCACACATGTCAAGGATCAAACTCAGGTCCTTGTGCTTACCAGGCAGCTGCTGTGCCACTGAGCTATATCCCCAGCTCAGGACACATTACTTTTATCTTCTAAAATAAATGGATAAGCATAAATAAAATATTTCCCAGAGTAAGGTGAATTGCTAGAGCAAATGAATCAGGCTCACACAGGTTTTGAGAAGCCCCATTTATAGGGTTTGGGTCAGAAGGTGAGAGAGTCCAGTTTTGAGACCAGTACAAGAAGTGAGGGTGGCTTTGTGGAACTGTGCTCTTAACATATGTGTTCGGATGCTATGTGCAGGAGCACAGTGGCAGAATTGAATTCACTCAGAAAACATTTTGCTGGTGTGCAGCAGAACAGAATTAATTACTTACTTGGTGTGCAGGGAAGAACCCCAAATATTTAATGACCAAAACATTCTGTGTCTCTGTATTATGAAAGGTGAGGGGAAGGCAGGGGAGGGGAGGGGAGGGGAGGGAGAGGAGGAGAGGAGAACAAATTGTGTGTGTGTGTGTGTGTGAGAGAGAGAGAGACAGAAACAGAGAGACAGAGAGACAGTCAGACAGAGAGAGGGGAAAGAAAACAGAGGACAAGGAGCAGGATGAGGAGGAGGAGTGAAGGATGAAGAGGAGAAGGAGGAGGGAAAAAGAAAATCTGATCTATAAAGAGTTCATAATACTTTTTTATTGTATTTGCTTAAAAGTTAGTAAATAAAGCAGCAACCCACTCAATAAGGTGACTATTTTTTGGTGAAAATACTCTGGGCTAATATTACTCTATTTTAATCCTATAAGAAAAGAAAAGGTCATTTTCCCTCCCGGTGAAACATCTAAGGGACACAGATGTTTAGCTCACATGGGTCTCTGAAATTGATATTTAGTCTTTAAAGCTGTCCTCTCAGTTAATAATTCAGACAATTCTCAGTTGAAATTTTGAAAAATGGGATACTTTAATGAACTGTTCAACAAGTGAAACTACTCATATCTATTTCCACTGCAAGGAAGGCAATGGAAAAATGAGCCTCAGTAGTTGGATATCCATAGAAAACTCAGGAAAATGAAGGAATGACTTTGATTTTAAAACACAGAAGCAGCCTTGAAAATTTTTGTGATAAAAATGTACTTTCTAGCCTCATCTATGGCTAATGGAGAACTCTGAAGGGACATAAACCCATTGCATCTAAAGCATGTGTTCTGAGACAACTTTACTTTTTATTTTTGTATTTTTAAAGATAAAGAATGAAAACATTTAAAAACAAACAGACATAAACAAATCAACACTCAAACAATAGAAACAATACAGTTTCAGACAAGGTGATAGAAAATTAACGATAACTATTGTATTGTATATTGTTCATATTGTTATCTTCAAATTGATTACTCAGTTAAATAAATATAGGCATTTAAGGTTGATCAAACAATTAAATATTAACTGTCCCTTTGAATAAAGCAATAGAAGTCAGTAGTATGACTCTCTCAGTTACCCTGTGTACGTGTGTGCGTATATGTATATATATATTTATATTCATATTTTTCCTTTCTTTCTTTTTCTCTTTTCCCTATCCCAGTTGTTCCCTATGTTTGAACAGTTTCTTTCTTTTTCACAATATCTATTATAACTTTCAGATTTTATTTACTCTTTCAGGTTTCTACACTAATGAGACAATATGATACTTACACGTGTGGGTCTGATTTATTTTATGTATATGGACTCTAGTTGCATCCATTTACCTATGAAAGTCTCAAGTTTACCTTTCTTTATAGCTGAGTAATATTCCATTATGTAAAAATACCACATCTTTTTTATCCATTTCTCAGGGGATGGGCATTTGGGTTGCTTCCACGATTTAGCTTCTATAAATTGAGCAGCTATAAACATGGCTGCACATAAATTGCTGTGGTGTGACATTTGTAGTTCTTCTGGAAAAATACACAAAAGGGAAATAGCTGGGTTGAATAGGCCCTCTAGTCCTAGTTTGCTGAGGAACCTCTAGACTGATACAGGGGTTGCATCAGTCTACACTCCCAACAGTGGAGAAGGTTCCTTTTTCTCCACAGCCTTGCCAGCATTTGTTATTGGTTGATTTCTTGATGATAGCCATTCTCTCTGTGGTGAGATGAAATCTCAATGTTGTTTTAATTTGCATTTCTTGAATGACTAATGACGTTGAACATTTTCTCATGTATTTACTTGCCATTTGTATTTCTTTATTTGAGAAGTGTGTATTCATCTCAGATGCCCATTTTGGGATTGGGTCTTTAAATTGGGGGAGGCTGATATTTTTTAGCTCTTTGTATGTTCTAGATAGAAGTCCTTTGTATGAGGGACAGTTGGCTAAATTTTTTTCCCAATTTGTGGGTTTTCTTTTTACTCTGCTGGTGATTTCTCTAGATGGGCAAAAACTTTTCAATAAGATGAGATCCCAATTGTCGGTTCTTTCAAGTATTTGCTGTGCAGTTTGGTTTTTGTTCATGAACACTTTGCCTATCCCTATGTCTTCAAACTTTTTACCTACTTTCTCTTGCAGTAGATTTAGTGTTTCTGTTTTAATATTTAAATCTGTGATCCATTTTGATTTGAGTTTGGTGAATGGTGCTAGACCTGGGTCTAGATTAAGTCTTTGACATGTGGTGAGCCAGTTTTTCCAGTGCCATTTATTAAAGAGGTTATTTTTCTTCCAGTGAACTTGTTTGGCCTCTTTGTCAAAAATAAGTTGGCTGAGTATGTTTCTGGATATGGTTGAACCTTCCAGCCTGTTCCATTTTTCTTCAGGTCTGTTTTTTTTTGCCAATACCATGCTGATTTCATCACTGTGGCCTTGTAGTATAATTTCAAGTCAGGGATTGTGATGCTACCTGACTGGTCTGTGTTTTCCAGGGTTGTTTTTAATATTCTGGGTCTCTCCTGGTTTCAGATTAATTTTAGCAATGTTTTCTGTAGATCTGTGAAGTGTACTAATGACATTTTAATTGGGACTGCATTGAATCTGTACAATTTTGGGAGTATGGCCATTTTCATCATGTTGATTTTTCCAATCTATAAGCAGGAAATATCTTTCCATTTTCTGATATCTTCCTCAATCTCCTTTTTTCAAAGTACAGTAGTTTTCACTGTAAAGATCTTTCACTTCTTTTGTTAGCTTGATACCTAAGTATTTGAATTTTTTGGTTGCTGTAGTAAAAGGTATGCTTTCTTTAATTTCTCTTTCAATGTGCACAAATAAATAGCCTAATGCTGCATCTCAAATTTTTAGAAAAAGAAGAACAAGTCAAGCCGAAAGCCCAAAGATGGAGGAAATTATAAAGATGCAGGTGGAAATTAATGCAATTGAGACAAAGGAAACTACAAAGAATTAATGAATGAAAGAGTTTGTTTTTTGAAAGCATAAATAAAATTGATATACCCCTGGCTAACCTTATCAAGAAAAAGAAAGAAAAAACTCAAATTCATGCAATGAGCAATGAAAAGGATAAAATCATTACAGATCCTATAGAAATTCAGAAGATCATCAATACCTACTTTGAAAATCTTTACTCCTATAGGATGAAAAATGCGGAAGAAGTGGACAGATTCCTAGATAAGTATGTTACCAAAGTTGAATCAAGAAGAAATAAAAATTCTGAATATCACAATATCAATTATTGAAATTGAAAATATGATTAAAAACCTACCAACAAAGAAAAGCCCAGGTCCTGATCAGTTTACAGCTGAATACCAAAGAAATTCAGAGAAGATTTAATGCCAACTCTTCTCAAACTCTTCAATGAAATTGAAAAGGAAACAATTCTCCCCAAACATTTCTGGAGACAAGTATTACACTGACACCAAAACCAGAGAAAGACCCAGGAAAGAGAACTACAGACCAATCTCACTAATCAACATAGATGTAAAGATAGTCAATAAAATGTTAGCAAACAGAATACAGCTAATCATCAAGAAGATTATACACCATGACCAAATGGGATTCATCCCAGGGATGCAGGGATAGTTCAATATATGCAAATCAGTTAATGTAATACACCGTATCGATACAGCCAAAGACAAAAACCACATGATCATCTCAATAGATGCAGATAAAGCTTTTGGCAAAGTCCAGCACACATTCATGATAAAAACCCTAAAGGAAATAGGGATAGATGATCTTTACCTCAATCTGATCAAATCCATCTATGACAAACCAATAGCCAACATCATACTAAATGGACAAAAACTGAAAACTTTCACTTGAAAATCAGAAACAAGACAATTATGTCCACTGTTACCACTCCTATTCAACATAGTTGTAGAAACATTAGTCAGAGCAAGTAAACAAGAGAGAGTTATAAAAGGAATAAGGTTAGGAAGAGAAGTGAAATTATCATAATTCACAGATGACATGATACTCTACATGGAAGACCCCAAAAACTCCACCAAAAGACTCCTTAAATTAATCAACAAATTCAGTAGTGTAGCTGGATATAGTCAGTACTCGAAAATCAATAGCATTCATATACACAAACAACTGAGACAGCTTTTATAAGAAGGACTCTATGATGGTATGGTAGGAACCACAACATGCTTTAGAGTTGAGTATTTTCAAAGATGTGTTAGATAAATAGTTTGGAAAAGTCCTTTGTTAATGTTCAATCAGGATTACTTTACTTTTTGAATTTATAATTTGGGATTAAGATTTCTTATTACTTGCAGCCTTCAAATGACACTGATAGCTGATTACACATGACTTCATTATGTGCCAAAGATTTTTGTTACCTTACAAGTTCTCAACAGGGGGAAGAATTCAGACTGGTTTGTTTCTATTTCCATTTAGTGTATGGGAGATTTCTTGGAAAGTAAAACATGATAGGTAAGGAAATTAGTGAACTTCTGGTTCCCCTAGCAGTTATGATATTTGTTAAAATAGGCAGCCTATTCTCATAAGTGTGGTATTTTCTTTCATTGACTTTTGAAAACTTGCCAGCTTAAAAGTTCTTCTAATTCTCCCCTCACTAATTTTAAAGATCTACATACTGACCTTGCAGAATGAAGATATATAAAGTTTATATCTATTATCCTCAAAATGACGATGTTAGGGAGATGCTTGTTTCATTGGACCAGTATTTCTGAACCCTGAAACCCTCACTTTTAGAGCCTGGAACTCAGAAAGTCAGGAGGCACCTGCATGTGTCTGGCGAAGTAGATTGCACTGCTCTAAGAAGAGTTAAACTCTTGTGGACCTTACGGTCTATCCAGAATGCATGGCACAAGATGAGCATTCCTTTGAGTGTCATAGTGTAGCCGTTTCAGTGGTAACTAAAAGAGGATGTCAACAGAACTCAAAAAACTGCGCTCTTAAATGGTAGAACTCTGTGAATTCTCATGTAAAACTGTTTCCTTGGATATCAACTAGCTCTGATGTCACCATATCAGTATTTAAAGTTAGATATTTCACAGAACCAAATCAACCCCTTCCCACTACTATACATGCACATGTACTCCTTTCTGACCCTCTGATGGCCAAATTCTCCAAGGCTAGAAACATACCTTAATCTTGTTATCCACCATCTAAAAAAAAAGTAAAGTTTGCACATATTTATCTCAGGTAGGAGAAGCCAACTAAACTTATGCATACATATTTTTTAACAGCCATTCAACTTTTTATTTGCAAAAACTGGAAAATAAGAAATCTATTTCAAGGTTATTTTCTGTCCTTGATCATCTGTGAAGCTTCACCAACTGCTCTAGCTAAAAAAGATAAAAAGCAATTCAATGTAGCATATCTTTTTTAGGACCCCCCACGTTAGAGCTTAATTATATTTTAACAAGAGTTTTCCAAAGTTATTTTGGCCCTTTTAATATTCCCTCAACTAGGGTTCTGCAGAGCATAATCTTTTAAGTGCTTGACTGTGAGGTATATTAGTTAGTATTTGCATCTTGTAAAACTATGTAAAGTTGAAAAATGAGAGCAGATAACTAAAATTTCACATGCCTCATTTCCTCTGTCCCCTAAATTGAATTAGTAAAATATGTTGTATTTCTTTCTATCTTGTGACCTTATAGAGTTTTAAGTAGAAATGACCTATGACAAATTTTTATAATTTGTATATTTAGTTATTCATACAGCAGTCAAGTTAAATTAATATATATTGCATTTGTAAATATTTCTCTAATCATTATTAAATCCCAAGTACTTTTCTCCAGTGGTTATCACTGTGGTTTTTCCAGGGAAGCTGAGACAGAGCCTACCTACCTGCTCTATTCTTACTCCCAATTATTAAAAACTGAATCAGTGCAAGAAGTTGGATTATTTTCTAAGGATATATTAGTGAATTCCAAAATTTAGCATAATTTAAAGTAAGACATGTGATTAAAATATACAATGAGTGTTTAATTTTTTTAAAAAGTTACAATGAAAAGTACATTACCCTTAATAATCCTTAAAATACCACCCCTCACTTCAACCATGCTTATCCTGTTATTCTTGGTATACTCTGAAGCAGTTTGGGAAATCTTTTTAAAATACATAATGTTGCTGTTAAGTTTTATCCAACAGAAAAACAGGGTTGCAGAAACATTACAGTTGTCCGCTCCCATCTTATTTGCCAGGTCTGGCACCATGAGATTTCTGGCTTTTCCACAAAGTCAAAGTGACCATGAAAGGTAAATATTTTGAATCAGTTCAGGAAGGCAGCCGCAGCAGCACAATTGAAGACACTCATGAAAGTGAACTTCCAGATCTGCTTTAGAAGGTGCTGAGAATGGTGAGTGTTGTGGCTTAGACCAAGAAGGATCCCTAAAATCTCATGTTCTCAGAGTCAGAGCTTGTAAAAGGTGATTGCATAAGGGGAGCTGTACTCTTGAGTAGATTGCCCTATGGGTGAGTTCAGAGCTAAGTATGTTGTTGGAGATGGAGCCTGGTTGGAAGAGGGGCATCATGGGTATATGACTTGGAAGGGCATATCTCCCACCTTAACTCCTCCCTTCTCTGTCTGCAAGTGATGTGAGTAGCTTTCCTCTGCTTAAGCCCTTCCACCATATGCTTTTTGCTCTGGTACCTCCATGACCATGGACTGCAACTTGAGATAACATAAGCCTCTCCTTTAAGTTGTGAGTACCAGGTACTGTGTCTCAGCAACGAGAAAGTAACTAAGAAAGGATAAGTGGTCTGAAGTGAGAGAGATTCTATTGTTTCTTTTACTATAATTTTAATTTAAATATTCATTCTATTGGTCAGTCAGCTCATATACCAGAAAACAAAAAACTAAATAGGTTTGACAAAGCAATCTTTTTAAAATTTTACTGCTTACGTAGCTGTATTCCTCATCAAGTAACTGAACTTTGACAGCAATAAGAAACTTTATTCAGATATCGATAGGGAGTATCTTCACAAATCTGAATCTTGAAATTTTGAGGGTATATTACATGCTGTAAGTCATTATTTTTGAATCAAAGTTTGGAAAGTTGTTTTCATTTGGAAAGTGGATAATATTTGAAAAGTGGATAATATTATTTGAAAAGTGGATATCATTTAGAAAGTGGACACTTTCTGAAAACAATGTTTTTCCTCATCAGAATTTAATATGGCTTTTAAGATACATCCAAAAGGATCAAATATTTTGATAATGAAAGGGATTATTATGCAAATAAAGATTCATCATATATGACTCTATACATACATATTCTATTAACACTCATCCTTTTGTCTCATAATCTGATTCTGAGATTTGTTTTTAGTTTTTGCTTTTAAGGAGTAGAACACAAGAGATTTTCAAGAAGTGTTTGTTTTATCTGACATTTCCCTACTTAGTTTCCTTTAGGGAACCAAAAATAATTTTTGAAAAAAGAACAATCAAAAAATTTGGAGAGAATGAGCTCTTAAGGGGACATTTTCTTGTTTTAGAATAGAGTTGCAGCCACTTTACTGCTCAGGTTAGATCCTGGAATTGTCCCACCATGATGATCTAATGTATGCCTTCAGTTTATAATAAATGCTCTTCTCTTGTATTCAACTTTTCAGACTGAAAGTACCTTTAAAATCAGCACTTGAAAAAAATACAGGAGTAATTTTCAATAATGACATCACATTAATCCCTTACAGGTGCAGCACCAAATAGGACAATTTGGTTATAGAAACATGTATATAATCCCAAGTCTGCATTTTACTTCCATCAGCTACTGTGTAATACTGATGTTTGTAATGGTGTCTCTTTTTTCCAATCTTCTTGTCTATAAAATGTAGGGAATAATACAATCCCATAAAGATCCTTATATCCAAATAATACATTTCACATAATAAAACTAACATAGTACCCAAAAGTGCAGTCTTTAACATCCTCATTAACTACCCAGCCTCTTTAAAACTTCTCCTTCTGTGTAATCACATGTGAGGCATCATTCCACAAAATTGGGGTTTTAAGCAAGACATACTAAATATAGTTTCTCCATAGTCTACTTTCTTTTGAAAAATGAAATTTTAGGGACTGATTCTACTTCATTTTTCCTGTGATATAATATGATCTTAATGAGTCTTCTCATTGAAATAGTTATTATTGGGGCTGGGGATTTAGCTCAGTGGCAAAAGTGCCTGCCTGGCAAGCGCAAGGTCGTGAGTTCAGTTCCCGGTACCGGAGAAAAATGGAAAAAAAAAAAAAAAAAAAAAAAAAAATAGTTATTATTGTGTTAAGATGGCACAATATTTGCTGTGTGATAGAAAAAAGAGGTATTTTTCATGTTTATTAGATACTGTGATAAACATTTCAGTTTTTTCTTTTCTTCTTTGACGTTAAGGAATTAGACTATTCAGTTGATAATATGTCACCATCTGTATTTTGGAACTTAGAAGCAGTGTACCCCAACCTGTAAGAAAACTGCTTTTATGTTCAGGTAAAGCTTTAAAAGGTGAAACTGATAGATCCCAGCAATTTCTCCAGCTTGATAAATTTCCATTCTTTGAAAACATGTGGTTAGAGGCATGACCTTTACTTCCCATTTTCTTAGAAATCACTTGCGTTTTACCTCAAGATTGAAGCTTCACATCACAGAATTCTATCTTGCTTTTTAAAAAAGTCTCTTTTTGAGATTCTGTAACTTTATAACTCAAATTCCCCTAATTTTCTTTTCTACAAACTCATGTAAACTTAACTGAACCACAGCAGTAATACAAGTATCAGAGTGAGACACACAGCTGGACCTGGAGGTCTGGTTTTCCTACAGTGCTGACTTACCAAATTTTAGGAGTTAACCACGACATGGTGACGATTTCTTTTTTCTTCATTCCCCATCTCTGTGCTAAAGCAGCTAGTGTAAAACAACCTGGCCTGCATCAGTTCTCAGTTATTTCATTTGGGTATTTGCTAGCTACATGGATTTGAGACTTTCACTTGGTTCCAGAAAAGACTATAGCTTTTTAACAAGTAAAAAAAAATCATGCAGTGATTTGACATATTAACCAAGGCTCATACCATCACCTGAAGGCATTAGGGACAGATAGACAGACCTGGAGTGGAATGAGTAAATCCAAGCGAATAAAACTACAGTGAAAACTAAAGATCATGGAGCATTGGTAGTGGCTTACTGTGCAAATGCTTCTTTCAAACAGAGTGTTTTATCCCATAATTAGGAAATGGCTCCAAATTGATAAGAATGATTCAAATTCTCAGTAGACTGGAGTTTAGGGTACCTATAATTATTTAGTATTTCAGCAGCATGGCATCATTTCTTCTTATCAAGAGTGACTCTTATTTATACTTGCAGTTACTTTAACATATACAATTCTTAAAGCAGTGCTTGTGAATAAAAGAATTATTTCTTTATTATATTAGGTTTTGCTATTCAATTATTTTATGTTTGTCTAAGCTGTTACTGAGAAAGAATTTATTGTTAGATATTCAAATTTTTGATTCAGTTAAACTTTTCCTATCCCAGAAGCTGATTTACTTTTAATTTTTCTGTTGGTGTTTTTCTTGGCTGCAGTCTTTTGTGTTGCATAAGCTGGTTCATGTATCCGAGGAGGAACACAAGTCATTTTATGTGTCTGCAAAAATATAATTAGTGTCTGAGAGACAGCACACAAATCATGTATTATAGAAAATAAAATTTCTAGAACAACTGAGATGACCATATTGTCTCTGATGTCTTAGGCCCTCTTACTTAATTTTAGTCTCTATTTTCTTTCACTTTAACAAAACTGTAAGACATCTACTATTATTACCTTTTATTTTCTTCTGGGGACCTGGTCAAGATCCCCAACTGCCTGTATGAGGGGTATTGCAAAGGAAGAATTAAAAACAGAAACAGATTTAGTAATACATGGAAGGAGGGCTAGGAGGTCAGTGCCTCAGGATGGGCAAATTCACAGACCTCTTTGGCTGGCCCACTCTTATTTCTTCCAGGGAGAAATACAGGAGGAAGAGGAGGACATCAGAGAAAGGGGTTTCTGCATCCCAAACTGGCCTCTGAGGCAAGGCAACCATGGGCCTTGGACACATTCTACCTTTAATTTATAATTTGTGTTCCCCAGCAGGTTTCCAGTGTCTCCAAGCTGCTGTTCTGTTATTGTCCACAATTTGATATTTTCCTAATACAGTTCAGAGAAGTAACAACGAATATAACTAGTCTGGCTCTGAAATAAAAATTTTCATCTTGAAGGAATGTCTTTTGTAATGGGAGAGACCCTTGAACACCCATGTGCCTTCCATTCATGAATTTTCTGTTTATTCCCCAACACAGATTTTATTGCACATATGATAATACTTGTTGTTTGAACTCATTTATTTGGGGCCATGATCACTTTGAGTAGGAGTCCAGTTTTGCACTTACTCACATTGATTTTCCTTTGTATTCTTCTGGAGTAAGTTCTACGCATCCTTTGTTGTACTTTTAAATTTACAAAGGGTTCAGATCTTAACCTATGTAGATACATCTTATTACAAAGGATTTGAGCTTGGGAAGTGGAAATAAGGCTATTAATATGTTCCTATTTTTTTTTTTAATTTAAAAAAGTATTTGTTACTACGTGTTTGTAGGATGCCATGATCGCATCCCATCATGGGTAGTTGTTACACACACATAACACGTTTTAATTCTTTTTACTTCCTTTTCTCCTCACTTTCCACCTTATTCTCTGCATGTCTTGGTTATATAATTTGTTAAAGGGATGATTCATAAGAGGTCACATGACTTGGATGTCATATTCTGCCAAGTTACTGTTGTGCTACATTAAATAGCACACTCAGTGGATGTTTATTATCCTTGATATTCAGGAGTCCTCTTTCAGTCTCGTGAAAGAGTAGTTCATCTTAATAAAATTGCCATCTCTTCCATATCGCTTTTGGAAATTCATAGGCTTTGGATTAATGCTGAACTAATTAAATAGATTTTTTCCATCAAGGGAATTTTTGTTTCATAGCTAAAATAGACATTCACTTAGTTATCCCTTTATGACTTTTTTTATCACCCACAAAAAAGTATCCTGTCTTGTTTCCACTGAGTTTGTCAAGGACCCTAATAAACATGTTTCCAACCTAACACCCACCCAAAATTAAGTATCCCTCTATTTAATGAGTTGATATATATAACTATAAAATATAAATAAATATGTATCCCTTGGGCATATCTCCCTAATGAAATGTTTGAGGGCAAAGAGCATGGGGGGTGCTTCTTTATATTTTTCTGCAGCATTATATACATGGCAAGCTTTCATCTCATTGTTAGCAAAATGAGTATAAGAAAAAGCTTACTTTTACTTTAAATCTCCAAATTAGATTTGCAGTTGTCAACTAAACTATACTTCCTACTGAAAAACATTACATTTTCTTTTCTTTTTCAGAAAACAATTAGTCATTAACAATACCAAACCCCAAAGGGCAGGAAAAAAAGTATTTAAACCTCACTACATGTGGTGGTTTGAAACAGAATTTTCTTACTAGGGAGACTAATCAAGCTCACAGACTGTTCTAAATGTATTTTCTATTAAACAGGGATTGCTATAAGGCCAACTGCTTTGCACCTGTGTCTTTAGACTCATTAATTAACCAGCTGCTGTGCAAAATTTATTCTAAAAAATAAGTTAACTTAAGATAACCCAAAAATGAAAATATCTTTTAGGACTAGACTCTGTCTCCATAATACATGTCTACATTGTAAAGTAAAGTGGTAGTAGAGACCTACACTAAGTGCTTTATCAGGCATAGGGGATGACTGTGACAGAGGATTTTGCTGGTGAGGATTTCAACTTCATCTACAATGACTGAACCTTCTTGATTGAACTAAACAGTTGGTTTAATTCAATTTTTCACATTATTTTGCTTACTTATCTAATGATGAATTCATTTAAAATGTGGAACCAACTAGGCAATATGAATTTGAATAAATAATTCCAAAGAAAAATACCAACTATGACAAGTCTTACCTTTATATTCCTTTCTCTGCAATATTTTGCTCTTTATCAATTGTTGTATCTTTTTTCACCCTAAATCTACAGTTGGATCTGTTAGTGAACATTTCTTTTCACACAGAAGTACACACATGGCAATAAAGTTTTGTATCAAACCTGATCAGCACACAACATCTGTCAGTCCTTCACCCCTTACCTTCTGTAATAACAAGAAACAAAGCTCACAATTCATATACCTGTGTATTGAAAGAATTTAGGAATTTGCTCTAGTAGTCACTCTGATTTTGTATGTCTCCAAAACATGGCATATCTTTTCCTTGTCCCATCTCTCATTTTATTATAAACAAGTGTTTCTTAATATTGGGATCATACTCTTATGGTTTAGATCTAATATAACCATTCAAAGGTGTCATGTGTTTAGAGGTAGGAGTTTTGAAAGGTTGCTGGATCATGGGGTGCTTTACTGGATCATGGGGTGCTTTACTAACTGGTGGATTAATCCAATTATGAGTTCATAGCTCAATGTACTGTTGGAAGGCAGGGGCTAGTCGGAAAATCCGAGCCACTGAGGGTGTAATTTAGAAGACAGTATTCATATTCCTGGATCTTCCTCTCTGTGTTGCCTGGCTGCCCTAAATTGAGCTGGTTCCCTCTACCAGGTTCTTCTGTATCTCATTTCTGCCTTGAAGCCAGTGAACTGTGAACTGAACTTTTTGAAACTGTGAATTAAATAAATCTCTTCTCCTTTGAGTTGCAAAGTCAGGTATTTTGTTCCAGTGATGAGCAAGTAAATAATACAGAAAATTGGTACTGGAAAAATGAGGTCACTGCTGTGACTGTACCTGCCCATGTAGTTTTGAAGCCTTTGGAAGTGGTTCATGGGAGGATTTTACATAGGTTTGGGGATTTGGCCAGGAAACGCCTTAGAATATTACAAACATAAGCTGATGAGTGAGTCTGGTTGGCATTCAGAGGACCAGAATGCTAATAGAAATGCTAATAGTAAAGACCAGGATCAGAAGGTTTCAGTTGGGAAGAAGGACACTACTTGCATTTGTGTGATACTATGGTAATCTTTTTTCCCATGTTTTGAGACTTTGTGTGAGACTGAGATTAAAGGTGGTGGCTTAATAGATCGGGTAAAGGAAATTTCAAAGCATTCCAATGTTTAGGCCGTGGCATGGGTATTGCTGGCTGCTTTTACACTATTTATAATGTGAATTGGGGGCAAAAATCAAAGCAAAAAAATTTTAAACTTAAAATTTGGTCTAAAAGAAGCTACATATAAAGTTAGGGCCAAAGGAAGAAAGGTTGTTGAAGAGATTACCACCATTAAAATGAAACCAAACACTTTGTACAGAGACAAGAAAAAAGATCAGTTGACGGCATTTCAGGGTTCAGTGACCCCCACCAATTCCTGGCTGAAGGGTATATAAATGTAAGAATTTCATTTGAAAGAGAGCCACTGTGCCTCCTGCTTGAATAGAGCCACCCAGGGAACTGGTTCCACATGATTCCTTGCTCATTCTTCTAGGTCCCCAAAGGCCACTGTGGCCATGGTTCAAGGGGGCATGGCTACTGCTCATGTTGGCAGAAACTTTGTTTAAACCTACATGATAATGGTTTTGCAGGTATGTAGAATGCAAGAATTGTTGGGTTGTGGAGGCTTTAAAGTAGATTTCAAAGGAAGGCCTGAGAGGCCAGACAGGGAGTGTAAAGCTTTGGTTTATGTGATGCTAAAATAAGCACAGTGTAAGGATTTGGGAATGAAGCCCAAAGTGCAGTGAAGACCCAAAGAAGTTTGGGAATGCCATCAATATCTTTTGCAGAAAGATGCAAGCCTTGAGTGTAGAAAAATTTAGAAAGAGGCCTTGTGAATTACAATCACTAAAGCCTTGGGGTAGGGCTGCCCACACCCTTTGGAACTTATATCTCATAGCTTGTGCCCTAGACAGCAGATGTGGAGCTACAGGAATCACTGTTTGCCCTGATGGGGTTAGTCTTGCTTTTTCTATCTCTTTTTTTCCTCCTTTTAGGAAAAGGAATATTTACTTTGTGGTATTGTATCTCGGAATTATGTAATTTGTTTTGCATTTTCAAAGTAGTTTAAAGCTGAAAGTTGCATTGAATCTCAGGAGACTTTGGTTTGGCATTTTTAGCAGTGCTTGGACTGTTGATACTTGGGGGAAGGGATTGTGAGTGGGATAGTTGTATTATGTTAGGCAGAATTATAACTGTGCATTTTTTGGAGATTATGTGTGGTCTAAGGAGATGTATTTGGTTATCAAGTTGACAAAGAGGGAAATGTGATGGTAAAGATAGGCAACTTGATTGGCTTGGAATTTAGGAATTAGTAAAGTATACTCTTCAGTGCTTATCGGTGAGGCACGGAGGCATGACTTTGTGGTCTATGTCTCGTTCCTTACTTCCTCTCTGTTGCTGTTCCCATATTTTTCTTCACAGTCACCACGAATGAAGCAGCTTTGCTTTACCTTGGCCTTTTGCAGTAATGCTTTTTACTTGGAGTCAACTTACCATGGACTGAATCTTCTGAAACTATGAGCCAAATTTAACTTCTCCTTTAAATTGTGGGTATCAGGTATTGTGTCCCAGCTTCAAGATGCAGACTAATATATACCCTAAAGCAAATTTCTTTTGTCTTAGACTCTGGTAATTGAAATATTGATAACTCCTATCATAATCATATTTTGGCCCCTGTGTGTGTGTTCAGAAGTTAGGAGATCAGAGACGAAACCTGATTCTTCCTTGTCCAGCCATTCCTAAAATCTTGCACTAAAATAACCTAAGATCTATATCCTGGAAGCTCTTGCTGGAATGTGCTGATGGAACTCATGAAAATGCAGCTTGCCGATGCTGTACAGTGGCACCTCAGTTCATAAACTTAATTCATTCCACAATTTTGGGGAAAATGGCTGTGTTCTTCTTTGTCACCTCATGTGGAGTTCATGAGTGGAAGTATGACTTGCTGGATACTTCTATTTGCAAACATAACTGTTCCTGAATAGAAGTGATCAAAAGCTGAGATACCACTGTAACACTGAATAGGTATTCAAAATTTGTATATTATTTATCCAGGAGGATAAATATATCAGATAGCCTTGAAATCATGATAGTCCCTTTCCTTGGGTAAGAAGGGACTTGAGTGAATTTGGCAATTTCTAATATTGTGGCCACTTAAAATCTTACTGTTTAAGAGGATGAAAAATAAAGCTCTCATACAACATGTATATGCAGTACCAGATGGAATCTATTTTTCAGAATTTTTTTTCATTCTTTGTCCTAATGCTGGCATTTCTTTTTCCTAGACACGGAGGTGTGAATCACCATTACCATGTGTCATTTGCTGGAGAAAAGTATGAACTGTATTACACACATTAACTAATTCACAGAGAATAAAGAGATCATTATGCTGGGTGTTTTGCATATATTATCTTATTTATCTGGAAATGTACATAACGTTTTTCTATGTAGGATTTCCCTAATAATATGAAATATTGCCTAGACTTATCCATTCATTTGATATGTACCTATACTAATAAAATTCCTGTTTTAAGATTGGGAAATGTTACTTTGGACTAGTCAGGAATAACAAAGTGCATTTGGGATGACAGACAGGAAGCATTTAAGATAGAGGAAAGAGTCAAAAGCATAAAATGGGTGTTTTAGAAGGAAGTGCTAATTTTTTCTTAACAGTTTTCTAAATGGAGTTAGCAAACCTAAGACTAATGTGCTTAGACTATGATATTTCATTCATATGGGAAATTCATGGTAATCTTCATGTAGATATTACTCATCTAAATCATCTATAAAATATCATACATGATTATCACTAGATCTTGGTCACATATATAGCTAATGCACATATGTACATTTTTACATATATATACAATTCTTATAATCAAGGTTTTTAAAAGTGTATTATGGGTCGATTTCAGTGGCAGGACTTGTACATTTAAAGAGTGATTATGGTCCTTTTTGCTCTCAATTTTTTAATGGGACTCCAACTGGAAATATTTAAACTTCAATAAGATCTACAGAGTTCTTCATGATCTTACCTTTTTTTACCCAGCCTATGCATATGTCAGTATATTGTAATGCTGAACCATTGGTAGGTGATGAAATATACCCAAGACCACACACTCCCCTTTAATACTTTTCCTTGTTCCTAAAATCAGTTCTCTCTTGTCCACTTGAGGAATTTCTTCCTCTCTTTCAAAACTCAAATAAAATATTTCTTGTACTTGGAATATTTTCTTGACCTGTAAAAAAGACTGAAGGTTATCAATGCTAATATTATACAATAGGTGTATTTCAACCATTATTTAGTGTGTAGTTTTAAAGTTTTGCAAATCTACTTTGCTGATAAAGCCTTACACTGAAGCATGGTCACTACCTTCTGATTGTAGTATTTCTAGCATTTTGATATTGCACCTGTCACATAAGTGTTTTATGACTTGCTATCTAAACAAATGCATAAAATACAGATGATTGGATGGCTGGCTGGCTGTGGGCAGTTAGGTGGATACATAGATGGAAGCTTTAAATATGTAAATGATTTTAAGAAGAGAGTTTTATAGAAGCTGAGATTGCTGCATTTGCCACCAAGAATAGAAGGACCTATGGAACAGTTAAAATACAACATGACTTATGGTGATAGAATCTGTCTAGAATCTGTCATCCTAGATAAGTAAACCCCTGGGTGCTTACATTTTAATTTTAAATTATTTTGAAATATTATTTTCTGAACAATTGAATTGAGAGTAATTCTTTTTTTGATGGGGAGGGGTTTGGTTTTTGTTTGGTACCGGGAATCGAACTCATGAGGTCGCACTTGTCAGGCAGGCGCTGTGCCAGTGAGCTAAATCCCCAGCCCCTGAGAGTACATTCTTGCAACGAAATTATTTCTACAACAGAACCCTAAAAATTGTTAAATAATAAAGGGCTCTTTTCTTGAAATTAGCAATTAACTCACGGCATATGAGTTAGCAATCCTCATACATAGTGAATAACTAAAAATTGTCGGAAATATATTTGTTTCAAATAATGTTCATATATGCTGCAGTCAAGGTTTCCTTTTCTTTCTTCTTCTCCATGCACTTTTTCTCTCTCAAAATACATTGTTTTATTGCCTCTTTGGAAGAAAATGAATGCATACTCTCCCTGTGATTCTTAATTAATTTGCTTGGGAAGTCCTTTAAACATTCTAGCTATTTGCAATAATTACGCACAGAAAACTGATGTGAAGGTCATTGTCTAACATCTGGAAATTGAAACAGAGATCCCTATTAATTAGGATAACAGAGGTGAGGCAAAATCTACATTGCAAGCAGGTATTTGTCAGTGGTGTGGGAGTGAGGGAGGGGTAAAGTGGAGGAACACAGATTAGGGTGAAAGAGCATGAGGCAAAAAGAGAAGAGATGCTAAATCTGAATTACTTATATAAAAGAACCAATCTTCAACATCACTGTAGTCATCAAAGCAGAGGATGGTTTGAAAAACGCTACGCTCCTGAATGTCTCTCTCCTCCAAGAGATGAGCTACATCTGTGGTGATAGTAATGGTGATACAGGAGGAGTTGGGTGGACTGCTGACTGTCCTGTTCATGTCTGGAGCATCAGTCAATCCTTTAGCAAAAGATTCATTTAACATTAATTCACCAGCTCTCCTTCCTCAGTCTGTGACTTTGTTCGAGGCTTGAGGCGAGTCCAGATTCCCAGTCACTCACGGAGGTGTTTGTCACTCCCGGGGTGCTCTCTGCCTTTGGCCTCGCAGCTGTTGTTTAGTGATAGATCACTGAAGCAAAACATTATGCAGCGATGAAAAATAGATCTTCAGCCACCGCTCTCATTCTTATCCCTTCGTTCTACATTAGTGGCAAACCTCTGGGAGTCATTTAGCTGTAATCATTTGTTACTCAGGGGCAACTGTCTTTGAGACAATGATGATGGAGTCTCCTTTGAAACAAGTGCAAATGAGGAGAAATCATTTTCTGATATAACCTCTTAGGACAGCCTTTAAAAAACTAGTGCTTGCTCAGAGAGGCTCCCCAGAATGTAGATTACATGCATCAATAACAAATGAGTTTTGACTTCTCTTTCCTCTTCTTTTTTTTCTCTTTCTCCAGGAAGTTCACTCATTATCTTCTGGAATTTCTAATAAGATGCAATTCAAGAGATAAAGGGATGTACAATATATACCTATGTTTAAATTTTTTAGATACTTTTTGTGTAACAAAACCTTAGTGTGTTTTGTCACATCTTATTTTATTTTGTTTTACTTTATTTACCTTTGGAAAAAACCTTAGTTAAATCTCACATATTGTCCTGAAAATACAAGCTTTGACTGTAGCCTTGTAATTCCCTAGGGTAAATTGTTTGCACATTTAATAGGAATATTTCCTTTCTGCTTGTGCAACTCCTTCGAAAGTCAATGACTTTGGTACAGTCTTTCAGACCTCAATATAAGTAATTTCCATCTCTGCCTTAGAATGACAATCGATAGTTTGTGATTTCTTCCACATAATTTAATCCATTAGGTTTATTGGCAATACCAATGCCAAACATCAAATCTTTAATGAAAATGAAGATTAATATTTGACCAAGCAACCTCAAATCAACAAATGTCTGAAGCATTTGTGTTGCCTGCATTGAACATTGATTTCTTTCTCCTGAAAAGCAATCTCTCACAGTGGAGAACACTTGCCTGAATCATATTCCTTTCCACATGAGTAGGAGGAAAGTGCTTTGAAATGGTCACTAGGGAACAGGCTTTCTTTGAGTTTCAGCTATGTCTGCCTAGCAAAGCAATCTCATATCAGAGACATACTTTACATTTCATATACACAAAGCATTTCTCTCCCAAAACATCTTACCAGGTGTCTTATTAGAGCAGACTTTATTTTGCTTGAATCTACTTTTTTGTGGCGAAATTTATATACTTAGTAGAGTTCAACATTTTCAGAATACAATTATAAGAACTTTGATAAATGCATACAGAGTGTAACAGCCATAACATATAAACTATTTCCATCACCCCAAATATCCAGTATTGTTTCTTTGCAATTAATTCCTCCCACCATCCCTGGAACCATCACAAATACTGATCTTTATATCACTATCATTTCACTCTTTAGAATTTCATATAAATGGATGAACGCAGTGTGTAATATTTGTGTCTGGCTTCCTTGACTTAGCATAATACCTTTGAGACTCACCAGTATAGTTGCACATATCAGTAATCACTTTGTTTTATTGTTGAGAAGTATTCCTTTGTATGGATATATTACAAAATATTTACCTATCCACTGGTTGGTAAAAATTGGCATTATATTTAGATTTGGCTAATATAAAGAAAGTTGCTATAAATATTTGAATACAGGTATTTCCAAGTTTTTGTTTCTCTTAGATAATTACCTAGATGTAGAATATCTTCTTATTTGTTTTGTGGATATATAGCTTTATAACAACCTCCCAGCCTAGAGCTCTTGCATTATTTTTCATTCACATAAGCAAAGTCTGAAGCAGATGTTCAGTTGCTCTACAGCTTTGCCAAAACATGATTTTGCCCTTGATTTTAGACCTTCTAATGGATATATATTACTGTCTAATTGTAGTCTTTATTTGCCTTTCAGGAATGACTAATGATACATTTCTGTTTGTAATGGGTTCAGGTGTCATTTGATAAATTGTTTGTAAGACCTCCATTCAAATCTGTGGCCATTAAAAAATCAGAAGTTTTATTGCTAAGTTGTGAGAGTTAAGAATTGTGGATATAAGTTCTTCATCAGATGTATACTTTGCACTTATTTTTTCCCTTGTTGTAGTTTAAATGTGTATTGTTCTCAAAGCATCTTTTGAAGAAGTGAATATTTAATTTGTAGAAGCTTAACATATGGTTTTATTTTAAAGAGAATAAAAAATAATAAAAAAACATTAGAAATGGTACAGAGTTTTACCAAACAAAATGATGGCAATCATATTGAGCTGGGATAATTGAACTGCTGATTTCCACTGGAAGGAAATGTGAATGCTTATTTTTTTTTCGTCTCTTTAATCTTTTTGACCAATTTTGCATGCTTATATCTGGTAATCTGAGCAACTAATTGAAAGATAATATATCATTTTATACTTTATGTTTTATTTTCCTCATTTTAAAATATTTTTCCTAACTCAAAATCCCTTCACTTTTTCCTATGTTTTCTTTCAAAAGTCTTATCATTTTCAGAGTCACAGTTAGGTTTCATTTTGAGAAATTTCTCCTTAAATTACCAAAGCTGTGTTCAATTTTGCAGTCTTCCTGCGTCAGTCTCCTGAGTAGCTGGGATTATGGGCGTGAGCCACCACACTGCATTTGATGTTTTTTCATTGATATTTGGTGTTTTGTGCCTTTCAAGAAACTTTTCATTTTCTCTAGATTGCTGAACTTACTGTTTGCTTTTGTTCATGGTATTCTCTTGTTATCCTTTTAATGATTGTATCTATGTGGCCATGCTTTGTCTTTCATTTTTGATTTCAGTAATTTACATCATCTCTCTTACTGGACTGTTTAAGAGCTCTCTTGTATTATGGTAAATGCTTTGTCTGTTGCCTCTTCTTTTTTCAATGTGGTTCCCCTCTTGGGGGCAACGTTCTCAAAAATAAATCAAGCAATCCATAGGAGACATCCTCAGCACTACCTGTTCTGGGCTTTTAATCTCAGGTACTATCCACTTGCCCTAATCAACCACGGTCAGATACCAGACAAATAGGGACAATTCCTATTCTCTAGGACCCCCCTGAAATTATTCCACTAACCTGCCTTAAATCTGCTGCCCTACTTTTCTTGTCGCTTCCCATGTAAAGTACAGTGATAGCTCTTATCCACCACTCTCCACTCTGTCTTCCACCTTACTAACTTCACTGCTCCTCCATATGCTTCCTTCAGAGTGGTCACGTCTGTTCCTTTGAGACCTGTCATAAATGATCTTTCCACCGCAGTTGTCTTTTGAGTGGTGGACATTGCTACTCTTCGTATTTTGTATCAGGATTCTGTGTTTCCAACAGGTTTTTGGATTTTTCTAGTTTTCAAGGCAGGAAGATAAATAGGGTTTTTTTTTTTTTCAACCATAATTTCAAAATTAAAGAAAATGATGCTCAGAGAATTTTTCAGTATGAAAGTAAAATAGCCATTCATTATTCATTCATGAACTCAATACACTTGTTCAGTGTTAGCACAAAAAAGAAACTTAACCATAAGTTAGTTTGTATTATTATCATAAATGAATTTTCTGATGTTGCTATTAAAAAACTACACAGACTTGTGACTCAGAATAACACACATTTATTCACTTAGAGTTTGAGACATAAGAAGTTGCCATGAATAGCTTGGGCCCAAGTCAAGGTGTAGGCAGGACTTACCTACTACTTTCTTACCCCAGGAAGTTGTGGGAGAAAATTAGTCCCTTGCCTCATTTAGGTTCTGGTGGGTACTGACTGCTTGGCTCATAACTCTTACACTGTTTTTCAGGTTTAGCATTGTAATTTTTCTCTCTATTTGGCCTTATCAAGTGTCCATTGGTCATACATTAAAGTTCTCTATGCCTCTTTATTTAAAGGATACTTAAAATTAAAACTAGAATTCACCTTGATGATTCTAGATGATTTACCCATTTTAAATTCTTTAAATTAGTTACATTCAATCACCGCATTGTCTCACTATAAAACCTGAAAGAGTTCATTTTAACTTGGAGGTATGATAGACATTGTGAAATGATAGGAAAACATTCAAGGGTAAAGGGCAACTGGGATGTGGGAAAAGAGAAGGGAAAGAAGGACAAATTTTGTATGTATGTATATACAGGATAATTAACATAGTTGATCTACTGTCTTCTATTTCTTTGCTGAAAGAAACTGTTAATGAGTCCTTGATTGATCAATATTGCATGTTTCTATTTATTTTCATGAGAAACCACTTTGAAGATATCAATATGTAGCACAACAAGCATTGTTAATTTTCTGTCACTTTTTTGTAACTCTGTGTTGTCTGTACTGCTCTTTTGCTACTTTGTAAAAGGTTGTCTGTCTGTTAATGTTTTCCTCCTTTTCTTTTTAAAATAAAAAAAAAATTAGTTACATTCAAAAATATTTGTGTTGTTATTATATAAGATAATATTCACACATTCCACATACCATGACATGGATAATTTGGAGGAGTTATTGTTTTACTGTAGCATATTTGCTTTGTTTTAATGTTTTGTCTTTTCTTGTTTTTGTCAACATTTCACCTCACCTACACTCACTATTAATTCAGGATGTAATTTGTTGCTTCCCTAAGTATGAGTAATAACTGATTGGTGAATCTCTGGAGATTTGAGGATAACATGGTAGTTCTGAAGATATTGATGATTTCCTAATGAAATGTGGTTCAAACCTATTTAGCATCAGTTTTCTACGTTTCAAATTTCCTATTTTCTAACTTTCCTTTTCCTTGTTGTGGGAAGGGCCAAGGAGGGAAAGTTAACTTGCACATTATAAAGATAAGCATACTGTATATTTCCTTCTTCTACTGTGGAAGACACTATTTAAAGGATAAAGACCTCTGAGATTATCTATGAAAATGTACCCAAACTCCAGAAATTCTTTGTGAAATTACATTCTTTGTGAAAGTCCATTGCAGAGTGAGAAGTGTGTAATCACACAGTGAAAAAAATGAACTAATGTGTAAATGATCAAAGGAAAATATTTCTTCTTATTAAGTAATAACATCATCTGCCATTTGTACATGTAACTTGGGTAATTACATGACCAAGATCTTCCTGAAGAGGCGATTCTAGAGAGTGATTATAAGAATTTCATGGTAAATTCATGATTACTTGGCACAACTGTCAACATGTTTACAAGTAGACTCATAATTCAGGTTTAAAAAGTGAGCATTCTTGAAGAGAATAGAATATACAATGTTTGCCAACATTCCATTTTCATGTAAGTCTAGGGCCATTTGCTGCATAGGAGATATGAAACATTCAGAACAAATCTAATCATCCTCACTGAAGTTCAAACTTAGTCATACAACTCATTATGTGTTTTGACATTCACAGATTCCAGGAAAAGGTAGCTGAAAGAATAAGCACAGAGATGACAGAACTAGTCAATCCATGCTAAAAATCACTTTGAGACAGAAACATTCTCTTTAAATTGTTGTTGTCTGGAGATAGGATCTTATCTTCAGATCCTACACAGCCACTTACTGGACACTTGATTCTTGAGTCAGTTGCATAATCTTTTTATTAATCCATATGATCCAAAACTTACATAATTCAGAATATCATTTCTAAAATTAAACGAGACTAGTGCATTACTTGATGTAGGAGAACTTAACCTTGAGTATTTCTATATTCCATTTTCCAGGAATATTGCATAGTACCTGAAAAATTAATAGGAAAACTATTTAATATTAGAAAAATAGTAAGAAACCTCTGCTAACCAAAGGTATTCCTAAGTAATTAAACACATAGAGGTTGTGACTTTCACTTGCTTCAAATCAAATCAAATTGGAAAAAACCCTAGCATGTCTCCAAATTTCTTCATCATTGGCAGATAAGTGAATAAGTCTTTGGGAAAGACAAAACAAAACAAAAATCAGTGATAACCAGAGGGAAGAACATTAAGACTGAGTTTTGGTGAGGAAACACAGAACAAGGTCATTGAGGGAGCAGATACAGATACAGTCTTTGTTACCTTTCTCTCATTGCTGAGACAAAATACATGACGCCAAAAATTAAGGAAGGAAAGGTTTATTTAGCTCACAGTTTGTGGAGGTTTCAGTCCATACTTGGCTGGTTCCAAGGCAGAGTGGCACATGGCAGAGGGCAACAGTTCACGGTGGTGGAACAGAGCAAAAACAAAAGCAAAAGGGAGGAGTGGCCCCAAGCAGCCTCTTTCACTCCCTTACATAAGCAGAACTTCCCACCCCAGGGCGGGTGTAGCACTTACGCCCAAAATCCCAGCACTGGATCATGGATCAAGCATAAACTCTAAAAGCCCACCCCATGACTACATGAGGCTTTGCAGGGACATTCAGACACAAACTATAACAGATACTAAATTTAAAAGGAGTCCCAGATGGTACATAGGAATAAGAACCAGAAATCAAGCAAAAGGTAGCTGAAAAAAAAAGTAAGAGAAAATAATTATGAGTGGACAAGCAGCAGTGAGAGTTGGCTAGGTCTAACGTGTAAAAGCCTTTTGGTATGGTGTTCTCCTGATTCTGCTGGGCAGGACTGAAAAAATATGGCTGGTGTTGTGGATTAATAATCTTAAAAAGCAGTTCAACTAGGTTGTCTCTGAAAGATTAGAATTGATACAGTTTTGGAGAGAACTGAAGTATGCTGTTCTTTTCAAAGCTCAAGTAGCCACAGGATTAAGTGCTTGACAGGGCAACATTGTAATAGAAAGTAATACTTCTGTTATGAGAAGTTTCCTTTTTTACCTTTTTCCTATACAATCTCCTTTACACCTTGAAATAGATAAGCTCTTGTAGAGACATTTTGAGTGGCAGGTTTTGTGGTGCTATTGTAAATCTGAGGGGGGAAATCTACTGCCAATTCAGGTAATGTTTGGCTAGCACATAATGGCCATGCAGGTGAGCAGAGAGTAGGAGATCAATAAGATACCCTGTCACTGCAAAAAGTGGGATGCAGGGCATGTTTATTTTCTTCACCACATGGATTTAAAGTTCAAGTCACTGCAGGACATGTTTAAAAAATCATAAAGCAATAACGTGCATTGTATATGCATTCTAAAAGAACAAAACTTACCAAGAAAATGAACAGTTTCCAAATTTAACAAATGATTGGTTGTGAATGGGCTGCATTTTTAAAAGCAAAAGTGTCAAAAATTTTAATACTGAATTATTGAAATAATAGGTCATTTTTCATAGTTTAAAAAAAGACTAATTCCTGGGAAGCATCAAAAAGTACATAGGCAGTTATGGGTTTGTGGACATATATGGATTTGTGTGTTTGTATGAATAAATGCATTTTGTTAGCTTCTTGTGGTGAGATGACCCCAACTAGCCTGAAGTTCTTTACTTGCTCTTGTAAATTATTAAGTGAAAAAGTGTGAAAAAACATTATCACCACACTAATTAATATATAAGCTGTTAAAACATCCAAAATCTTATATTGAGGCTATTTATATTTTAATTGATTCAGTCGTAAACCATCAACATTTTGAAAATCACTTGAAGGATTGCAAATGTAAGTAAGATAAAGTCATGAATTTCTCAAGCTTGCTGAGCCTGGTGAAGTCCTCAAATTTATTTAGACACTGTGTAAAATAAAAACGTATGCTTTTAAAGTTAATAGCACTTGCAGAGCATGGATACTTGTAAGATTAGGGGTTTCTAATACAGAAATTCTATACAGATAGAATTGAACCTTCAAAAATGAAAGGTGGGCACAGTGGTGCACTCCTGTAATCTCAGTACTCAAGAGACTGAGGCAGGAGGATTACATGAGTTCAAGGCCAGCCTGGACTACTTAGTGAGTTCAAGACAAGCCTGGACTACTCAGAGAGAGCCTGTCTCAAAATGGAAAGTTTTCCTACACAATTCATTGAGAACTATATAGTACCACTTTATGAATTGAATCTGAAAATAATCACATAGATAAAATAATCACACAAATGTAGAATGTGAGACATTTGGCAAGAAAACTTACCCAACCTATTAAAATTTAACAGCATTATGAGGGGAAGAAAATATGGAGAATCAGTTGTTCAGTTTAAAAGACAACCAAGTAGAATTATGACCCTTAGTGGATCTTGGAATTGTGGTAAATTGTGTTTCTGGACAATTACAGAAATTTGAATATAAGCCAAACATTAAATAATACTTTTGAAAAATTGCTAATTTTTGAGTGTGGCCTTAGGTCAGATCATCCTGAGAGAGAAGGAAGCAGATTGTTCCTATAAATGGTGCAGCTTTAATGGAGCTGTTTGTTGTAAATATCTGGGATCTTTTCCTCCAGGAATACTCTGAAGAACTACATAGAATACATAGCAAATGAAGGAAAGACAAGGGGTAGGGATACTTCCCTGAAGAGAGGGGCTTTCTGGTGATATTATCTTGCCAACATCCATTTGGTCAGGTAAGTCCTGAAAAGGGGAAAAGGTTCAGATACATGGAAGGTACCTGTGGTGTCAAGTGTTCAGTGTCAATAAGAACTATTTACTAGAGCAGTAGCAGAAATCAAAACTGGGTTAACAAATGTAACGATAAGATAATGCCTTTGTTTTTATGACATAAATGCTGAAACTCTGAAAGATGAAATGTCAAGATGTCCATCATTCAATATCAAGTGGAGGCTGTGTGTGTGTGCACACATGGGAGTGGTGGGAGGGAAAGTTTAAAGTCACTGTGGTGAAGTCCTTTGTATAAATCCTTCAGTTTCACTGGCTGTTTAAATATTTGCAAAATCAAAAATTAGAGTTTAGTAGTGAGGCATTAGAATAAAACAGTTATTACTGGTTTTAAAAAGTCAAAGAATGTAAAGATGGAAACTTGACTAGTAAAACCAATAACAAGAAAAAGAACATAAAGCTGGATGAGTGAAGTGTATGGAATTTACCTTTATAATAAAAGAATTTCAAATGTATTCTGTAGTTGATGGGAGCTCTGAGGTTTTCATGAGAGGCAAAAGGATTGTGCTCACGTGTTGTAGGATTCTCTCTCTCTCTCTTCCTCTCTCCCTCCCTGTCTCTCTCTTTCTCTCTCTCTCAAGTTTCATTTTGAGAACTGAAAGTAAGCAAGGTTTTGCTGGAATGAACAATAAATGGAAAACCTAAGCCTTGAAATTAACCTTAGCGGGGCTGGGGACTTAGCTCAGCGGCAAAAGCGCCTGCCTGGCAAGCGCAAGGTCGTGAGTTCGGTTCCCGGTACCGGAGAAAAACAAAAAAAAAAAAAAAAAAAAAAAAAAAAGAAATTAACCTTAGCAACACTAGATATAAATTTTTTAAAAAACAAAGATACATGTTGATACAGAAATATTATGCATGAGGAATTAGTGGTTGCCTAAGTGGATTTCAAAACAGTACAGAAAAGGAATCCATAAATGCGGCAGTCACCAGTGTTTTCCTCTTCGTGTCCCTGGTCCCACTGTATAATAGGTGATCAAAATTGAAAAATGAATGGAATATGTGTTGCATAATAAGAAAGAGCTTTGCAGCGTGGACAAGAATTGGATTGATGAGAAAAAGAGCAATTTCTGGAGAGAGGAGAAAGTAAATGAGATTTTGAATTTAGATTGTTTTTGAGGTAATAGACATCTCACACCCTCTGTTTTTAATTTTTATGCTACTGAGAGTTACACTGTAAAATAGGTTTTACACTGAGCTACATCCTCAAGATTGTTTGTTTCTTGGGGCTCTTATTTAGTTTTTGTCTGTTTTCTTGTTTTGTTTTGTTTTGCTTTTGAGACAAAGTCATACTGACTTGCTAAGTTGACCTGGTAGGGCACCAATGTGTGATCCTCCTGCCTCAGTCTTCTAAAGTGCTAGGATTACAGGAATGCACACTAGGTCTGGCTGATACCCACTCTTTCAATTTTTTTTTAATATTTATTGTATCCACACAGCCCTTTGAAAGTCATAACTATGTGCAAAAACAGGAATCTAGAAATTGAACAATATTTTAAATGTCAAAAAAATTCAGTGGTGGGCAACCCTAGAATGTACTGGTACATGTGAGTAGCAACAGGTTAAAATCAAGAGATACAAGGTGCAAACCTTTGTTAATACACAGCAGAAGACTCTCTGTATTGAAAGGACTTCTTGCAAAGTTAAGACCAAGCAAAAGGGGATAAAACTAACGATGGAAGGAAAAGTTCTCCTGCAGCAAGGAAGGAAGAGATGGATTTGTTTGTGGCTGGATTGTTTTTGGTGAATGGCATTGTACATAACAGGTGTATGACATGCTCCATGTCATAAGCACATTTACCACCACACGTATGTGGGCCTCATTTTTGGAACACGTGGGGGATGAAGAACCAACATGGCCAAGAAAGGCTGGAGGAACAGGAATGTGGGAGAAATTTTCAGTGGTTTAAGATACTCATGTCAGTGTTAATCTGAAAAAATGGAGTTTATTTAAATCTAAAAGTAGTCTCTCAAACACCACAAATAGATGGTTTCTTCTTATTGTAAATAAAAGTGACTTTTCTTAATCATGGCAACATAATGTTAGTAGAACTAGAGTAGTACAAGTGAAGAAATTTAGCACAAAATCATTCAAGACCTCAGCATACCCCTTACTCCAGAATGTCCATAGACCTCAGCTCTTATGCCATCGATTCGATTCTCTGCTTTAAGAGGTCTCATGCTGCAGCCTGCCAGCTTCCCCTTGGAGCAGGGCTTAAGTGGGTACAGTTTCAAGTGGCTCTGTGTTTCTTTGACACCTGCATTATGAACTTAGAAATATTCAAACTCTTTCAACATTTTAAGCCCTAGTTTAATAGTCCATTAGTTGGAGCCAGTCAAAGAAGAGGACAAACACTAGTTCAGTTATTATAATAAGTAAACCTGTGTGGACATGGCTATTAAAGCCATTTTGCATACAAGAAGCTCAGATATTGTTATTTTTATGAATGTTACATATTTGGAGTGAGCAAAGCTGAAATATGAAACTAAACCCATCCTATTTCAAATTTTACTTTTTAAATTAAATGATATGCCTTGTCTTTTAAGTAAAGTCTTTATTATCATAAGAAGAATGATTATTTAGGAAGAAAATAAAATGAAAGAAATATCAAGGGTGATGAGGTAGTCAGTACCTACTCAGAGACTGAACTGGGAAAGAGAGCCTCAGACAGTGCAGTGCACACATTTCTGTCCCATTTCAAGGCAGATCCTCTCCAGAAGCAGCCAAACTGGGTTTTCTTAGCGAGGTGTGAAACACAAGAAGACATAAAACATCCACCCCTTAAACCCTACATTTTCCCCTTCAAACTCTGGTCATAACTAGGCTTCCTAAAATAAGTTCCCCTTTGGAAAGCAGTACTAAGTTTCCTGGACAGTTACACATCCCAATGTGTGTAAATGCCCAGATGTTTATGGCACTTAAGGATTCTTATAAATCAGAAACATTAGCTGCTTGCACTCTGATGCATAAGGAAGATGATATTTTGGAACCAAAAAGCCTTTGATGAAGCTCTAAAAGTCAGGACAATCCACAATTTCACTCCCTTTGGAGATTTTTACTGAGCCATGTCTTAATAATGAACTTTTTTACATTAACTCTTCTGTTATTTTAAAGAGAACACAAATATAAAAAACAATAAAAATGATACAGAATTTCAAAACAAGATGATAGGAAATTAGCAATGGTTGTTGTATTGCATACTGTTATTTTCAAAGTTGTTGCTCAGATTACCAGATATAGACATGAAAAATTCATCAAACAATTGAACATTAACTGTTCCTTTCAATAAACCAATAGAAATCAGTAGTAAAACTGTCTTAGCTACCTTATATATCTTTTTCTTTCTTTCTTTCTTTCTTTCTTTCTTTCTTTCTTTCTTTCTTTCTTTCTTTCTTTCTTTCTTTCTTCCCTTTCTCCTTTCCTCCATCCCAGTTGTTCTTTCCTTTTGAGCAGTCTCTTTCCTTTCACAATGTCCATTGTACATTTTGGATTTTGTTTCTGCATTAACTCTTATGGAAGTCATTATCGCATTTTGTTGATGACCAAGTTATGGATAAAATTGGGAAGTAAATTTTTTCACTATCACAACAATTGAATCTTGATAAAATTTCTTCTATATCCAAAGTCCAGCCTGGCTCACTACAGGAGCACATGTAAGAAAGTCCAGCCTTTCAAGATTCCTTGGGAAGGGACTCTGTTTCTTTCTTTTAGTTGAACACTGATGATGGAACTTGGAAATGACTTGAGACCTAGTCAGTTTTGTGATAATTAGAGAATATTCCAGGGAAATGTAAATCCCTGTGTACTGTTGTCTCTTCAAATCACTAACTTTCAAACTTGGACACTGGAGAGGGCCAAGGCAATCCATTACTGATGCATTCACTGGGTGATACTTTGATGCCAATTGATCCAAATAAATGTGAAACTACTAACTGAGATGTGATCATGGTGAAGGTCAGGTCTGAGATCTTTCATGTTCACTGCACTCATCTTCCTTCCTTCCCTTGCATCTCTTTCTTTTTCATAGATTTCTCTCTCTTGATCTTGTCTTCCTCTGCCATCCATCCAGGTATCTCTCAGAGCAATAATTCTTGAAATTACTCAGTTTTGGATTCTTCTGACTAAAATGACATGCTCTGAGTGCAAATATAAATACTGTAGAAAAGTAATTTATCAGCATCAGACACATTCAAACTGCTGTTTTACATGGATTATCACTTTTTCCATCAATATAAACCATCTTTCAAGAAGTTATTATTCTCTATATTTTTTATGCTTGGTGTTGTTTCCTCAGAGAATGAAGTTTAACTGAAAATTCTAATGGAACTCTTGCCGGTTCTAGTTTCTAAGTACTCCCTGATACATCACAAGTCTTCTTCACTGTCCTTCAAGTAATTCTAATGACAACAGATCACTCTTAACCACAGTAAGCAGTTGGTTCCTCCTTGTGTGAGATACAACTTTCTTTGCAATATACTGGAAATTACCTTTTGGTAATTTACAGCCATCAATCCTAATTTAAAATTAGGAGCATCAGAACAATAGTCTTAATCTTCCCACCAGCTAATAGTTTTGAAGTGCTATTCCTTTGCCTTGAAACCATTGGAAAGTCTTTAGCTTTGTAAGAGATTGTTGTTGAAGTCAATCCAACTATCTCTGTGCCTTACTGAATCAACTTCAGTTAATGTTTCTGCTCCCCCTCCTTCCCTTCCTTTCTTCTTTCTTTCTTCCTTCCTCTTTATTTTTTACCCTTCCCTTTTAATGTCCTTTTATTTCTCATGCCAACATAGGAATATATATTTCCTTAAGATAAATATCAGCTTCCTGGATTAATTTCTACTTAGCAAAATGCATATAGTTTGTAATTCAAGGTCATTTTTTAAGTTTATTCTTTTGCTTATGATCATAGTCACTCCATGTTAGTGGTATCAGCCAACAGTCATGCTTGGCTGAAAAATCCCGGTAAGGAAGAGCTCACGCTAAGGTGCTAATAATGTATTTGCATCCCTGACCTAAGGTTGATTAAAGTAGGAGAATTTGGATAGCTTAATGGTTTTCACCATTATCACCTGAAGAGTTGTTAAAAAGCCAGATGATTGTAGGCCCTATCTCCCGAATTTCTTAGGCAATTCTTTAGGAGTGAGGTGAGGCCTTTTCATTTCTAACAAATCTGAAGGTGTTGATCTACTGATATAGCCAGAAGCTTTCCAGTCCTAAGTAAATAATTGCATTCTAGGGGGTGAGTCAAGGGTCTAAACTTAAGCTAGCAGGTCGCTTGCCAAATCTGTTGCAGAAGTGAAAAGGCAGTGATAAGTGGGGAATGTAAGAGCTCAGAAGTCTGGCAAACTCAAGAGATGTCAGATGGGGCAGCAGAAGCAGCTGGGCGCACTGGGTCAGAGAAATAAATGTTCAGAACTTGCATTATGAGAGCTGACTCTTACTGACAATTAGAAATAAACTACTTTTTTCTGAGGATGTATTTAAAACAGCTAACAAGCGTACAATACAGCTAGGCAAGAGAAATTAAAATTTTAAAAAAATATATCAATGATAGAAACAACAGCAAAAGCCCAGAGCAAGGAATGAACTTGCTGGCATTGATGTTGACCCTGCGTGCCTGGAAGGGTTGTGGGCAGATTGAGGCCCAGCATGCGCAAGGACATCTGTCCTGCTGAGCTCTCACCTGAGGGTGCATGAACACACATGTGGCATCATCTCTATGGAGCTCAGTGGCTGCAGCAGTTGCTACAGAGTAAGTATTCACAAGCTTCTCTGCATCTCAGCAGCGGAGGCAAGTGGCAGAGCTCACACAGAGTGTGCTGGCCTCACTTTTATAACTCCTGCAGAAAAGCCATCGCAGCCTACTCTGTTCTGTGACAGAAACCATTATCTTTGTGTCTCTCTCATGCTGCCTGTGTCAGCGAGGGTTCTTTGGGCCACGTTTCTTTCTTTAGATTCTTGGAGGTGCTAAAAAATGAGAGAAAACAGGCTCGACTGAGGTTTCCAGAGTAGTGAGAGGAGGGTTGCCTTCCAATTTATTTCCCAGGGTCTGATTTCCGGAAAGATTGTCAAACCTCTTGGTGCCCATTTTCAGGAGCTTATTCAGTGTGAGAAGTCTCAGAGTATCCAAAATGCAGAAGAAATTGACGATAATAGTCAGAAAGATATCAGAGAACCTTAAGGGGCAGTGATTTTGAAAGCAATACCATATTCACAATGCCTAAAGTATATATCAAATATTTCTCAAGTAACCTCCAAACAGCTCGCTTTTTCCTTCTCCCTTGATAAAAACAAGACATGGAAGAAAAGCGTTGGATTGTGGAGTTGGACTGTGTCAGAAAAGACAAAGGCAAATGACTAACATCAGAACTACATATGAATACATAGTATTCCAGATATTCTTGGAACAGGAAAAACTATTACAGGAACATTTTTCTTTTTCTGAATAGCTTCTTGTGACTTCCAGTGTTCATGGTCTCACATACGGAACTTCTCTTTACTTAGGAATAGAATTTTCCACCTGATTGTCAGTCTCTCTTCTTCACATACCTGATGACAGCATCTCAGGTAAAAGCTGTCAGGGGTAAAAATTGATCAGTAGACAGATATGTTTAATCCTGCAGTAGTGCCATTTTATGGGAAGGGTGGCATATAAAATCTGAGGCCGTGAGAGGCTTTCTTTGTTCTGTGTCTTTGCTTGGAAAATATTCTCTGAACCCTTACGCTTTCTCAAGTTTCCCAGAGCTGTTCAACCCTGTAACTGTGAATATAAAATTAAGTACTGATTTTCCTGTAATATTACCTTTGTAAAATTGAGGAAAAATGTCACTAGGCAAAAAAAAGCTTTGAAGAATCGTTAGTATGTCTAAAGCACCTTGATATCTTAGGAAAGTGAAACTGCAGCAGGACAGTGACATGTTTTAAGACGCTTTAAACTGAGAGTCAATTATTGCCTTTAAGTTTGAGTTAGAATGATTAATAAAAGGCTAATTATTCAGTTCTGAGCTAAAGGGTGCCATCTAAAATCACCAATAACATTGAAATAAAGTGTGGAAAATGCTAACAATTTGGTAATAGTTTTAGTGTTCCTGTGTAACCACTTCTGCAAGCTGGGCATGGTGATGCCTGCCTGTAATCCCAGCCCTGGGGAAGTTCAAGCAGGACACTCATCATGAGTTTGAAACCAGGCAGGGCTACATAGTGAGTTCAAAGCCAGCCTGAACTACATAGGGAGATCATGTCTTAAGCAAAATAGAACAAAACAAAAACAACAAGAACAACAGAAAAACTTGATTTCTTGAGAAGTTTAATTGCCCAGCATAGCTACAAATTTGGGGACTTCTACAATCAGCTTTCAGTTTCCATATTCACTAAAATGACTCATAGAATTAAGGAAAGTGTTACATTTAACAATTTTATATGAAGAGAAACAGCTGAAGAAGTAGACGGTGCACATGGGACAGTTTATTATCGTGGGCTGCTATAAGAGAGTACTAGTGCCGAGGATAAAGCTCAGTGGCATAGCGCCTGCCTGGCAAGCATGAGGTAGTGATTCAATTCCTGGTACCGAAAAACAAGCAAACAAACAAAAAACTGAGTAGCGTATATGGGGTTATTCAAAGAAAAACATATGTTGTGCACAATTCTAGAGATGCAGAATTTCAGGATGGAGCTGCAGCTAGATAAATTGTCTGCTGAAGGATTATTACCTGACTTGTAGACAGGCAGCTTCCATGTAGTAGAACGAGAGCAAGCCAACTCTCCAGCCTCTACTGATAAGAGCATGAATCCTAGTTATATCCCAAAGGCCCCACTTCCAAAGACCATCATACTGAACTAGTGTTGCAACATACAAATTTTGGGGACACAAGCGTTGAGTTTATTGTACTCAACTCATGATCTCCCCAAATCTCTGTCCTTCTCACACACAAAACACATTCATTCCATCATCATAATAGCCTCCAAAGACTTACCTCATTCTGACATAAGCTCCAAAGACTAAAGTCCCAAGATTAATCTAAATATCATCTCAATCAGATAGGAATGAGACTCAACATATGAATTATCCTGAGATATATTTCTATGTCCAGTTATGCGCCTGTGAAACCATGTATGTGTTTCCAAATTCAGTGGTAGAGTATGCACAGGATAGACATGTCTATTCCTAAAGGGAGAAATAGAGAAGAAAGATGGATGATGAGGGCCAAACAAGCCCAAAATTTAGGTGCACAGCCTCTGTGCATTAGGCTTGAGAATCACCCTTTTTGGCTTCAGGATTGGCCACTTTGGATCCCCGGGATGGTGATGCCACCATCTGGGTCAACTGGTAATGGAGACCAGGACGAAGCAGTCTTGATCAGGATTTAAATTAATCAATTGGCTTTTCATGTTCACTTGTGAATCTGTCCAAAGCCTAGGGTCCTTGTCTGGAAATGGACTGCAGACACATAGCAAGTGAACACTTGTGAGTCACTAAACACTTATTAAAACCTATAATGGTGGATGAAGCTGGAAAGCTTCAAAGGACAAGACAAGATCGCAGCCAAGGACACCTGGATTTGATCTCAACTAGGTAAAGACTATAGCCTTAGGCAGCTCACTCCTGGGTGGATTAACTCTTAATAAGGATTAAGAGTTAATTTAATCCTTATTAAGAGTTAATTTAATACCTTACTTGGAGAAGTCCTTGAGGAATTCCACCCTTCTTGCGTATGCCCCTCCCTTCTTCTGACAACCAGATAAATGCAGGCCACCCAGAGAAGGTCTTGGTCTTAGTTCTGAGAGAATCTCAAATTCTGTGAGAGGGCTTTGATTCCTCTGGAGCCCTGAAATCATTTCATATGCCTCTTTTTATTTAGCCTGATCAACCTGTAATAACTAAGGGATATTACTAACCCAATAAACTGGAGCAGTGGTCTCACCTCAATATCTCTGTCCATACTGTTCTTGCAGGCAAGAGTCAGCTCCACAACTGTACACAGCCTTATACCATACTTTGGAAGAGCTCATGCAGCCAGTTGAAAACAGGATAATTACCTACTCCTGTTTCCAGACTTGGAGGAAGCCCAGCTGATTTCAAAATCATCTTCTACTTCATTTTTCCTTTTGGAGTAGAAAGCTTTTAGAACTTTATGGTTCTCTTCTCTAAAATCCAAGAAGCCCAAATCTCTTCACTGCTTATCTCCTTTTCCTTCAGTTCAAACCATCAGTTACTGTATTAGGATAGTAAAATTGTTTTCTTTCTCATTCAGAAAGCCCATTTATTAAAATCAAGATCGGGGAATTTTCTTCATATTTCTCTGATATCATAAAGGGAAACTCAGAATGATTCATCAGTTGGTCTGTCTGTCTCCTTAGAATATCAAGTCTTTTCTTCTTAAGAATCTACAACTTTGCTGGGGATATACCTCTGCAGTAGAAGCTCTTGCCAGGCAAGAGCAAAATCCTAAGTTCGATTCCCCGTACAAAAAAAACAGAAACAAAAAAATAAAAGAAAAAAGAATCTACAACCTTTAATGGCAGTAATTATAGACTCAGTTAACATCAGCCTCAGATACTTTTCTGTAGATAAAGAGAGCAGTTGAAGAAATTGGTGCATTTTCTAAGTTTGCATAACTGACTATTTTGTTGGAATATAGATTCTGTAAGAACTAAGTCCATGGTCCTTGTACTAATCACACTGACTGTCGGCATGGAGTTAGCCCAGTATTTATTTGTTTGAGGTCTCAGCCTCTGGTAAATTGAAAAGAGAAATGTGAATGTTAGCAGATACCGGAATGCCTTTTTCATAGTGAACTGAGAGAAGTTCAACCTCAAAGGAAATGCAAAAGACTGTGAGTAAAAAGAAATGTATCATATTCACATAAATTATTTCTTCTGATAAATAAAACTCAAGTTGAAACAAACCTGATGTCACATCTCAAATTACATGTTTAGTTTTTAAAAATTCCTTGTAATCATATATTTTTGAAGTCTCCTATGATTACTTAAAATATTTCCAAGGCACTGGTTGAAGGAGAATATATATATTGAATTGGAAATTATTTCTGGAGGTAAACAAAGTGCATTTCTGTACAAATACATTATCTGGAGAAAATTCTTGTGTAATATATTATTTGCCAGTTATTTAAATGGAGGCTTTAAAAATCTGTATTGGAGTTCCATTAACCTTCCAATTAATATAGTAATTAACTCATTACCTTAATGGTACTATAATTATCTATTAGCTATGATTGCATTTTAATTCTTCCAAAGTCAAAGCATAATGGTTTTATGTATGCTCCCTAGAAGTAATTTTCTTACTATGGCCTTTTCCTCCTCCAGGTTATAAGTACAACACAGAGAGTCGTGATGACTAATTAGCTAACACCATACCTAGGGTAGTTTCTTAGATCTAGGCTCCCTCTAATAAGAAAGGGTAAGAGAATATGGAGGAAATAACCTCAAAGGGGTTTTATGTTCAGCTGTATCTCTTTCCTGACCTAGGATGGAACTCCGTACTTTCTCCCTCCTGAGGTCTCAGGTTCCTGGATTATACTGCCATGCAATTGCAGTTTAATCAGTAATGTCATGAATTAAATGTGATGGGTTAATAAGTTTCTGTAAGCTTTCTGGAAACATCTCTAACCTGCTTGCCTGAAGTCCTAAACATGCTTATTCCACTGGTATCATAATTCAATGCTGGGTTTTTGATAAGACAAACAAACAAAAACTCCCTCAATCTTTGTTCAACCTATCTTAATACAAGTAGAACATTCATATAGATTTTTAGGGACAACACTAGTCATTATGAGTGCCACCGTACTGTCAAGAAACAGCAGAGGGCTAGGAGGCGCTGCTCCATGGGAAAGCACAGGCTCAGCACGTGCATGAGCCTGGGTACAGTCCCCAGCAAAAAAGCAGAAAGAAAGGAAAAAAGGAAGGAAGGAGGGAAGGAAGAAAGGAAGGAAGGAAGGAAGGAAGGAAGGAAGGAAGGAAGAGAGGGAGGGAGGGAGATAAGGAGGGAGGGAAGAAATTAAGACAGGAGGAGGGAGAAAATGATGCAGACATTCTGAGCAATTTTGTTTTACTAAGTTTGAACAATTTATTTGGATCAGCTCTTTTCTCACAATAATTCTACAACTTAGGTACAATTATATATTTCAGTTCTCCAATGAGGCTTGAAAAGGGAAAAATATTTTAGAGCTACTTGGTGATAGACAATTAGGCAAATATTGAGGTTTTAGGTTTCTATCTATGTATCAAAAGCTATGTACTATCAAGTTCACAATGAGAATTCAGACCCATGTAAATTCAAATCTACACTTAAAGTTTTTTTAAAAGGACCTTCCTTTTTTGTCTCTAACACACACATATACACATTTATGTGTGCAAATGCATACACGTACACACACACACACAAAATACCATGCATCACTTTAAAGATCAATAACCACAGAAGGACAGTTTCTCTCTATAGTCAAGATAGTGATAATGGCCAGAGAAAAGTACATTTCTTATTTGATAGCTGAGTCATAAATAGACAGTCCAGGAGACTTTAGGTTTTAACGGAATTGCTAATGAACTTCATTTTACAATAAATTTGGAGACAAATTTCTGTAAAATTAGATACTCAGTAATAAATTTGCAGATTCCTTACCTTTGTCCTGATTTTATCATGGTTGTAAAACTAGGAGAAGTCTTAAGTAATCTAATTGGCTGTGTACTTATGACAGAATCATCTCTACACTTGGCCACAACAACAGGCTACTTTGTTGGAAACTTAAGTAGATACATGTGAGGTTAAAATGATTGCTGGAAGTTGTCAGTGTAGCTTTTTTTAAAAATAAAATTAATCAAGAGCCCAGCATGCTGGCACACACATGTAATCCCAGCACTCAGGAGGCTGAGGCAGGAGGGTTGCTGAGAGTTCAAGACCAGCCTGGGCTACAAAGGGAGCTCAGGCCAGTCTGAACTGCCTAGTGAGACCCAGTCTCAAAAAGACCAAAAGAAAATAATTAAATAAAAAATAAAACTAGGGGCTGGGGATTTAGCTCAGCGGCAAAAGCGCCTGCCTGGCAAGCGCAAGGTCGTGAGTTCGGTTCCCGGTACCGGAGAAAAACCAAAAAAAAAAAAAACTAATTAAGAATACCTTCATTCATCTGAACTTCCTCTTCTTGTAGACAGGACTTGATTCCACGTGTATGTCTTTGTGAAGGATACTGCATGTAAATATGACTCCTGAGCCTTTTGCCTGTATCTTCTTCTAAATTACATCTGGCATACCTCACTCTTTGTTCCAATGAGTAGGAACTAAGACCCCTATGTATTACAAAATATTTTTGACCAATTTGAGCAGCAAATGCCAACAGACTAATGGACAGATGTAGTGAGTTCTTCCAGAGGTGCAATGGTACCTTTCTTACTGAAATCAGTGCCCCAAACCCCAAGCACTGGTAGTTCTGACAATATCAAGTGGACCCACTTGCAGTTGTACTTTGAAATTGCATTGGAGACATGGCTTGTATGTGTAGAGCTGCCAATGCTAAAAAATAATTGCTGGAAGTATTTAGAACATAATTTATAAATAGCACAGCTAGAAACAATAGCTTGTATACATAAACAGTATAGGTCTGATGTATTCAAGTGTATTTAACTCTAAACCTCATGGCACACCTACTGGAGACTTCAGCAAAGTTATCAAACACTTCTGTGCCTCAAGTTTCTCAGTTCTACATTGTCAAATGCATAGAGCACTGTTTAGCCACTCTGCTGTTTCCTTTATATTCTAGTTCTTGAAAGGCAGTAGCTGATATTTGAAATAATAGAATACTATTTTATAGCTTTAGGATAAACTAGAGAAAGGCTAGAATCTTCCAGGCTAGAGGGAGCCATGCAATATCAATTTGCGAATATAATAGAATTGGTGTTATTTATTCCAATTTAGATATGCTAATACCCACTTTTATACACATCGGTCTGCTTCTACTAAAACTTGGCTTTAATCCTTCGATCTTTTCCTAAATGGCGCATCTTCAATGCATTTCTTTTCTGCTTAATCAAGTCTGTGCCCTGTGTTGTCTTATGTGAGTGGGTATTTCTGGTGACTCAAACAAGATATCTCAATGTCAGTAAACACAATTATGGTCTAATAGCACTTAAGTGTAGATGTTTTAATGAAGTGAAACTGTTTCTCCAGTGCATTAAGTGTCAGGGAAATGGCCTTAGGTTAATGAAGTGATTCCACACGGTCACCTATGCTCTGACAAAATAGGCATACAGAAAACAATGGACAGGTAGGGCAATAGTCGAGAATGCCATTGATGACTTTGTTGGAATGGATGTCTTCTTTGGAATCTAGTTTCCCATTACACAGCAGACCATTATGTTGTGGCCCAACAGTTTGTACAGATAAGTTTTTTTCTGGGATAAGAGTACTAGAAAATTTTTGGAGGCTGATCTTTAGGAAAATATAGTTCATCTTTAGGAAAGCCTTATAGGTAGATAGGGCTTTTTGATCATCTGTTACAGGGCCATTTGGGAGAAAGATTTAAGACATCAAGAAGTTGTTAAGTCAACACATAAACAAATGTCTGTTCCCTTGAATAAAAACATAGGCCGGTTCTTCTACAAATGGGTCAGTATTTGTAATTGATCTCTGGATATTTTGATGAACTAATAATGATTGCCTTCAGAGCACACTTTATATGTGCAAGTCTAAATGATGTCTGAGAAACGATGCAAGTGTATCATAAAAGCTGTCATCTGTCATATGACATTACCTCTTCAGGAGAGGAAAAAGTACTCAAATGCAGTGATTCCTCTATGAGGTCTCTCTTCTTCCATATGAAGCAGTATGAGATTAAAAATAAAATGCATACTTTTTTCAGGTTGACTTCTGTGTGTGTGTGTGTGTGTGTGTGTGTGTGTGTGTGTGTATGTGGAAAGAAAAGTTGAAGAATTTATTGAGTCTAAACTTAAGATCAAAACCAAACATCTCTTCTCTGTAACTTTTGTCAACCTTTCTTCCAACTTAGGGCAATCAACCCCTGCATCATTCAGATCTGCTGTCTAAAGCTTAAAAGTTACTTTCTTAGCTTCTAGGAATGTTAAATGAAGGTCTCTATAAGCTGTTAGCACTCACAGAGGATTGACTAGATTTTAAAAAAAAATCTTTGCTCCAACTCATGACTTCTTTCAGAGGAAGTAAAGCTGCTGAACCTGGGTATTGAACCACTCTTCACCCCAACTGTGTAGAATTCCCAGCCTGTGTTTAAACTGGATTTCCTTAGCTTGGAGTGCACTGAAGCTCAGTGATTTTGTCCTGATTCTGCATCTGCTCATTTTCTTCCACAGTGCTAATCCCCCAAACACTCCTGTGTGATTCTCCTGAGTGCTAATGTTCACTTTGTAGGACATTTCCAGGGGGACCCAACCATCCGTGCCTCCTCTGTGCTCTCACAGAACTGTTATATGCACTTGTGTTTCTGCCTTACCAGGTATGTGTCTCTGCTTAATCAGATAAGGTCTGCTTACATACATCAACATTTTCACTGACTCAAACAAGATGAAAAACAACTGTGAGACAGCAGGTAAGTGTACGCTCTGCAATTAAGCAAAACTCCTTGTCCTGTGCATTCCACTGCATTTTTATAATGGTTTTCTTTTTCCTCTATGCTAGCTTGTATAATTTTCCTGAATATCTTATGTGGTGTGCATTATTTGCCACATGAAGCATAGGGAGGCTAAACACTTCTACACTGACAGAAGTAAAATCTAAAGAAATACTACTTTATGCACAAAAATGGAACTGTCAGCCCATAATATTTGGTCTTATGCATATCCATTTTTCACAGTAGGAAAAAAGACTGCCATTCTGCACCTTTTTATACCTAACTGCTCAGCTGAGTAGGTTCTTAGTGAGATTTGAGCACTTGAGAAAGTCATTAGCCTTGTTCAATTAAAAATTGTGCCATTAGAAATAAAGAAACTAAATTTCAGGAAGATTGAATGACTCACTCAAGAACCCACACTTGGTAGTTGATGTGGCAACTCTCTTGTTCAAATAGAGATTGAAGAAAAGGGAAAAAAAGATAGGAAAAATAGAGAAATAAAAAAAGGGGGAAATGATATACTTACTTGGGTAATATGTATATCAAAAAAGACATCAAATCAATCCCTGAATTGGAGAAAAGAGAATCTCAACTCTCGCTGATTGCATGCTTCACAGAATCATCATTAGATCAATTTTTTACCTCTCTCCGCTGATGATGCCCACCCTTATGGAGACATGTGTCTTCCCAGATCTTAAGCTATGAATGTTGTGATCACCATTGATTGACTGAAGACTCCAGAATCTAATTTGCAGGAGAATTCTCACTTCCTCATTAAGCACACATCACCATTAGATGCTCCCTGTCAAGAATTCTCATCCTGCTTTTAGAGCTTTTCTCCATTGTCTATGCGGTACTCACAGTGTTCGAAAAGATTACCATTTTCTAAAGTGTTAGATGTGGCCAAATATAGACATGTACCTTCTCTCGCAATTAAAGCAATGATCTAGGAGATGAACTCTGGGTAATGTGAAGGTCATTTCTACTAAATATGTCTCAGTGAAGCAGAGCCTCCATCGTCCCAAGGGAAGATGGGAAACCTGATCAAAAATTACATATCCAATATGAAGTGTATTTATAGGTGCAGCCTTTAAAATGATGATAAAAGTTGATTATTCATGAAAGAGGCTTAGTTTATAAATATTGCTAATTTCTCTGTAGTATTACTTATCTGTATATGCTTATTCAGTACCCAGCCTTTAAAACATGCCTGTGTGCTCAATATAATGATTGAGACAAAAGCTGTATGTATTTCTTTTCTTTTTGTCATCACGCTTTCCTTAATTACTTCACACCATTCCAATTCTCTTCAAAGATCCTACACCAATCTTCCCATCGTCATTCTCAACTAAGCTTTGAAGTCCTAATCTCTTGAGAAAATAGAAAGAAATAGAAATCCTGTATGCCTGCCTTTGTTGACCTGTCTTCTGTTTCTTTGAATGGCAGTTCTTTATCACAAGTTTTATCAAAATCTCAAGCATCCATCAGAGTCTGAATCAACCATTTCTTCAAGAACCTCAGATTCTCTTTCTTGGAGGATAGTGTTGGAAATAAAGATCTAGGCCCAGGCTGTGTTTGTAGACACTGGCTTGTAGTTTATTCTAGGCCCATACAACTGAAAGAGGAAGATGTCTGTGTGCATACTAACTCATACAGACAAGTATCAAAAGTAATTTATATGTGTCTGTTATTGTTTAGATCTACAGTGTTCCAGCAATTTTCATGTGTGTGGAAGGCAATTGGATCATGGGGGTGATGTATTTGTGGGTAGATTCATCCATTTGTGAGTTCAACTGAATGTGCTGTTGGAAGGTGGAGCCTGGTGGGAAGAGGCAGTCGCTAGGGGTGATCTGGGAGTGTACATCTCCCTCCAGGGTCCTCTCTTCTCTCTCTGCTTCCTGGACACCATGACCAGGGTAGATTTTTTCATAGGCAGAATCTTCCACTTGCCTTAGATTCAGCCAGGTATAGAGTGACAGAGCTCCAAAACTATGAGACAAAATCAACCTTTCTTCTTTATGTTGTCAGTGTCAGGTACTATAGTTCAGCATCTAGTGAGTGACACCATATCTATTTTTATATTCAGCTAAACTTGAGTCCATATGATGTTCTCAGCTCTAACTAATATAACATGGATCACTGTAGTCTCTTCCCTTGCTGATTCTTGAACCGCCACCATAGCAATGAGGAAACTGCCATTTACTCAGTTTTTTAAATTCCAGTATGTAAGTATGGGACATCAGAATTGCTAAACTACATCCCTGTGGGAAATAATTTTATTAACTAGGGTACAGCACTTAAGTAAAGTTCGCTTTACCTTCAGTTTTAAGTATTCCACTTATTTCCAAAGTTACTTAGGTTAACACCTTTTATTTCCAAAAGTCAATGAGGTTGTTTTACACATTATCAATACATTTACCTTGTTTTGTCGCATTTTGAATTCTTTCTCCTAACCTTTAAATATAATTTAGATTATGGTTCATTCTTTTTGCTATAAAGTTCAGTGGTCTTGATAGAATCCTGTTGTCTATATGTATGGATTTTGTATAAGAAAGAGTGATTTCACTCTCCCAGAACAGTGCACAACATTTCACTTTTTGTATCCTTTCATTCCTTCTAATTAAACTCTCACAACCACTCATCTTTGAGCTCTTTGTTTGGTTCTGTCTTTTCCAGAATATCACATATTGGGAATCATACCATCTTTTCATACTGCCTTCTTTTGCATAGCAAATGGATTTTAGAATCACCTATGACTTTTTATGACTTGATGGCTTATGTTTTTATTGCTGGATAATATTCCTTTGTATGAGCATACTGCCATAAGGTTATACATTTACTTATTAAAAATATCTTAATTGCTTCCAAGTGCCTGTAATAATGAATAAAGGTGCTATAAACATTGTGTTCAGAGGTTTATGGGCACATGTTTCTAAGTGGGTTGGGTGAAAATGTAAGTTTGAATTCTAGGTGTGCCATAAAATTCTTGTTACCTTTATAAAAAACTGACAACTGTCTTCCAAAATGATTTTATGCAGCAGCAATCAATGGTGATTCCTATTGTTCCCTATCCTCTCAAATAATTGATATGATTAGTGTTTTAAAAAAATTTGAGGCTTTCCAACTGATGTATTTCACATTGTATTATTTTACAAATGCCTAATAAGAAATCACCTTGAGCATAGTTTCACATGCTTATTTGTCATTTGTGTATCATCATTTATGTAGTTTCTACACTGATATTTCTCTCATTTGTAAAATGAGTTATACTTTCATTGGTGAATTTTCAGAGTCCTAATTGGGAGACGCATATTCTATATGCTGTGCATTTCACTGTATTAACCATGTCTTGCACAGCACAGATTTTAATTTTGATGTAGTTCAGCTCTTTAATCTTTTTTGGATTTTGCTTTTGGTATTGCACCCAAAAACTCATGGTTGACTGGTTTTCTACTATTTCCTCTAAATATCATAGTTTTATTTTAGCGTTGTGTATAGATGATTTTGCATGGAGGTTTTGAATGGTTTGGCTATGTGTCTGCATACTTATTCTTACATTTGGACATGCAACTGTTCTGCCAAAACTTGTTAAATAGATTTTCTTTTTTTTTTTGGTTTTTCTCCGGTACCGGGAACCGAACTCACGACCTTGTGCTTGCCAGGCAGGCGCTTTTGACGCTGAGCTAACTCCCCAGCCCTTAAATAGATTTTCATTTCTCAGTTGAATCACCTTTGCTCCTTCGTCAAGCATCAGTTGATTACACATGGGTGGTTCTCTTTCCCAGCTTGTGTTCTCTTCTGTTGATGGATGCATCTTTCTTTGCCAGTATCTACCTTTATTAATATAACTTTATTGGTACATTTTGAAATTGGGCATGTGAGTTCTTCAGTTTTGTTTGTTTGTTATGTGCTCTTTTAGATCTGATACATTTCCATGCAATCCATCTTAGTCACTTCTGTTGTTACTGTGACAAAATATCCAACATCCACAGACTAAAGGAGGAAAAGTTTATTTTGGCTTACAGTTAATTGAGGTTTCAATGCATAGTCAGCTGGTTAGGATAGAATGGAAAGCATAGCATATGAGGAGGATGAGATGCTACTCATGTAGTGGTGGTGGGGAGGCAGAGAGTGAACGGAAGGGTTGTGCAGGAGGCAGACCCTTCCAGCTGATGCTGGTGCCTGCAGAGACCTGACATGAGATCGGACATGCTCATCACTTATGTATCATCATTGATGTAGTGTCTACACTGACAGTTTGCTCATTTATAAAATGAATTATTTGTATATCATTATCAATCTATACAGCTCTTAATAGCAAATCAGCTTTACAACCCCCATGTTCAGTCACCTTCTAGTTGTTCTGCCTATGACTGCATGAGGTGCTTGGGGCACATCTATATATAAACTGTAACATGAACTTTAGAATCAGTTTGCTACTATCTACTATTTGGTTTTCTACAATTCTGATCAGGATAGCATTGAGTCTACAGATGGAGTTTGAAAGAGTCGATATTTGAAGACTATCTAGTCACTTAATACTTGAACACAAATATATCTGCTTTTATTTAGATATACTTTTGATTTATGTTCCATAGTTTTAATTTTTGAATATTTATATTATTCATAACTTGTTAGATTTATACCACTTCAATTTCTTCAGGCAATTTTAATAATATTACTACTAAGATTTCCAATTAAAAATTCTAACTATTAAATTTGTTATGAAAACATTTTATTTGCATGTTGACCTCATATTTTGTGATATTAGTACCTACACTAGTTTGAGGATTTCTTTGCTGTCTTGGTGGATCTTTTTGTGTTTTTTAAAATAGGCCATCATGTCATTTGCTAAAGAGATGGTTCTAAAGAGGTGGCTTTATTTCTTCTCTTTCAATATTTCTTTTCTTTCATACTTTTTGTTTCTTTAAGTCTTCTCATTAATACTTTCCTGGCTCCTTTGTAATCTTAGGTAGAAAATATCAAATTTCTCACCACAGACTGTGATGAGAAGTGTAGACATGTTCTTTTTTAAGTATTCTTTATTATATTGAGGAAACTATTCCTGGATTGCTGAGAGTTTTCATTGTGAAAAAGTGTTGTTTTTATCAAATGCATTTTCTCCAGCAATTAATATGATTTTTCACCCTTTAGCTATTAATGTGGTAGATTGTTGATTTTGAAATTTTGAACTAATTTTACATACATAAAAAAAATTCCTGTTTAGTTTTGGTTTATAATTATAAATCTTTTATAATAAATACTTGGATTTAATTTCTCAATATTGTGTCATTCTGTTGCTATATTAATGAGAAATAGTTGATTTTTTATTTTTTCTTCTAATGCCTTAATTTGATTTTTATATTAGAGTAATCATGGCTTCATAGGAAGAGTTCAGCAGCATTTCCCCTGCTTCTACTTACTGGAAGAAGTCATAGAGAATTGACCCCTTTACACCTTAAAGTTTTGATGAGATTCATTAATATTATTTCAACCATATGGGCTTGATATTTCACTTTATGCAGATCATTCAGTGTTGGTGGGTTGTGGGATTTTAAATATCAGAGAATTAAGATTGAAGTCTGCAACACATTACCAAATAGTATTTCATAAATTCTCATAGATAGGAGAAAGTGAGGAAAGTTACATTGGAAGATCTCCTCCAAAGAAGAGATTTTATCAGATTTACAGGAAGAAAAAGAGCAATATATCATGGAGTGATGGAAGAAAGAAAGGGAAGCAAAATACAGATGCAGAGTATAGCTAACTGGTGATTTAGCGCTTCCTACACGATGAGATGGTAAGTTACATGAAGGAAAAATTAGATGAAAGTCTTTGCTCCAAATCCTTTCTTTGCCAGTTTCAATGTCTCCTGTTATGGTTGATACATTGTGTCAACTTGGGGATTCTAGAGGTTTGGCTAAGTAACTTAGCAGGAAGCCAGAGTGCTTACTTTGTATACATCCTGAGCCTGTGGAAGAGGAGGGCAAAGATTATGTGAGAGCTACACGCCCCTTAGGTGGGGGTAGCCTGTTTACGATGTAAGGTAAGAAGGAAGCTGCTTGCCACCATTCCTCCCTTTTGCTCTGGCTGTTTGCTGTTTGGCTGCCATTCCCCACTTTGCTCTTGTTGGTTTGCTACCTTCTGCCTCGGAGCCAGCCAAGTATGGACTGAAACCTCCACAAACTGTAAGCTAAATAAACCTTTCCCTTCTTCATTTTGGGCGTTGGGTATTTTGTCCCAGCAACGAGAGAAAAGGAACCAAGACATCTCCCTTTTTCATTTTTGTGTATATGTACACACAAACACATGTGTGCACACAAACTTGTACATAGCCCTGAATATGCATCATGTATAAATTCTGTGTTTCATATTGAGAAATTTTATTTACTATTTGAAAGATCCTTACCAAGTTTTAAAAAGATCCATGTAGCTTCCTAGAATATGTTCACATGTTCATAGCCAATATTGACCTTATAATCCTGTTCATGCCAAAAATGTAGGCACAGAAAAGCTGTATTTCCAGGCAGCTGTGTAGGTCCTCAGAAAGAATCCCTGCAAAGATTTATGAAAAGTCAATTTTCATTCAGTGGTTAAATAATAGTGGAGACTACCTGTGATATTTTTATACATATGGTTTGTTAGGCAAGTTTTAATATCTAACAATATTGCCCATCAATGCCCACAGCCTAAAAATTCCTATGTGATCTGTTTTTCATGCTATTTTGGAAATGGTCTACAGCTCTATCTGTTTTAAAATTTACTTTTATCAATAAAATGAATGTCAGTTAATCATATATTCCTCTGGGCATTAATTCCTAACTATATTTTCAACATGCCTGAACCCTGAGTCCTAAGTAACTTGAAGGGAGAATTTCCAATTGACCAGTAGTGAACTGAATTATTTGAAGAGTTTCATAGACATTATTTTGTACTATTTTTCTTCATTAGCTAGTAGGTTTTTGTTTGTTTGTTTGTTTTTTGTTAGAGCAGAATATATTTATTGGGGGAAGAAAAAGAAAGCTTCTGTCCAAAAGAGGAACAGAAGGAGGGCCCAAGTGGGTTACTACAAGACTCGGTCTTTTCTAGGGACTTTCATAGAGCAAAACCACGAGGTGAGGCTGGTCCAAGGTAGGGGAAAATGGCAAAACTATGGTCAGCCAATAAGAATTGTTCAGGTAAAATTGCCCACACCGGGATCAGATGGGGAACTGAGTCACGTAGCAATCTGGCATGAATATAGAACAGGGACTTTTCCTGTAATGAGTTGGGTTAAGGACTCTTCAAGGTGACGCTATCAATTTAGAATATCAATCCCTGATGTCCATCCCTAGGGAGGTATGTGGGTGCATTTGTTGAGTCTTTTGTCTTGAGGCCCAGCCCACAGCAAATACATATCTTTCATGTTGGGTCCTTCTAGGGCTCAGCCCTGTCTGACTGCCTATAATATTTCTATCTAACTCAGCTGCCTATAACATTCCCCCCTCTGAAGAAGTAACCCAAACTGCCATGAGGGAGTAACAGGCAATGACTGCTCTAGCTTCTTGGGTCTGAAAGGGGTCATAGTTATTGATTGGCAGTCAGAGATACTCTTCAGAGGGTCTATCTAAAGGCCCTTGATAGACACCAGGGGTTTTCATCTTGGGTAGGCATATAGCTTAACATCTGGAGGAGACAAAGCCAAAGAAATAATTAAGTATGTATGGGCCAAATAATAAGATCAGCAGCTATATTATGAATATAGTTAACAAAGATTTCCACCAAGAGGAACCAGTAATGGCCTCCCATAGAGAGGATAAGGTTAGAGCTATGAGCTCTGAAGCACTAGTCCCAGGTATAAATGAGGAGCTTCGAAGAGTCTGATGTACCACTGCATATCCTGCCTTCTTTGTCCCATTTTCCATGAAGGAGTTGCCATCACAGAAAAGGGTCAAATCAGGGTTAGTAAGGGGTGTGTCTCATAAGTCTTCTGTAGCTGCATATGTATGTAGAATTACCTGCTCACAATCATGTCTGTCAGCCTCAATTTCCTCCTTTTCTGGCAAAAAGGTAGCAGGGTTTAAGGAGGAACATGACTTTATTTGAAAGCCTGGTCCCTCTAGAAGTAGAGCCTGGTATTTAAGAAGTCACCTGTCTGATAGCCAGAGGTTCCCTTTGGATGAAAGAAGTCCTGTCACATTGTGAGGCATATATACAGTGAGATCTTTACCTAAAGTTAGCTTGGATGGTTCTGGCAATGAGAGAGCTACTGCTGCCATAGCTCTAAGGCATGAAGGCCATCCCTTTGCTACAATGTCTAATTCATGACTTAAGTAACCTATAGGCTGTTGAGTGGGTCCCAAATCCTGTGTACGTATTCCTAAAGCCATACCTTGCCTCTCATCGACATACAAAGTGAAATGGTGTCCTATGGGGAGACTTAGTGTGGGAGCATTCAGAAGAGCTTGTTTAAGCTTCTGGAATGCTGTTTGGGAATCAGGTTTCCAGGTTAAAGTATGGGTATCTGTCTTTTGGGCCTCTTTTATAAGTTGATAGAGTGGTATTGCAATCTCCCCATATCCTGGTATCCAAAAGTGACAAAAGCCTGTAATTCCTAGGAATCCCCTTAGCTGTTTAAGGGTCTTGGCTGTGGGAAGGAAAGATTTGGTTTAATTCTGTCCTTTCCTAGACTTTGGGTTCCCTTGGGTATGAGGAGGCCTAGATATTTTACCTCAAGACTGTATATAGTTTTCATGTGTGAATAGATTTGCTTTGTGATCAGCAGTTTAACTGCACAAAACATTTAATTGAATGTTTATTATTAAAAACACAACAGTAAGATAAGCAGTACTGGCAAAGAGGAGAGAAAGAAGCCCTTTTGTACTGCTGATGGAAATGTAAACTATTACAGCCTTTGTAGACAGGCTTATGAATGTTCCTCTAGTAAATAAAATCAGAACTAGCATATGATCCTGCAATCTCACTTCTGAGTAACTGTCCAAAACATATAATTATTTCTGAGATCTGTAACATTATTCACAATATTTGAGGTATGGACATAATTTAAGATCCATTCATTAATGAATTGATAAAGAAAATTTATTCATGAACATGTGCACACACATATTATATACATATGTGTAGTGAAGTGTCACTTTCCCAGAAAGTGAAACATGCACGATTATACATATATGACAAATGTAAAAGCACCACACTCATAGAAGCAGGAAATCCTGGCTTTAGGAACCAGGAGTTTTCCAGGAATTAGGGAGGATAAAGAGCAGAGAGTGGGAAGATACTAATAAACAAGCAAAAATTTTTCATTCAATGAGAAGAATAAATTAGAAAGAATAAATTTATATTTAGGAAAAACTAGGGAAACAAATCACTTTGTAATTAATACATGAATAAAAAATGTCAAAGAACTGTGAGATGATAGACAAATAACTGTATATTTTTTAGAGATTGTTGTTTTATGATCTTTCTGTAGACCTACATTTGATATACTTGAAGCACATTTATGAGTCCAACATCAAAGTCACTTGGTGTATGCTGGGCACTCTTGAAACATTGCCAAGAGAAGGCCAGGCTTAGCAGAGGGTTTAGTAATGTGATATAAGTGAATGGAGTACAGAATTAGAATGACAAATGAAAGATCCACAAAGTAAAAAATATATAATTTTACTTCATATTAATATTCTGTTTTCTTTCATAAAAAAAACTTCCTAAGAAATGACAATGCAGGAAAGTGATTTAGCTGATGGCTCTGTGGGGGTTAATATAGCACCATAACAAAAGACAATAAATTGTACAGAGATGAAAACACAAAATAAAAGCAAAGGAGTTTGGACATCAACAGGTGATAAAATGTGAGAGGGTAGCTATATGGGGTAAACTAACAAAAGATAGAGTTACCATACTTGGTAAGATTCTGTTTACACAACTTCGTCCTGGTGCTGGCTTCATTTTATCTCTACTGATAAATGTTTTCCTTTTTTGGGAAAGAAGTGTTTGTGGGGAGGAGAGGAATAAATACCCACCCATAGGAAATTGGTGGCCTGCTTTCAGGCAGATACACACACTATAGAAAGATTTCCTGTGTCTGATTTTTCTGTTTCCAATTGCCTTCAGCTCAGAATAATCTTTCTACCAAAAGATCATCTTTTGCAGTGGCATATTCTGATCCTCTTTACGGTATATAACTGATGTGTCCAAACTGCATCAAAGTATTCAATTCCAAATTCAATCTTCTTCCCATTTTATCAGTCCTTAATTTCTCTTCAAAATTGTTTCAAAGTTTAATCTCACTCATCAGATATCTAAGGGCGGCTGGTTTTAACCATTTTATGAATCCCCATCCCTTTCCCTGATAAGTGTGACTATAGATGGTCAGGTGTTGATTTAGACTTGCTGCATAGATTTCCCCTCATCCCTGTCCTAGCACTTCTTTGCTTCTTTCCTATCATGAAAAGTAAAAAGCTATTAAAAATATAAACAAAGCCAAGGTCTTATGATGTTTCTTCAAATATTCCAAAAATTTAGGAAATTAAAGAATATTGAACCTTTCCTTACACATATATCAAACACAATTAATAATATTAAATCATCAATTACAAAGGAATATATTTGAGGGTCCACATTTAATGGGATTTTTGTAAATGATTTGAGATAAATAGAAATAACAAATGAGTTGTCACCACTTTTGCACCAAATTTTATTATATTTATCTACTGAAAGGGTAAGTAAACTGAGAGCTATAGGAGCTATATTTATTTCAGTAATATACATATCTGTGTATTACAAGCTTATCAGATTCTCCTTTGAGCACTAAATTATTTGTTTCAATTTCAGATTACTGTCAAAGAAGAGATATCAAGAATTATAAGTATCTGAAAGATATGAATAGAGGTGTTTTTCTCAGTTTTATCTCCTAAACGGAAGTGATATAAAATTCAATTTATTAAGCAAAGTTACCTACCAGTACAGTTAGCAATATCTAATTAGAAATCTGAACATGATTAATTTATAGATTGAAATGTTCTCATAAACTAACTGCTTCTCCAGTGTTCTTTTTTCCAGTGGCCATTCATCTTTACTTGACCATTAGGTCCATAGAATATGCAGAATTTAAATATGAATATCACATATAAGATGAAAAGTTCAATTGTTCTAGTAGGACCAACTTTTGCCTGAGGAACATAGCAGAATTTAGTGCTGTTCAAAGATCATGAATTACTACTTGGAGCTGTCAGTCATTGATGTTTCTATATTAACTACAGTTGTAGGATTTTTTTTTGAAAGCATGTGCTGTTAATTTTATCCTTTGTGATATTCTCCTAAATCACCTAATATTTGGATTTATAGCATAAAGTCAATTTATTTTATCATCCACAGGATTGTACATGAATGTATTAAGAATTTGATTTAGCAAAATAGTTCAGTAAATTTGTCAATTGGGAGCACAGCCTTGCTTGGGCCATGTTGCTTTACAAACAATATAATAGACAAAAGTTCCAGCTGTTTCCACTAACCAGTGGAATGAACTTTCTTTCCTTTTTCTTTTTCTGAAGAGTGTATATATTTCTGGCTAGGCAGGTCTATTTGTTAAGTATAGGAATAAAACAATAGTGCATTTAATCAGAACTATGTTATACACATACATAGATACCACAGATACTTCATGGATACACTTGAGGGTACATTAATCTTCTATTACTTAGAGATTTTACTTTATTTTAATTTAATGATTTAAATGCACACACATCTGCACACACATTTTTCCAAGTGTGGACCATGCCAAAACCGAATTTTGGCACATTGCCGATTAAAATGTTAAAAAAAAGAAAAAAGAAAAAAATTGTACATCATATGTAAAGTCTCCGATGTCACCATGCAACATTAGTTTTTCTGTGACTCTTGTGTTGCCAGGTACCATGGGTCCTTTCTTTAGAAATGGATATTAAAACAGGAGTACAAATTTACAGGAAAAACCTTTAATTGGTAAGTTAGAGGGAATATTGGAAAGGAATCCAGCCTAAGTAGCTGCAGGGGACACACTCCGACACGAGAGTTCAGATTTACCCAGCCGTAAAGACAGGAGACCAGCTTCAAGGATGAGCTGGTGGGCTGGAGTCTGGTTGGTCATTATCTCAGTCCTGATGTGACAGTTCTGGAATCGTCCTGGCTGATGAGTGCTTCATTTCCAGGAAGGAATTGCTTCTGCCTGTGGTAATCTGTCATGTGGCTTCTAGGAATCTAGAGGATCACAGGTATAGATCAATGGCTTTAGGGTTCTTGGGTCTAGCTGACTATCACTATAAAGTTATTATTCTGGTGTCCTCAGTCCTGAAGGAAGATGAGGTCATATAATGTTCCAATGCAGAAGAGATTTGACAAAGATTTATTGTAAAAAAGTATATAAAAAAAAGTCAAACTTTGTTCTGCTTTTAATTACCTATTGAAAATATACAGGCATAAGTCCAAGTGAAAAGTCATGATTCACAGTGAAAATAGCTTGTAAGTCCCTGACTGTCTCGAGAACTCAAAGATCATGCTTTTAATGAGTAGCAGGTAAGGGCCCAGGATTGTTCCAGTTTCCCATTTCTGTGGTGATCCCTGTGTCGTGACTGCATCAAATGGGTATTTAATATAAATACTTGTAGGGCTCAATTCCCAGTCATATATATTATTCACTGTTGCAATTTGAACATCTTTCCAGTATATTTCCAATCCTTCACATTTCCGGAGCCACTCTTGTTGTAGGTTTTGGGGGGTGATTAATTCTACATAGGCACATGGCTTTTTTCACTTGTTCTATGAACTGGAGCATTTTTGTGAGCTGCCCTTTCAGTGTAGCCAAATTGTAAATGAATTCATTTTTGTATTTCCATGAGCGCTGCTCTTAGTCATGACAGCAGACTGGCAAATGCAACCAGATAATCTGAGCTCAGATTCAAGGCTTTGATGGAGCTGCTCATCCGCACACCAGATTTTTTTCCTATTCAAGGAAATTATAATTTTTCTTCAACTCCCATAAATTTAAATTGACACTGAGTGTTTGTTCTGGTTTTAATTGCCTCTTGGAAAAGACAGACTAATAAGAGATAAATAGCAAGGGCCTTAACATGTGCAATAGACATCAGGAATGAGAGAAAAACTTCTTTCTTGCTGGTTTAGGAGTCCGCCTTAAACTGTAAATTATAAAGAAGTGCTAAGACGAAGGAAACCAGCCCCAGCCTTGAGAGGTGGGAAAACTGTGGGAATTTATTGCATTTATGGGCACAAATTCTGCTCACATTCTGAGATAGGAGATTAGCGCTGGGGCAAAACTTGTCAATAAAAAGGGACGTAATCAAAGTCATGAAACCTAGGGCACATGCACAGATTACAGAACCTAGGATGACCCGGAAATTCTAGTGCACTATACAGGGAAACTATCAGAAAAATACTGTTTTCAAATCTTCATTTACATCTGGTAGGAAATTAAGTGACTGTTTGATAAGATAGTTTAAATCTGTTGCCAGGCCAAGTGAGATTTTCATCGGACAACCATCTCAAATGCCATATTGCATGAGACTTGCCAATCTAGGATTTCAAGATACAAAAGATCCCCTTCTTATTCTTCATAGCTGGTATGAGTCAGCTCAGTGGCCTGCTCTGGAGAGTGTATTGTTTTTCCTCTTTGTATGGATGTACACCCCTGCTACATTTTCTGTGTGTCTTGCTCAATTTATTGTTCAGGACACCAACAGCTTAGAAAGAATTTCCCTGGGAGCTAAATGCTGGTAACACTTCCACTGACATTGGCAATTTTTTGCTGGTAGGTTATTATTATAAAGATGAATTTACATCCAGTCTTTATGTAGGAAAAACAGAGGGGAAGACAGTAGAAAACTTTCTGTGATTGTGAATCTTTTTCCTGCTTTTCACCAAACAGAGAGGACCAGAGTAGCAGTGCATTTTCTGTCTTGGACTCAACAATCTTTCATATTTGGAGGCTAAATACTTTGGTTTTCCTCATTGTACTTAAGCATTCTGAGTCTTTTATCAATGGCTATTAACAAAAGCTGATAATGACATCTTGTAATTAGACTTCTATGGAAGTGGTTTCTACTAATATGCAGGTGAATTACTGATACACATTTACTTGATTTAGCAGAACCAAAGGAAAAACCTGTTTTCCAAAGATAAGAACAGATTTTTCACGAACCCTCAAAAATTTCCTTTAAAACGTTGCCAGTTTTAGAATTTTCCACATGGATATTACCACACAAGTTTTACGGATCAATTTAAGTGTTAAAACCTCGCTAATGAAAGCACAGGAATTTAGAGCTATTTGAACAGATACTAATTTGAGAGTCTGAAGTCAATCCAAAGAGTTAATCCAAGCATCATAGTTTTTAGGATTGCATTAACCTTCTGTTTACTTTTGCTGCCCAAAACCCCACTACCCAAATTCCTTTGTAGAATAATTGGATTACAGAATAACTTCATAGTCTTACCCGATAACTTAATTGTCATAATGCCTCTGGTTTCTTTGTGAAACCAAAGGTTTAATTTGCTTCTTTTTTAGTTTAATTTCTGTTTGAACTTTTAAAGTACTGATAGTCAATGGAGAAAAAGCAGAACACATGTTAAAATGTCATCAAAGCAGAACTCTATTTTAAAACAAAGACATATATTCTAATTCCAGTGACAAGGATAAAGCACTCCAGGGCGTGCTTTAATGGGCCATTAGTTTTCTTCTCATGTGGTTGAAATTCTTTGGCCTATGGCCTTCTGCTCCCCTGAGTCCTCAGGCCTCTATTAGATGCATTAAAAACTCCCTGGAATGCATCTTTTGACTAATGTGATTATTATAAGTGTCCAAGTTACGCATTTATTCTCCTATTTGCAAAGACATTCACATTTCACTTGCCTAGATATTGACATGGGGGTCTTCAGAAAATACAGTACAGACAGCCAATTACGTGAAAGAGAAAAGATATTCAGGCTTATGTCAGTGGAGAAGAAAGAGAAACGTCTGAGTTACCTAAGTGAGAGTAATTTTCACACGTGCTACTTGGGTAGTAGCTTGAGCCGTTTTGTCAAATCTCAAACTGACAGACTGTTCCCAGCTGAGGTTGTTTTAAATTTGTATTTGTTTTTATTTTAGTAATTATTTCCTACTGTTACCTGGTTTTAGGTGCTGGAGCCTCCCTCTGGGGATTGTTTCTAGATTCTTTCTGTCCTGAACAAAGAATTGATCAAGGCAAGCAGAAAAGGTAGTGAGGTTTCACATTTTCTAAAGGTAAAGATGTAGGGAAAGAAATACCAACCTGAAAGATATCTGGGACAAGTTTGTGTTCTCTAAAACTGAAGAATGAATTTTAGAAACAATGGAGGTTAAGGGCAGAATATATTTATTGAGGGAAAGAAAGCTTCTGTCCCCGAGAACGACAGAAAGGGGCCTGAATGGGTTGCCCAAGGGACCTGTCTTCTCTACAGATTCTTTATAGAGCAAAACCACATGGTGAGGCAGGTCCAGGTTAGAAAATATGGGAACTCCCTAGGTGGGCATGGGGTGGGGCAAAACTATGGTCAGTCAGTAAGATTACAAGTACAATAATTCAGGTAAAACTGATTAAATTGGGATCAAATGGGGAAGTGAGTCACATAGCAAGCAGGCATGAATAAAGAACAGGGGCCTTTCCGGTAGGGGGTGGGGCTGGCTTTTTCAAGGTGATGGCTACTTATTTAGAGTTTCAGTCCCTGAGGTCCATCCCTAGGGAAGTAGGTGGGAGCATCTGTTTAATCTTTTGTCCACAGCTCAAGGTGTCTGTCTCCCCCACAGTTGCAAGGTATCTCATCTTCTACACTGGCTCCCTTCCAGGGCGTGGCCCTGTGTGACTGCCAATATTTCTAATGTTTCTATCTAACTCAGCTGCCTATAACAGTAGGAAAAGGAAAGAAATATGCTCTGCAGAGTGAGTTCAGACCCACTGAAAGTGAAAAAAGAAGCACACTCTAAAGCCTAAGAGTGGACCACTGTGGAAGAGAGAGCACAGTGGCTCAGAGCACAGTGAGAGCTGTCCTTTGCATCCCCTCCTCTTCGGGCTGATGCTAGACCCTAGTCTGTCCTTTCAAAAACCCTCACAGCTTCTCCAGAGAAAAATGGAAGATAGTATTCTCTGGTACCACGTGGAGGACTTTGGGAACTGTTTTGCACATATGTACTGGAACTTCATAATTGACAGGTCACACCCCATTGTCCAGCCAGTTTGCCACGCCCTACCACCCCTGCCTCACCAACTTTTTCTTTTATAGTGGAGTATGTGTGTGAGTATGTGTGTGTGTGTGTGTATGCACATGTGTGTGACTTTTACTACTTCAATACAAATACACATATTAATTTATAGTGTTAGTAAGAAAATAGATCCTTATAATGAGGAAAAACTGACCCTTTTCCAGCACCAAAGATGGAAGAGTTCAGGATTATTATGATTTTGTTGTTCAGCAATTTTTCACTAGGGAAAGTGTCTTTCCCTATTAGAAATACTTATGGGGGAAATATCATTATGGGCCCATTTTACCTTTTAATGGTAGAATTCAACCCATGAAACTCTGTAGGCTAATAAAAGTAAGCATTTGCTGCTGTCTAGTGATTGTGTTAAGTCATCAAAAATGGGACAGATATCATCACCAGTAATTTAATACCTGGGAATTTGAAGAAATAAATAATGTCTATTCCTTTGGGGTATAATCAGTGAAATATAGTGTTAAGGTTGAGATTTTAAATGCACCCCCAAACAGAAGTGCTGCTACCTTGGTTGCCAGCTGATGAGCTTTCTGGGAAGTGACCAGCTCGAGGGACTTTCATCCTCCTTCCTAGCTGTTACCAGCTGGGCAGCTGTCCCCTGCCACACGCATCTACCATGATGTTTCTGCCTGTCCACAGGCCTAAAAGCAAGGCATGCCATCAACCATGGACTCAACCCTCTGAAATCTTGCTTGAAAAGAAATCTTTCTTTCTGTAAATTGATTTATGTCAAATGTTTTGTCACAGAAATAAAAGTCAACAAATACAGTCTTCGTGATTTTGAGAGGCCTTTTTTTTTTGCTTTTGTTCTATATGTTAACTTAATTGGAAACACCGTATTTGCTATTGTTCTGTGTTGGGTTAACAGGATCAATGATAGATAGGTCTGTGGATCGATGAATAGATGGATAGTTCTGAGAGGGATTAGAGGAAGTGGAGGGAAGAAGAGTGAAGAAAGGAAGCAGAAAGCTCCGATGAGTTTATGTGAATCTTTGGACTCAACCATACCTGAAGGGAGACCAACCTTTAAATGTATAAACTGATAAATTACCTTTTTGGCTTAAGTTAGGCATTTCCCTTTGTTTTTAAATTAGAAAATATAGGCTACTCTATTAAATTTAGATCGATATCCACCCTAATTGCTTCAGTTTTTCATTCATGAGCATTAGATTTTTAATTCTGGCAAGTCTCTGCTCTTTATCTTCAAGCATGTGTTATCACAATTAAGGACAAATGCTGTACCTCGCTAACTTTCTTATTCCCAGGTGCTAATGTCCAGAGCTCTGACTCCAGCCAATAATGAACTTTATGTCTCTTTGAACTGGACATTGTTAAAGTCCTGGTCAGCTGAACTACGGTAGTATTCATTTGTAACCCCAGCACTCAAGAGGCTGAGGCAGAAGCATCAAGAGGTTGAGGACTACCTTGTCTCGGAAACAAACAAACAAACAAACAAGAAAATGAAGTCTGACCAGTAAGTTATCATTGTCATGATAACTAAAAATTAGCCATGTAAGATCTGCAGAGTAACAGCCACAGGATCTCTATGTTGAGACTGCAGGAGTTCACCATCATGGTTTGCTACCCTAGATATTTATTAGTGAATATATATAGGTAACTTCTCTTCAAAGGAACAAAACTACCCATGGAATTTAAATATTGCTATCTGAGCTTTCACAAAATTGTCTCATTTCCTATAAATCTTTCAGAACTCCTAGGCTTATGATCTAATAACCTTTAGTAAAATGGAAGCACACAAAATAGACAGGTAATGTTTCTTCTCCTAAAATGATGTATTAAATACAGGATATTAAGTGTTTAAAAATGAATCACTTAAACATAATTTTCTCTTTTTCTGAGAATATGCTCTTGGTACTTTTCTTCTGTTAGAATGCCCTTTGCTATAGAAATGAAGATTACTCTATATAGTGATAGTGTTAGGAAAAAATTGAAGTATCCTCGGAAAAACACATGAGTGTAACCCTACATTCACCTTTTAGTTTAATTTTATTGGTATGTGAAGCATCCTTTAAGTCATAAAAATTATCCCTGTGACAAATGTGAGTTATTGTTAGCAAGACCAGAAATCATTTTTAATTTCATGGCATTAATACTGGACAACTTTTCCAGTCCAATTTTTATTTGTATTTGAATAGCTGGACAAAATAGATTTCCTTGGAAAAATCATTAAACTTAATTAAATATACTAAATGTTATGTTATTTACTGAAGATACTGCTATTCAGAGTCCAGCTCAGAAAAATCTTAATTATAAATCCAGGTTTTGCCTTTTTGACTAAGTATTTAGAGCTGTTGTTTGAAACCATTAATATCTTTTTTTTATTACTGTCATCTTCGTGTATGTGAAATATCTCCAAAATCCACACAACACAAAATTCTTTTTGCTTCAGATCTTCACGCTTTTCCTTGTGACTTCTGGTGCATGCCTGTAATCCCAGCACTCGGGAGGCTGAGGCAGGAGGATGGTTGTGAGTTCAAGATCAGCCTGGGCTACAAAGTGAGCTCAAGGCCATCCTGAACTGCGTATCGAGACCCTGTCTCAAAAAGACAAAAAAAAAGACATCCCATACACACATATCACACATCAATATTTAAAATCAGAAAACCAAACCATCCTGACATAATGACAAGCTGACAATTTCATGAAGCTGGAATTTCCTAAGTCAGATGAGCAGATTTTAAAGAATTTCTCATTTTAAATGTGTTTTTAAAAATCACAAAATAACCATTGTAAGTGTGCAATTCAGTTGTATTCATTATACTCACATTGTTTGGTTATAAGTCTCCAGTATTTTTAAATCTCCAGTATTTGTAAAACTGAAACTATGTCTATTAAAAAAAATAAAATAAAGAATTAGAAAGAAAACCAACAACAACAACAACAACAAATTCCTGAGATTCTATACCATTCCTTTCTGGCAATCATAATTTTACTTATTATTTCCTTGAGTTTGACTATTTTAGAAAGGTATAAAATTAGAACCATGCAGTATTTATAGAATTTTGTGTCTGGCTAATTTCAGTTAGCACAAAGTACTTGAGGTTTGCTCATAGCATAACAAATGACTATATTTTCTTTCTTTGATTCAATCCTGAGTAACAAATATAGCCATTCATCCATTAAAGATATTGAACTTGCCTTATCTCTTGGGTACTGCGACTAATAGTACAATGAAAACCTGCTTTCAAATTTTCAAATATAAAAAAAATTGTAAATATATACCCAGAAACAGGATTCCTAGATCATAGAGTAATTATTTTCTTTTTAAAAAGAAATTTCCTTTGCATTCTTTGGCAGCACATATACTAAAAAAACTTATTATTTCTTTTTTCTGGCTGGGTTCTTATCTTGCTACTGGCAGTGCCCAAGGAGTCCAACTATCATTTTCCTCATCAACACATGCTATTTTCTGAGCTTTTATTTTTTTCATTTACTTTTTGCTCTTATAGTGGCCATCTTTATGGATAAAAGGTGATTTGTCATTATAGTTTTGATGTTTGATTTGCATTCCTCTGATTGGGGATGCTGAGCATTTTTGTATGTGTTTGCTGACTGTTTGCATACCTTTGGAGAAACGTATATTGAAACTGGATTATTATATTTTAATTGGGTTATTATTTCCTGCAGCTGTTGAGTTATAGGGGATTTTATATATTCTGTATGCTAAATTCTTATCAGATTCTTATTTTTAAATATTTTCTGCTATTATATATGTTAACTTTTCACTGTGTTATTTCTTTTGATATTCAGAAATTTTTACGTTTGAGCCTTCATTTGTCAATATTTACTTTTGCTACTTTTGCTTTTGTAATCATGGTCAAGACATCATTACCAAGTTCAGTGATTAGGCTGGGGATTTAGCTCAGCGGCAAAAGCGCTTGCCTGCCAAGCACAAGGTCGTGAGTTCGGTTCCCGGTACCGGAGAAAAACCAAAAGAAAAAAAAAAAAAAACAAAACAAAACAAAAACAAGTTCAGTGATTACATTTCCTCTGTGTTTTCTTCTGGGACTTCTATAGTTTAGTTCTGACAGGTGCATCTTTTACATATCTTAAGTGAATTTGTATATATGGTGTGGATAAGTATGCATCTTCATTCTTTGTCACTTTTTGAACAGACTGTCCTTTCCCCATTTGTTTTTGACACTCTTTTTAAAAATCAGTTGATTATATAACTGATTTTTTTCTACTTCTGTAATCTTTCCACTTTTTGTTTTTATGCAAATGTCAACCTATTTTAATTATGATAGCTTTGTGGTATGCCTCTCACTGTACATATGTGGGGCCTCCACACTCATAATTCTTTTCCAAGATTGCTTGGGCTATTTGTGATTCCTTAAGATTTTATATAAGGTTTAGGAGGTATTTTCCTACTTCTTTAAAAAAAAGTATTGCAATTTTGATGAAGCTTCTAGCTTTTTGATAGTAAGGTCATTTTAACACTTTTAAGCCTTCAAATACATAAATGTGGTTGTCTTTCAAAACATTTGTGTCTTCTCTAAATTGTTTCAGCAGCCCTCTTCTCCTTACTAATCCTCTTTCTCATTGTTTTATCCATAACCTAAAATGGGATACTGAAGTTTCTTACTATGATTGCACTGCTGTCTCTCTCCTTGTTTCTGTCAGCACCTATGTATGTATTTGAGCATTATAAGGTAATGGTATATATTTGTATTATGTAATTAGTGCATTATCCCTTTTAGAATTATGTGATGTCCTTCCTTGTCTTCTGTGATAGTTTTTCTGTTAATATTTTATTGTCTGGAACAGTTTTGGCCAACCCCACACTGTAGGCTACCATTTGTAGAGGGTATGTTTTTCTTTCACCTATAACCTTTGTATGTCCCTAAATCTAATCATAATCTCTTATAGATAACATATAGTTGGATTCTATTTTTTCTTTAATCCAGTACACCAATCTATCTTTTTTTTTTTTGTTTTGTTTTTTTTGTTTTTTTTGGGGGGTTTTCTCCGGTACCGGGAACCAAACTCATGACCTTGCACTTGCCAGGCAGGCGCTTTGCCACTGAGCTAAATCCCCAGGCCCCACCAATCTATCTTTTGTTCAGTCATGTAATACATGACATTTAAAATAATGACAGGAAAGGTCTTGTCTTGCCATTTTATATTCTGTACATTTTGTAGATATTTTGTCCCATTTATCCTGTCTTGCGGAGTTTTGAGTTTTGCATTTTTTGTAATGGCACCATCTGATTCCTTTTATTCTGTGTTTTTCTTTTAGGAGTATCTTTAATAAGTGTTTTGTGTCTGTGCATGTGCGTATGTGTGTTTGTGTGTGTGTGTCAGGTTACCATACAAACTTAAATATCTTAAAACTATGACAGTCTAATTTAAATTAATATAACTTATCTTTAGTCCTATTCAGTAACTCTATTCCTTCACATCCATGATCCCTTATATCAGTGTCATAAATTACACCCTATATGATATATTCATCTACAGAATGTATCATTATTTCTATACTTTTGTGTTTCAAATTATATACAAGAAATGAATGATTTGTGTACCAACATTGTAATACAGAATTCTCTATTTTTTTGTATATTTAATCTTATGCTTTCTCATGTCTTTTGTGTTGCTGTCGCCCTTACTTTCATTCTAATTTGAAGGGCTCCTTTTATTATTTCTCATAAAGTAAGTCTAGTGTTGATGATTTTCCTAGGTTTTATACATTCAAGAGAATCTTAATTTTACCATCATAATTTTTAAGGACAGTTTGAATTTTTATACCATTTCTCTCCATAAATTTGAGTATTTTTAGATATTATTACTTCAAACAGGCTTTTTGCTCTTTTCCTTCTCCTACATCTTCAACTTCTATATATAATCTACCTATAGCTATATCAATATATGCTATTTATATAGAATAACATTGTATTATTATATATAATATTAGTAATACAAATGCATATTTGTGTCACATGTAATAATACTATTATATATAACATTATATTATAATATTATTTCAAAACAAATATGGATATGTATATAATAAGTATTATACACATGTTTATTTGTTTTCATTTTTGGGAATTGAAGTCAGGACCACAAATTGCACTTGCCAGGCGGGCACGTAGACCACGGAGCTATATCGCTGACCCTATGCACATAAGTTTAATACGTGTATTTTTATATATTGCATATATTATTGCACTTAATGGTGTTCTAATTCTATTAGGTTCTGTCCATTTTTCTTCTTTTGTATTTTTGTCTTTTTCTTGCAATCATTTCAACTGACTTGTCAAATTCTCTTTTCAACTTATTAAATCATTATAAAATCATTCTAGTGAGTTTTTCAATTTAGTTCTTCAACTGAAGATTCTGTTGAACTCAGTTTTATAGTTTATATCTCTGCTGGCATTCTTATTTTCTTCATATGTAGTTTGGTTGATTTTTCATTGTCAGTGTTGTTCTTTAGCTCTGCAAAGCTATTTATAGCAGTATTTTTCCCATCCTTTGTGGAGTGATTCATAGGTTGGAGATTCTGTATGATCCATTTCTGTAGATAGATTTTAGTCTTATTATTGTGATTTGATTTCCTGTTTCTTTATATATATACATATGATTATTACTTGTCAAATTTTTACAGGTAAATAAATATCCACATCTCTCAATCATTACTTATTAACTCTGGGTAAAGGAAGAATTGCACTGACCAACCCTCCTATAGATGGTAGGGATCTGGTTTCTCAACTTGACTTAAGGATGTGCTTCCCTTAGGTTTGTGCATGTCACTTCTCACAGAAGAGTTTTATATCTATTTCTCCTTAGGTAGTACATAATCCTTTGTACCTTGTGGTTTCTTTCTGTAGCGATTTAGTCTCTTGGTTGCCCCATCAAGCCACTGCCATCGATTTTATTCTCAGTAGACCTCCACCTATCCAGTTCCTGTCAGTACTCTGAGTCAGAGAAGATGGAAAACGGTCCCTTAGGCCGCTTCCTGAAAACGTGGAAACGAAATGTATAGTTTACTTCTCTATTTCTCTCTGTAGTAAGAAGTCATGTGCTCAGAGTTGTTTTTAAATAATTTTTGACGTGCTGTGTGTTTTGTGAGGAGGAGCTTAGGAAAGTAAATATAACACACTTTCTTGACCATTTCTTTCTATTTTCTTGACTGTTTATGGCAGGTGCTGGGAAATACAATTAGAAAAATTATTTGGTCCATATATTATTGTTAAGTCAGTGTTTCCACGGAAAGAGGATGGTCTTCAGCTTCCAGTTCCATATCTTGGTGATGTTAGTCCTGAACAAATGATTTTTTTTCTTTCCTTTTCTTTCCTTTCCTTGTCTTATTTTTTCCCTCTTCCTTCCTTCCTTCCTTCTTTCCTTCCTTCCTTCCTTCCTTCCTTCCTTCCTTCCTTCGTCCCTTCCTTCCTTCCTCCCTTCCTTCCTCCCTTCCTTAATTCCTTCCATTCTTTTTGACTTGATACAGGAGGCATATACAGCATACATGAACATATTTTTCTGTACCAAAGATCTCAAAATGGATGGTTTATTAGGATCACTAATGTATAGCTTCAGTACTACTCATCCTGATTTAAATGGTCTGGCATGTGTTCAAGTGTTCAATTTCAGAATTTTAAAATATTCCACCAGGTGGCTATAATATGTATCCATGGCTTGTAACCTCTGTAATCATGCTACTTACTTGTTAATTCCAAGAATGCATTATGACAATTCATCTTTTATAGTTATTAACTGTTAACTTAGATATAGTTTAAACATTAAAGAAAGCTTCATTTAGTGACAGGCTCTTCTTTAACTTTGATCTCTGTACATCATTAACTGGGGTCAAAACATTTAAAGATAACACATGTACTATGAAAGGACTGTAAACCTAATTCTACTAGCAAAATCATTTTTGACCTGTGCCTATTAAAAAGCTAAGGGAAATTCAACCTAAATTGTTAAATAGAAAGAAATGATTTTTTTTAAGTGAATCAAGTAAAATGATAATTCAAATTCTGGCACAAACAAGTTTAATAGCTAATACAGTAGAAGAGAGTGTAGAAAGAAGTGTTTTGTCTTTTTATATTTTTAGAAGATTCCCTAGTGATGTTTAAATGTTATTCCAGAATCTCACTATGAACTAAATACAGAGTGACAATGTGGTTTTTGTACCTTGTTCCATCGGAAGCTTTTGAAAAGCATTGAAAAAATACATACTTTTTAATATTTTGAAAAAAATTATACTGATAAAGAAGGAAGTGCAATTATTAACTTGGCGAAGCAGACTGATATTTGAACTTAAGAAATTTCGACAAGTATTAATAATAAATGGAAAATAGAAGATTATTCCCCCAAGATTATCTTCTTTAAACAGTCTCTGTTTTTCAATCTCCTGTCAGAAAAATTTGTTATCCTAAATTCTCTGTCTTGTAAGTTGACAAGAGATTCTTAGATTCATAGGAAAGACAGCCTGCATTAATCCTTCTCTTACATCATGAGCTTTAGCTCCCTAAACACAAATTTATTACCTATGTATGCCCCAAATTACCACTTAGTTTCTAAGCTCATTGGCTTTATATCTGTTAAAGATAGGTTTCAAAACCAAAGAAATATACTAATTTTTAAGAGCTATACAACCACATTGCATATAATTATATCACATATAGAGTATATATCACATAGAATGTAATCATATATCTCACATATATCACATAGAATATATTTATATGTTTTAAGAATTTACTGTTTTCCCATAATACCCCCGTATCCACTCTTTCTTTTTTGTATTAGGGATTGAACCCAGGGCCTTTGCACTGACCTATGTCCTCAGCCCATTTTTTTATTTTTAGGCAGGATCTTACTAAGTGGCCCTGGTTAGACTTCAGTTTGTACTCCTACTACCTCAGCTTCCTGGAATGTTGGAATTACAAGCATGTGCCACTGTGCTTGGCTCCAGTAGATTGTCTTATATGTGACTTTGCATTATTTTCCTCTTACTTCAAGCTTCAAGTGGCAAATATTCTTATTTTTGAATCAATACCTCAGTCTGCCTTCCCTAAATATTTAGTACAAAATAACAGAACTGGTGAATTTAAAAAACACTCATTGATTTTAATAATTCTCACACCCTATGAAAATTATTCTGTCGATGTTCTACTGGTGAAGATAGTATGTTACTGATTTGAGTTTGTTCCATGTATTTCTCCAGTCTAGAAATGGATCTAGATACTAAATGTATCTAGAGATCCAGAACTATGGAGCATGTTGGGGAAATTCAATAAACCTTTCTCAAAAGAACAAAGAAAAAAGGGACTTGTTCAGCAAATCTTCACCCCTGTTGTGACATCACTGAAGGCAGAGGATTCTTTACTCAGTGTATTCAATAACATCCTTTAGCAGAGAGTTTCATGATTATTTGCACAGTGAAGTTATTATTAAATGATATTCTACTAAAATGTGATGAGGAAAAGACATCACATGTATGATCAATGTGACTATCATAAAACATCATCATCATTTAGTAATAAGATATTATTAAAATCTGAGCATCACTACACACTCACTTCTCCTTTGATACAATAAAGTACAGAAACCTTTCTATTGAATCATATAGTTATTTGGTGGGGAAAATAAAATAATAAAAAGGCAGCAAGCTATTTTTTATATTACATCACATTTAATTTGCATTTACATGTGGTTTTAAATCAGCTTTTCTTAATCTTGTACTATACATTTCCTCAAATATCAAATTTTGTCAAATTCATCGCTCCTGACTATATGGTCTGGATAATTTTGTGTTGTCCAAAGCAGTCCTGAGTTTTGTAAGATACCTGGCGGCATTCTTGTCTTCTACCTTATAAGTGCACACATTTTCTCTTTCACTGTGAAAATGACTCCTCTCCCCTAAAAAGGAGAATTTCTCTGTCTCAGTTGAACAATATATGCAGGTATAGATAAAAATATAGATGTAAGTATATTATTAAAAATGTTTTCACAGTCAGCCAGGACAACTTTTAATTCCAAGCTGCTCTTAATTCAAATCTGGATTCCAGGACCTTTTGGTCTTTGAAGTGATAGCTCTTCTCACACATATTATCCCATCCCAGTCAAACTTCAGAACTTCAGACTTCAATCCCAGGATCCATTACCCCACTGTTTCAGGAAGTCCTTTTAGGAAAAATGTGTGTGTGTGTGTGTGTGTGTGTGTGTGTGTGTGTATGTGTGTGTGTGTGTGTTAGTGTATGTGTTTGAAAAATTTTTAAGCATCAGCTTCTGTTCCTTTAATATTTTGTTCATGTAACTCATCCAAGATTCTGTAAAAGGCTTAATCAATTCATAAGTAAAACTTTAAAAAAACTTATTCTTGTTCGCTGCTACATTTTGTGATACAATTATTAATGCAATTTTTCCAGAATTCCTTCCTGGCTATTTGGCAGGAAACATTATTCTTTGAATGGACCGGATATTGCTACTGCTTCCTTCCCTTCCTGGGAGTCCTTGAGAAAAAAGACATGAAAGATGAGATACAGACTTTGAATTAAAATTATTTTTTTATTAGTATCTGATTTTTTCTCATTTTTTATTTCCTTTTTATCCTTGTTTCTTTCTGGCAAGGTCATAGATACCATACTGTATCACAGAAGCCCAGTACCCGAGCTGGCTAACAAATCTGGAAATACTTGTAAAAATCTTAATATATGCAAAACAAACACACAAACAAATGAAACCCAAATTGAAGCCAAAGTCAAAACCCAAACAAAGAAATAAATGTAAACTTCTTTTATTGCTACCATACTCTATCATTGTTATTGTTTTTGCCATAAATTTGTTATAAATTTTATGCTTTTCAGCACATACTTTGTCAGGATTAAAAACAACACAAATTGCAACAGATTACATAGCTCCTTACTATTGAAACTTCAATTTGTATCAAACTGACAGCTGAAAGAAAGCAGTCTTTCACATCAGCCTGAATAACAAAAAAAATTCATCACAAATGACCTTTCTGAATAATTGATGGAGACTGTTTGTCTTGTTTTCCAACTTCAGATATGCATACCACACTTTAGTCATATTATTCCAATGGACTCTGCAAAGCTTAATTTGTGATTAATTCTGTCAGCTTTTCACAAATACTGAAGTTTGTTAAGAAACTTCACTGTAGTCAGAAAAAAATGAAGTAGTGTTAAGATGTATTCTACATGTTTCACTTACTTATAAATTAAGCTCACTGATAAAATAATGTTCATTGTGTTTTATAAATAAAGATGAAAGGTGAAAGATATAGGGTTCAATCCTCTTCCCTTATGATTAAAGTAATACTGACAGATAACAATCATTAAAGGTCAAAATTTCTCTATTCTGCCATATTTAAAGATAGTATGTATTTATAAACTTTCAATGATAAAATAGGTTAGTATGAAAGATGAATATGATTGCTACTACAATTTAACCTGCAGTACACTATGTACTACAATAAACCAGGAAATAATAAACCAGTTTGTTTTTTTTTTTTTTTTTTCCAGTACCAGGAACCGAACTCACGACCTTGCGCTTGCCAGGCAGGCGCTTTTTGCCGCTGAGCTAAATCCCCAGCCCCAATAAACCAGTTTGTCATCTAAACAAACCTGAACACTATACCTGTAACCTCTAGTTATTGATGGGCTGTTTACCTATTGAGTTATTTGTATTTCAGATAGATACCTAGGAATAAGACAGAAGGTAGTAAAAATCACATATTGTATTGTAGCCCAAGGAAACATTTGAGCAATTAATAGATTCAAGCATAGTGATATATCATGATAAACTATTGCTTATGCCCATCCTCATGTCATGATATGTTAATGTTTATGTTAATGAAGTTTTGTGAAATATTTCAAATGTGTAGCTGATTACCAGTTACAGTGAGTCTGCACACTGACTGTTTACTGCAGTTCCTTCGCTTAAAACAGTTTAAAGAAAGATACTTGAGACATAATTGAATGTCTTATTTTTAAAGCCTCTCATTCTATTAGACTGTATCAAGGTAATCTCAAACATGAATGAAATGCTTCCCCTTTCATTGCATCTTCACTAATTAATGCATGTGTGTATATCCGTCCCTAAGAACAAGAACATTTTGCCAGTCTATGTCTTAGATTTTACTTGTGTTTGTTTTGCACAGTTTATTTTTTAACAGAAAGTTGTTAATGTTTTTTCTACCTACTCTAAGAAACCATTCTCTGCCCTAAACTACTAACGTTCTTAATACGTTTCTAAAAGCTTGAACATGGCTTTTGACATGCATGTACAAGGTATGATCCAACAGTCTGATGAATCTTTAAATAAACACTTAAAATTGCCCTCAGCCTCGCTCAAAATATACCCTTTCGTTTCCGGCACACTTATTCCATGTTTCTTCCCAAGTTCTGAGAATCTGTAGAAGTTCCTTTTCCAGAGTATGTTTTCGTGACTGCCTTGATGTCCTGAGTTGATTCAAAAGGTTTTTGGCAAATTCCCTCAGTACGTTTCCATTACAGTGTCTCTTTGTTCGTCTCATTCACTGGAACTGGCACTGTGCAACTTCGGCTCCTTTTCCAAAGTCAAAGTGACCGCAAAAGCCAACATTTTGAATCGATTCAGGATACGGAAGGAACCACAATGAAATTAAAGGCCCCCATGGCACAGGGCCTCCAGAACTGTTTCAGAGGGTGGCAAGAAGAAGGGAATAGTTGTGTTCAAGGCAAGAGGGGGTGTTCTGAGCTGGGGAGGGAGGTGTTACTGATAACGTGTATTTTGCTATAATGATTTTCAAAATTGAAATATTCACTGTATTTGTTGATCATGCTTTGTATATGATATATCTAGAATTATGTGTAAGACAAATAGCTCATTTGAGTTGTTATCATGTTACTAATGATTGATTCCAGGACTCTATACTAAAGAGTTTGTCTTTTAATCATTGACTTAGAGTATTGAGGCCCCAAATCAAGTTTTTACATATTTTTGCTTTAGTTTTGGGTTCTTGATTTAGTTCCTACAGGCTATGCTTTGATCCCTATTCTTTACAACCCCCAAGAATTTCTCTTTATCATATTGCATTAAATTGTGCATATCATCTAGTAAAGCAAATAATTTTACACTGTTCTTCTACAGTATTCTTCTTGCTATATGTGACCCTATTTTCTTGCATTAAAATTTTACAGCATGCATGGATATAGCTCCGCAGCAGGTCCCAAATTTGATTCCCGGTATAAAACAAATAACTAAAAAAGAAAAAAGTTTATGGCAAACTCAATCACCTGCCTGGAAAAGGGAAGGGGATGAAAAAAGTAATTAAAATGTGTCACATGCAAGTTCCAACTTGCCATAAGGAATGTAAACATTGTGTGCTATACACACGTACTAATAAATTCAAGTTTTAAAAAAATGTGATGTCGATTGCAATCACTTTGAATTTGGAGGATACTTTAGAAGAATCGCTACATAACAATTTATTAAACTGAGAAGTCACTTTCCATATTGGTTAAGTGGGAACAGTGCCTTTTACTATAGTATTTTCTCCAAAGAACTTTTCTTATTTATGCAACATTGTACTAAAATATATATATATTTTAAAAACTAGCCTGCAAGAAAAAATGTGTTGAGATAGTAGATTTCTGGCAGCAGTTGATGTGGTACTAGGTAAAGAAGTTTTGGGAGAAATAATGGTTAAAGCATGTTCACTGATGCACCAAGTAGTTTTTCAAAAGAAGTGCAAGAAAATAAAACATTACACTTTCTCCCATGATAGTTTGGCTGCTTCCGTGCAGCCAAAGGTCCATGCGATTTTATTCATATGGCCCTTGAATAGAAGAAAGCAAATAGATAACCACCGAGTACGAACAGATTTCATAAGTTCCTTGTTTTAGAATGTAGTATTGTCTTGCTTACATAAAACTTGGGAAAAAAAAAAAAAAAGAAGTATTTCACCCTTTCTACTCTCATCCAGAATCTGATGGCAAATTGAAAAAGAGAAGCCAGCCCCCCAGTTAGAAATAGAGCCTTTAGGAAATTTCTGAGGGACTGCCAGGAAAACTCAAAGCAAAGGGGCTTAGGATGCACATCTGTGGGAAGCTATGTCAACATCTATTAGGCTTTTCTGGAAAGAGTGCTTCCTAGACCACAGCAATTAGTGGCCACTTTTCTGTTTTCCCTGCTGAGAAGGCAGCCTTGTCAGCTGCCTTATTACTGCAGAAATACTCTGTCTCAATGGTCAGCACTTGTCTCCTGTGTTGCTTTTGTTTACAAATTGGTATGTTGTCCTGTTGTAAATGATTGAGCCTTGACAAAGCCTAGGGTTCTGAACTCTTGGTGCTCACTTATCAGCATGGGGACTGACTATGGAAGAATTGTTGCTCGGAGAGGATTATATCTATCTCCTTTGTGGGCAAAGCCACAAGGAGGAGGGAAACTTCATAAAAAGAGCTCAGTATTGGATGGTGATCTGATAATCACCATGCTGTCAGAGATTCTGTGGATTTGAAATGAAATTATGGCTGTTATTGTGACTGGTTACATCCTTGTCCAGGGAATTGAATAGGGCCATTCTCTCTAGTATGTTTTGAAAGACACCGAGGCTCAAATCAGTTGGATATTTATGTCTCTCTGAGTAAGTAGAAGTGTAGGCAAGAAGAGTCATTGAAAATCAAATACATCTCCCTGCCCTGTAATCCTGGCACACACTGCAATGCATGCATATCCTGAAAAACTGAACACAGTAAGAAAACTTTCTCTTCCATCTCAAGAAAAACTTCCATTTGGCTTGATCAATTAGTCTCTGATTAGATCAGGTTTTAATCTATGAATTTTCTCCCTGAAATCTTTTAATAAGTGGGTAATTCTGAAGCTCTTAATATAACCTAATGACATAATTCATAAAAACTGATTAGATATCACATATAAAAATGACATAATTTATGAAGCTATACTGGGGAGTCACATTAGATTAATAACCAAGGCTTAGGCCACTTTTAGAAATTTTATATACTGAAGTACCTGTGAATCTTAAAAAGCAAACATACTAATACAAAAAATAGGCTCGTATAAAATTCTCACCCACAACATTTGGATTACTTAAGGAATATGGATTTATCAAAAATGAAGACACAGAAAGTATTCCACCAAACTTTTTATTCTCCTATTGATGTGATTCTCTACTTTTCTTCCATCATTTTTCTATTATAAAACAGATTGTAAATTGAAATTGATGTTCTCATGCCCGATGTGTAATGGTTAAAATTCAAGTGGCACAATTCGCAATCTGGAGGACATGACACCAAGGTTATGATTGCCAAAATACTTCAGATATTGACATACCTCCATAAAAAACTAACATGAGACTGATGCAATTAAAGCCTTCTACATCTCTTCTTTTGGTTGGTACTTTATTACGTAGGTAAAAACAAGAAAAAAAATAGGGGTAGTAAAAAAAACCTACTATAAATTAAAAGCTAAGAACTTAGGAAAAATTGGAAGGACGCAAAGAAATGAAATGTAATGTTTACTAATCATAGTGCTTCATGAAATTGTTTATACCTGAATCCTGTGAATAGCAATGTGAGATAATTCCTGAAAGATATCCCTGCTTACATCTAATAAAGTTTTTAATATTCTTAGTAAGAGTAGTAGATTGCAAGCTAAATAGCAAAGGATAATTCCAGAAAGAGAACCTAGGCAAAGAAACTCTAGAATCCTAGTCCAAAAAGGGCCATATTATCTTCATAAAACATTTACTACATGGAGATCAAAGTTAGTTAATAATTTTAGAAAACAAATGTAATAATTTTGGATTAATAAAAGCATTCACTGAGATCATTTTGTCCCTTACGATTGGAATGCATACCCCAAAAGAGTGAGAAATTTTGTCTATTTTTCTTAAAATAGATGAAGGCTAGCAAATTAATGTCACATGATAGAGACTGCTTAAATGAACAATGGCGAAAACCAGTGCTTCCTCTTCCTCAGGAGCGATATGATGCTAATACGTACAAACCAGAAACAGGCAGTTTTTGATAACCAGATGGTACTCCTAATTCAGTTTGACTCTTGATAAATATCTCTTACAAATTCTACTGTGGAACATGTGGAGGATAATAATAAAATGCTTGCTTTGATAGCTAAAGTGCTTTCAGGTCAAATGGAATTTTATTTGTAAAATTATTTTTGCTATTTTAAAGCCCTTTAAATAAGGCTACAGTATCTTATTGGTATAAAGAATTATTACCATTTCATTTTGCAGCCGAGTGACAATGTGTTCTGATATTTGATTTAAACGAAACTTCAAACTTTGAATGATACTGTAACATCTGTTCTCAAAAGTAGTATAAAATTTAAAAAGTATTCTCAAATAGACCAGGCAGTGAGATTTTCAGTTATCACTGTGTCTTATCCAGTGTTACTTCACCAGAGCAGGAAAGCCTTAGGTTATTCTCAGTAAACTGTATGGGTAATTGTAGCAATAGTGAAAATATGTTTATTATACATATATGCACACAGGATACCTCATTCTTTTAAATAAGTTTCTACAGTATACTGTTTAATTTGAACACTTTAGACTCTAATAATACAACAAAATCAAGACATTAATACAACAGAAACAAAATATTAACATGAATTTCCTGAACATGGAATTTATGTGGTCTCTAAATTTTCATTATTCTTCACCTAATACAAACTCAAGTCTTTAGCAGCTTGTATGTCTCTTCATTTTGTCACATTTCTCCTACTTACAGGGAGCTGGGAAATAGTTTTCAGCACAGATTGTTTTATTTTAAAGTTTCCCATTTTGCCACTTGAAAGCAATATTTTATTTTCCTTTTATTTGGGAGGAAAATACACATTTTCCTGATGAGTAAAATGTTTCTGAAGGTTCTCAAGTAATTTACTCATGGTTGAGAATAAGCAGGAGTGATTAGAGTTTCAAATCAGAAAACTTCAGAGAACCAGAAGCCATCAAAATGTGCAGCTTTAATGAAGAATTTTCACCCATTGCTGTGTAGCAATCATGATTGATAACACTCTAGTTTTTTTCCCAAAGCATATATAATTGAGCAAATCATCTAAAAGCCCACAAGCAGCCAATTATTCAACTATATTGATGCAGAATCACTGGGTCTAATACTTCATTAGAATATACCATAATCCCCACTCTTCTCTTAACCTTCTCTGTGAAAAATCTAATTCGTCCAAAATTGAAACAGTGTCCTGTTGCTTATGCAAATAATGGCTATGCCGGCTATGGAGTTTCAAGCCACTTTTCTATCTCTAGTCCCCTGTGTCGGGCTCATATCCGATTCTTTAAATAGAGCCTATGAGTTCTAATAATTATTCAGCTAACATATATAATCTCTTTTTGTGCTCCGTTTTGAAAATGTGCTTATCTTTCTCTCTTACAGAAAAGAGAGGCACACAGAGAAGTTGAATGGCACTGCCAATACCAGAGGAATAAGTGAAAAAAAAAATCAGGAGGACATTTGGGTACAAAGAAGATGATAAGAAAAGTATAAAGCTGCCAGAAAGAGGATGTTACCTCCAGCTCTCTCCTTCTCTCTGTTCTTAGAACTTAGCTGTCCTCCACTTGACCATCTTCACATTGCATTGAGAAGAGTAAAATTCTGAGTTATTTCTACCTGGGCTCAGATGCCATATCTGACACTGACAAGAATACAGTGTTGGTCATAGTACTTCTCGTTTAGTACTTCTCAACCCATGAACAATGGGGATAGCTATCCTTGAAGTCTGGGAAAACTAATAGGGTGCCAGACATGTAGGTATGGGAATAAATAAGAAATAATGTCATGAAGAGGAAGTATACTTCACTGGATATTTCTGAATATGCTGTTACTAATAGAATACAACTTGAAAGCCTGATAAAAGGAAGATTTGATGCAAATTTGACTTGTTATGTGGAGCCTGAGATACTATCCTACTGGAAAAGAGTATCTCTTTTACGCTGAGTCATGATTCTAAATTGACTTCATGTACTTTGTCAGGTTGTGATATTAAAGTCACTTACGGGATCTTAACATGAATTGCAAATTGTTACTACACATTTTTATTCAGTTTTTACAGGACTTCAGAGATAAAAATAGAGGGCCAGGTGATGTAGAGCTCCACTTTTTTAATAACAAGAAGAACAATGATTATATATTTTAATGATGCATACTATATAACCCAAATTATCTGATGTATGTTGTATTTTATTTCATCCCGACTTCATTGCTATCCTTACCCTCATTTTATAAAATAGGGCTTAAAGCTTATAGACATTAACTTGGCCAAGTTACACTGTTATTACAATAGAGTAAGAGTCAAAATCAAGCTTTCTAAAACTATCATAACCAACCTTTTATCCCAGTTACTCTAAACAGTTGTTTCCATCTCTCAAAGGGCCAACTTTCTGTTGGTTTTATTCATTGATCCAGTGAACAAATTTGTGACCATAAAATAAATCACTGTTTTCTAAAGACTGTGAGACAGATCTTAACTTGGGTCCAGGAAACCTAAGGCTCTCACTGGTTCTAAGACAATGATTTTCATATTGGAGTGCAGGGGACTCACACACATAAAACATTGGCCAACCAATCATAGACTAAAAATTCTGACCCAAATAAAATTTTCTTGCTCTAACTTGATTATCTCAGATATACATTATAGTGGTAGAACATTTGGCAAACAACATCTGAGGGAAAAAACAATTGTAGAACAAAGTCTTTGGCCTCCAGAACAGTAAGAGCAAGGTATTGCTAGAAAATTCACAGGGACATTGCAGACAGAAACAGTGTATTGGCAGGCATTCAAAGATACCTATTTCAGTATCACCCCTCAAAGGTTTCTCTCTAGATTTTTTCAAGGAAGAATACCAATGAGAGAAAATTTAAAAACAGAATTGTTGTATTTTGTAGAGCCACATATTTCCCATTTTACAGTGTTTTCATGTATATATAATTTTGTTAGAAATTTTCAAAATACTGTGAGGCAAATTGGACAGATTTTAGATAAAAATAATAGATGTGTTTAATATTTGAACATTATAATATTCAAATATTAAACACATGTACTACTGTATAGTAGACATTGAAAATGGCACTACTGCCAATTTAAAGGATTGTCTTCGGCAGTATTTCACCTTTTTGCAAAGACCTGACATAAAAAGAACAGTGTATAAAGACATACACAGCAGATGAATCCACCATGGGCCTGAGTGTTGCTGGTGCTTATTCAAAGGAGACTTTATTTCAGGTCCCTGCACTTTTCTCAATTCAAGATTTTTTTTAGCACAAAATGTTGCATTATCAAAATGTAAGTTGTAGAGTAACAAGTTGAAAGTTAGATCTGATTTCTGGGTTACGTAAGAATCAGTATATAATGCTTACACTCAGGAATTTTTACGACTTCATACATGTAAACAAACTCTGTACCAAAAAAAAAAAAAGTATTAGAGAAAAAAATGTGAAGTAAAAAAAATATGTGATTTGAGGAAAGTACAAGTAACAATATTAGAACTGATAAATTAACCTTAGTTCAATCCCTGTGACTTCTATTATCTTTTTGTGATTTTGGCTTCTGACAAGAAACCTTGGGTTCAGTTTATAGTGTTGTATTGTACATGTTGGTGGAGTGCCAATTATGCATCCACAAATTCTGCTGCTATAAGTGAAGAACAATCTGACACTAAGTCAAGTGTGATCAGCTGTAAAGCTTAATTAGACTATCTTCCCTTTTGCTCCCTCTCCCCTCCTCTCTGGACTCAGCAGAAGGAACTGTCACCACATTCTGAATGAGTTCAGTGCCACAGGATTTGTATTCTATTCAGATTTCCCCAATGGTCTTCATTAAATTGTTGATCTTTGCTATCAGGCAGTGGGGCTACAAAATGCCATTAAAGATCTCTTTCAGATTTTTGCATTACATACTTTCTTTTAACGAGAGAATTGACTTAAAATTTTTGTATGTTTCTACATAGCGAAAATACTAATGCACAGTTAGTAGGTATAAAATACACACTAATGATTTTAAAACACACTTTTAATTTTATTAGTAAAGGTTTTGCTTGTTTTGAATTTGTTAGACATTGTGAATATTTTTTTAACAATCAAATAAGACTTTCCAGTGAAGTAGCTGAGCAAAGGGCACCACTAAAAGTAAAACAGATGCTATTTTATAACTGGTACAAGGTCATAAAATGTCATAGAATTGTATGTGCTGATAGTGTCCCAGAGGAACCAGACTAGGACCAGAAAGGGTTAATGCCCATAGCTGGAAAGCAACGAATTCTTGCTGACTACCAATGTCTCCCAACTCAGAGTCCAGTGGATGGGCAAAATGAGAAAAATAAATGCTACCATCAGGAAAATAGCATTTGATTCAGGAACACCTTCTATATTCTAGGCTTTATACCAGGCACTCTCCACATGCCACATTACTGGGTAATTACTATAACTCACATAGCCCACTATTACTGTTGTCTCCATTTTAAGAATAGAAATCTAAGGCCCAGGAAGATTAAGCAAAATGCTCAATTAGGTAGGAGTATGAAATGGGTTTTTTCACTCCAGAAATTCATGTATCAAATGTTGAACATATTCTCTGAAAAAGAGGAAATGAAAATAGAGTGGTTCTCTCAAGATGTTCAATAATATGCAAATAGGATATAACTTAAAAACATATAAATAGGCATTTGTAAGTAGTTTGTTTTCAAATTTTTTATTCTTGACTAATTCATTCCTTAAATAGACATTAATTGAAATCTGTTGAGCTGGAAATTTCTGCAGTCCTGTCACTCATATGCTAGTAAGCCAATGCAGTTCTGTAAGCCTGTTTCCTACCAGTAAAATAGGCTCTGGGGTTTGGTGATTAGCTTTCTAACTGTGCCAATGTAAGCAAAGGCAATAGTTTAGGAACGCGGGTTCTTGGTCCATCTATGTAGTTTGAGCACATTATTTGTTTGAAAGACTGAATTTCAATGTACTGTGTATTTACAAGTATCTTGTTACTACAAAAATAGTTTAAAAGTTACATGAATAGTAAATTTAGCTTGAACATATTTTATTTCCAGTTGTATTAGACACAGACACATAAAAATCTGAATTTGGGTGGAACAACTGATGCTAGCCATATTCTGGTTGGATGGCTTATTCCAACTGTCTTAACCCATGAGAATGAAAACCTTGAAAGCTGGTCCATGGGGTAAGGAAGGAGAGGAAACCAATGGGGTTACACCCAAGGGATTTCACTAACTTGAAATGGTATCAGGAAAGATAACAAAACAGTTCAATAAGGCAGTTGGCAAGCTCACCGATGATACATGCAATAAGATATTGGGCCAGTTAAATAAAATTGTCAGTAAATCAAAAAGACACTAATAGAAAGAAGAGAGAAACAAAATGATAGATGACCAGTATAGAAAAGCATTAGACTCAGTGGGATAGCACCTGCCTGGCAAACACAAGGTCATGAGTTCAATTCCTGGTACTGGAAGAAAAAAGAGAAAAAAAGAAAAGAAAAGCATTAGAATCTATCCTTTTGATCCATTTCCTTCCCTTTCACAGTGTCTATTGTACCTCCTAGTTTTTTTTTCACTCTTTCAGGCTCTTATACTAGTGAGATAATATAGTGTTTACACATGCAGGTCTGATTTATTTCATTTATAAGTATTGTCTCTAGTTGTGTCCATTTTCCTATGAAAGCTTTGACATTATCATTCTTTAGAGCTGAATAATATTCCATTATATAAAAATATTACAACTTTTTCACCCATTCCTCAGTGGATGGGCATTTGCACTGCTTCCATGATTTAGCTATTACAAATGGGCTTCAAAAAGAAATTCAGGGGATTAAAAATTTTTTGAAACTATGAGCCATGGAAGTGCCAGTGTGAAGACAGTCTCAGAACTAGAAGGCTGTCGGTGATCAGTGAGTGAGAGCTACATCAACACTGTGGTTGGTGAATGATTCCAAACTTGAGCTTTCCACTACCTGTACAGCAAATTTTGAAAAAAAAATCTGTTTGTTCATAACTTTGCTTCAATAGTTGGACTGAAAATCTAACTTGAAAAGGTCTGTACTACCTGGCCAGCCAGGAGTGATTCATGCATCACATCTCACCTTTGACATAAAGGGGTGACCTTTCAACCTAAGCACCCTTTTCACCCGGACAATATATAATGCATTAAAACAATCATCACTGTGCTTTCTTTTCTTTTCTTTCTGTTTTTGTGCTTCATTTGTGTAAACTACTGTTATCCATGGCTTCAAAGAAAGTGATACCAGCTATGAGGAAAACTGTGAGAAATGTAGTACAGTTAAAAAAAGAACAATTGTGAAATTTGTTAAAAACCTGTAAAAATGAATTTATAAGTATAATTTTTGGGCCTTAGATGCAAGCTTTGGTTTTCCATTATTTCTTATCAGAAAATACGTCCAGGTTTTTTTTTTTTTTTTTTTTTTTTTGGTTTTTCTCCGGTACCGGGAACCGAACTCATGACCTTGCGCTTGCCAGGCAGGCGCTTTGCCACTGAGCTAAATCCCCAGCCCCACGTCCAGGTTTTGAACTTTTCGGTGTTTGAACATGAATTTGGAATGAAACTGAGTTTGACAACTGAAGTGTTATTGTATTTTAAAAACAACTTGAAAAGAGAATCCAACAGTTCATACATGATGTAAAGCAAACTATTCAAAAATTAATTGGAGTTAGAAGGAATCACAAATGGCATTAAAAACCTGTTTATTGAAATAATAGCTAAAAACTTTACAAGTAAGATAAAAGAATTTAACATGCAGATAACTAAGTCATATAGAACCTCAAATAGCATGATCAGAAAAATATCTCTGCATGATGTATCAAAATCCTGGAAGTTCAGCACCAGAACAGAATCTTAGAAGAGCTAGAGAAAAGCAACATACCACTTATGAAAAAAAAAAAAAATTAGAATTACAGCAGACTTCTCAACACAAACTTAAATGCTCAGGAGAGCTTTGAGTAGTATTTCAAGCCCCAGATGAAAATAAGTTCTAACCAAGGTTGACATACCGTGTAAAACCATTTTTCAAAATTGATGGAGAACTGGGCATGGTGGCACATGCCTGTAACCCCAGCACTTGGGAGGCTGAGGCAGGAGGATCGCTGCAAATTCAAGAGCAGTCTGGGCTACAATGTGAGCTCAAGGAGAGCCTGAACTGCATAGTGAGACCCTGTCTCACAAAGACAAAAAAAAAAATTGATGGAGAAACAAGACACTTTCCTGATGTAAGTACTGCCCGCTAACCGATTGCTCCACTGGAGCGACACTTTTTTGATAAAGAACAGCTAAAGAAATTTATGACCAATGAACAAGCACTCCAAAAAATTCCCAGGGATAACCTAGAAAGAAAAAATGAAGCAAACAATAACAAAAGATCTAATACAATGGTGGTGAGCCTATGGAAAGTGTGTTATTTGTTTTTCTTTTAAAACAAAAGATGTTAATGTATGAGGTTTTTTTCTAAACTAAAACCTTTAGTATTCAGGTCTAATTGTAGTGCTGACACTGTGCAGTAAATAAGTGGGTTTGGGGTCACTGTTTGGGCATTTGTCTCTAAAAGGTTTGCCTTCACTGGTCTACTAGAATGACTAGACCAGTTAAGGGTAGCAGTGAAGTAGAAGGGAAAGATAGGAAATCAGCAGTGGGAATATAAGAAAATGGCAGGAATAAGTGAATACTTGTCAGTAATATCTCTCAATGTTAATTGTTCCTTTTGCCTAATCAATAGATACTGACTGAAAAATGGATCAGGAAACAAAATCCCATACTATGCTGCATATGAGAAATACATTAAAACCAAAAGGAGAGTCATAGGCTAAAAATCAAAGAATAAAAACAATATCCCATGCAACAGAAACCTAAAAAAAGCAAATATAGCTATCTTATATTCAAACTAAGTGGGTGAGGCTGGAGGTTTAGCTCAGTAGCACAGCTCCTGCCTGGGAAGCACAGGTCATGAGTTCGATCCCCAGTACCGGGAAAAAAACAAAATAAAACAAAAAAAAAACCCCAAAACTAGACACAAACCATAACATAAGTCAAATAGAATTTCTAGTTTCAGTTTTTTGAGACATCTCTAAAATGATTTCCAAAGTGATTGTACTAGTTTACCTTCTACCAGCAGTGTAGGAGTGTTCCTTTCTCTACAGTCTCTCCAGGACTTGTTATAATTTGTTTTTTTTGATGGTAGTCACCCTTTCTTGGGTAAGGATCAGTCTCAATATGTGCTGCTGAAAAAAATATGCATTCTCTTTTTGGGTGGAACATTCAATAGATACCTATTAAGTCCCTTTATTCTAAGTTTTTTTTTTTCCACTCTGTCATTTGTCTACACCTGCCCTGGAGTGGGTAGCTTGCATACAGTCTGGGAAGCAGCATCTGTATCCATCAACAGGTGACAAAAGAAATGTGGTTTTTACACACAGTGAATTAGCACTGTTCTACAATGTAAGATAAACTTGTCATTTGTAGGAAAATGGATACACCTTGAGACCATAATGTTAAGTGAAATAAATCAGGCACACAAGCTTAAATATAAGTTTTTCTTATAATAGAAATCAGGGTGGACTCTCATAAGGAAGGGCACCAAGTTCTTCTTGGTGTCTGTCCTCTACTACACTCCAAATCTTAAGGAAACCTGTGAGAACTTCTACATTCAGGTCCTGAGTGATAGTGCTGGGATCTCATGCTCCTAGCTGATGTCAGGTCTAGGTCACACTATTAAAAACCTATTAAAGTTCTCCTAAGAAGTCCAAGTGCAAGGCTTTGGGAACTGTTCTGTGCATGTGTCCAGGATCTTATAATTAACAGGTCAGGCATACTCTCCAGCCAGCTCTGCCACACCTTAATCGCCTATGTCAATTCCATTTGTATAAAATGTCGTGAACATGCAAATCAATAGAGACTAGAAGTAGATTAATGGTTGTCAGGATTTAAGGAGAGGAGAATTGGTTCTGACTTCTAGGAAGTAATAGGATTCTTTTTTGTTTGATAGAAATGTCCTACAATAAGACATGGATGACATTTGTTAGACACAGTGAATATACAAGAAACCTCACTAAATCATGCACATTAAAATGGTGGATTTTATGTAGTGCAAACTACTATGTTTCAGATACATGTAGGAAATGTATAGGCAGGGAGGGAGAGGATGAGAAACATTTTTACATTTCTGAAAACTTCAGTCTGGGGCCAGCAGGCATGGATTTGAACCTCAGTTCTGTCTTTTATCATTTAGCCCCAACTATCTCACCTCTCCAATAGGAAGGAATGTTATTGCCTAATGAGCATAGAAGTCAATAATTTGGTGTTAAGTTTGAAAAAAAAAGTTATTGTGCTAATTGACAAGGAAACCAGGAACTATACACTCAGATCTGTCTCCTACATCAGTCTCTAGTGAGAAATTTATAGGAAAAGAGAGGGAAGTTGTTTGCTGATTGAATGATAGTAAGACATGTTCAGGTTGTTTTGCACAGACACGGAAGGACGTCACCCCTCATCTAAAATCCTGTACCTCTTTACAGGGGAGGGGTTGTGTTCTGAACTGGGGGTTTTTAGATATAATGACTAAAAGTCATTGAACAAATGAACTGGCTTTTTGGAGTTTCCTTTGGTACATGGGGATCAAACTCAGGACCTTGTGCTTGGCAGGCAGGTGCTTGTGGCACTGAGCTACATCCCCGGCCCATGAACTGGCTTCTTCTGCGTGTGTACATTCTTCCAAACCCAGTTTCAGTCTGTCTTTCAGCAGACTATGGAGGTTTTCCTCCAGAAAGTAGAACTTTGTTACTTAAGGAATTCATTTGTGGCGGGTATAGGACATAGCTTATTTTATCTGTGTGACAAAATATTCCTCAATAGCAAACGTATTACCCACATATAGGTCCATTAGGGAGACTGAAGGAAACATGAGAATTTTTAGTGGCTATCTCAAGGTGGATACTGGTTAACTGCTAACAAAGGCAACTTTTTTTCTTGAAAGAAATATAGTAATAAAATAAATAAAAAGGAAAAAAACTACATCTCAACAATATGCCATTAGACCCTTGCAAATTAGTCTACTACATAGTAGTGTATAAATATGTCCCTTACTGACATTTAAATAAATGCATTAAAATTGTTTATGTTTCTATTGGACACCTCCTTTCTAATGCACAATTATATAGTAAGAAAAATAAACTACCAGCAGAATTTACAAGCAAACAACTTTTTGTGTACTTTTGTGGGAAGATGTTGGATAATTAAGTAGTCCTAAGAATCCATTTCTAGTAGCTTCTGTGTCTATGGCCCAGGCTTACTTTAATAATAATTTTATCACTGTGTAAGTCAGTGCAAGAGCAGAGAGTCTTTTTTATACAATTCTCATTATATTTTTCTAAAACAATGGAATTCATTCACGAATAAGACTACTCCATCCCTACTGATGGAATATATTTCATGAAAGTTAAATAAGACTGGAAACACACCAAACAATAGTGAATATTAGGTAGTAGAACATTTAATAGTCGGCCCCTGAAGATACAGATGTGCTGGTACTGTATGTAATCTCATATTTTTTTGAAGTGAATCCAGCATCACACACTCATTGTAAATGAAGCATGGTTTTGCATGGTTGTAGAAGTACATTTAAAATGTTTAGATATCATTTGAGCATACCAGAGATAGTTGCTATTCTTTGTGGTCAAGAGTTGTACTCTTAGTAGAGAATGCTGGGGAGAAAAGCAAGGCTACAGTGACAGCCAAGGAGCTAAGAACAAACCCATATCTAGTTAGCAAAGGAGAAGACAAAGGAAGGACACCAATGGACTTTAAAAAGTGCAGAGGTCAAGACATTAGCATGTGAAAGAGAGGCTGTGGAAAAAAGAAATTTTACAATGTAGAGAGTATCTATTTTCCTCTGGCTATTCTCATTAAAATCCCATTTATTCCTGCTTCTCCTTTCCATTCATCTCCTGTCCTTTACCTATTGCGTATTTTATCCTAGCTGTGCCTGCCACACAGCCAACTGTTCTCCTTGTTTTCCTATGTATCATTTTTCACCACCCAGACTCCTCTTTCTATTCTATCCTCATTGCCTCAAGCCAAGTTTTCAAATTGGATACGGGGACTCAGTTTCTCAACCCCGCACTTGGGAGTATGCAGGCAAGAGCCCAAGCTGGCAGCAACCACACTGAGGGACGCAGTCAGGGGCTTCATACCTGCTTCAGCTCAATGCCTCTTGGCTGCTAGCAACCCTAGGGGCAGTGCGAAGGGTCCTTGGGGAGAGTTTCACGGTAACAGTTGTAAAGGCTGCATAGATCGGGGTTTCAGTCCCTCACACAATGGCTGCAAACCGTGACACACTTCCAAATGAACGGAGCTGAATGGATGCAGTGTCAGAGGAAAAAGCAGCTGCTTGGGAAAAGGAATGGTGGCCTTGATACATGCTTTCAACTACACACGAACACTTAGTGTTCCAAAGCCCGCTGTGTATTATAAAAAATGTCTGAGAGGGAGAATAATTTGCAAAGTTCTTCAAGGAACTGTTTAAATTTTTAAGAGGTTCACATTTAATGTTAATAATTACTGTTATAATAATGTTTGATTTCACAACCCAAAATGACTTTGCAGTTGCAGTAGTGTATTAGTTTGCTAGAACTGTTTTGGCAAAGTAACACAGATTGGGTGTTGTATGCAACAGAAATTTATTTTCTCTAAATATATTTACAGACTGAAAAGGTACATGATTGAGATGTTATAGAAGTTGTTTCCTTTTGAGGTTAATTTTATAGGCAGCTAAGTTAGATAGAAATTAATATACAGTGAGACAGGCACTGGGCTCTGAAGGAAATCAGTAGAAACGAAAGACATCAGAATGTGGCTTGTGGCACATTTGAAGAAGGCAAGGCCTCAAGATAAAGGCACAGGGGTCAAACTTACTTCCCTAAGGGATTAGCAGAACGTGAGACTATACTGTAATTAGTACCACACAGTCTATTAAATCCAGAACGCACCACACATCTGGGTGGGTGAACAGAACACCTGGCCTATCCCTTCCCCAAATGCTTCCGGTTTAGAAGTTATACACAAGCCAAGGTTAATGATGTCAGCTTTATTGCCTTTCTGAGTGACCCCCTTGTCTATTGGATCAATATTAGCTAAGCAGCTGTACTTGTAATCCTATAGGTTGATTATCATTTGACCCATGTTGCACCCACATTGTAACTTTGCTGTATAAATTACCCCTGACAAAGGGCCTCCATGGCAACCTACTCGGGATCTTTACTGTCTCTCAGGAGCTGTTCCCATGGCCCAGTAAACCTTTCCAACTCTTAACCTCCTTTGTCCTTTGAAATTCATTCTGAGATTTCAGGGAACATGAATTCAGCACATCTGACGTCTAGCAGGTTGGATATATTTCTTCCGTATCATTATGAGGGAAGAATTTATTTCAAATATCTCTTTTTTGCTATAATGGCTTTCTTCTCCCTGTAAGTTCACATTATCTTCCTTCTATATATGTCTGTGTCAAGATTGTCTCTTCTTCTCTGTATCACTTTGAATGTTCTTGCTTTGATTTGCTTATATTTGTGATACTGGTATCCTGCTACTGTTCTATTTCTTTGTTTGTTTTACACTTACTACTCTCTTTTCTTTTTTTTCTGGTACTGGGAATCGAACTCATGACCTTGCGCTTGCCAGGCAGGTGCTGTACTGCTGAGCTAAATCCCCAGCCTCACTACTGTCTTTAAAATTAAAAAAAAAATTGTCTCTTCTTATTAGGGCACAAGTTATATATGTTTTTGATGGCCATCAGAGTGTTATTATGCTATCTTAATTATGGTCATATTCTGAGATATTAGGAGTAGAATTTCATCATATAAATTTGAGAAAGGAGACACAGTCTAACACCAAGTAGTAATAATACATGTGTTCATTTAAATTATATTTAAATAAATATTTTAGTTAAATGAATTAAAGATTAAGTACATATTTTAATAAACACTTTTATTCTTATCTGTAAGAAAGCACTAAATAAAGATTAATTCCCCTTTCTTATATTTCAAATATCACATTAGGAGTTTAGTGGAACACAAGTATCCAAAGTATGGAACATGCTGATCTAGTGGAATCTCTTATTTCAACAACCTACTACCTAAAATAGTTCCTGACAAACAGTAAGCACTCAATAAATTTTTCTGAATAAAGAGGTCTCCATTCAGGTCTTCATTTCTTATGAATCACCTTTACTAGGATATACATAGACACACAGACACACAGACACACAGACACACACACACACACACACACACACACACACACACAGAGGAGAATGTTTACTGTCTTTGAAAGTTTTAGAATTCAGTGGAGGAGAAATAGTTTCTGAGAAAGTTCAACTCAAAGCTACTTAAGAGAGCAAGCATAAAATTCACATGTTAAAATTAAGATGTTTATCCCACAGAAATACATTGCAAGTTCCCCACCTCCCAGAAGCAGAGTATGTTGTTGTCCATTTTAAACATATAGTAAATATTGAATGGCATCTAAAAGCATTCATTTTCAGGGTCTCAGCCTTGCTTTGTCAGTTTTAGGGAGTGCCTGCTTTCTTATGCTTCTTCTCTGTGGAATCAGAGATACCATCTCATATCTGCTATTTTTATTCCTCTCTCTAAGTCTAAACTCTCTAAAAATATCTTATTTAGTACATCTTTTAATTATTGCCTAACATCTTAGCTCACATAAGTAATATGCACTGATATAACATATACATAATTTTATCTCTCTCTATGTATAATTTCAAAGACAAGCTTATGAAAAGTGCTTCTCTTAGCCACTTATGGTGCTGTATGCCTGTAGTTCCATAGCAAATGCAGCCAGGAGGATCACAGGCTTCAGTCCTGCCCAGGCAATGTAGGATCTTAGTATGATTTTGAATCAAAAATTTTAACTAAATAAGTAGAGCTATTTCCCATGTGCAAACAATGGGATTTATTAGCTAAAGAATCAAGGGAATTCAAGTAAATTGATCTCCCAAGATAAACTAGATGTTAAAGGAAACTGTAAGAAAAAAGAGGAGCCAGATTAGGTGTGTCTGGTGCTTAGTGGTCTTGACATAAATTATACCAATTCTCTCAAAACATTATATGTCCTATGATATTGAATAGGCGTTTGTGTATTGTACTAGGACAAGTATAAATTAGGATCACTTTTTATAGCTTTGTGCAGCATGTATGGACTATTACTCAGTGATCAATAGTCAATTATTAAGTAAAGAATTCCTGATAATTTTCAAAGACATACTCTAAAGGCAGACTGTAAATGTGATTCCATTGCTTTAAACTTGTAAAGGCAAAAGTACATCAACAGAAACTGTTTACATGGACTAACAATAGAGAAAGATTGATTAGTCTTATTGTTGTGGTCTTAAATGTCCCCTCAATACCCATATGTTGATGCTTTGGTTCCCAAGCTAAGATTAGAGTTGGTGGGACCTTTGATAGGCAGAACTCTGAGAAGCCCTTAATGAGGTCACTGGGGATGTGCCCCCAAAAGAGATATGGAAATCTGGTCTCTTTCTCTTTTTCTTTGCTGCTTGGTTCATGAAGTGAGCAGTTGTAAAGTGCCATGGTCCCCCACCACCATGGTGTGCAGCCTCACCACAGGTCCAAGGCAAACAGGTCAATCAAATCTGCATTGAAACCTCCAACACAATGAGCCAGAACAATAAGCACTCTTCCTTCTACATGCTGATTATCTCAGATACTTGTTATAGGAACCAAATTATGACACAATCACAAAGGGGCACGTGGGATATTTGGAAATCATGATGCTGCTCTATGTCTTGATTGTGGTGGGGCTTAGAAGCTATGTGAAGGGGTCAAATTTCATCTGCAGTAAAGTCAGTAGAGATTTTTTGTGTGTCATTATACTTCAGGGCACCTGATTTAAGACAATTAAAGAATGAAACATATCTGCAAAATAAAAGAAATATGAGCACTCCATGTGCCCCAGGAGAGAAAAAGATATTTCACAAATTGAAAGAGCAAATGGAAATTGTCCAACATCACCGATAACTGAATAAAATGAAACTTTACAATGATAATATGATTGTTTGCTATAATATATGGTCCATCTATCAGCAAAGATATTTTTTCATACATTTATAATCAGCACTTAAATTTGTTAAAATATTTAAATGGGGCAATACAGCAATATGCAATGTAACTCTAAATTATTTTTGTAGTTAGGCTTGGCATGCTCCCGTGGGGAAAGAGCATTAAATGTTTAAAAAATACATTAATCAAGATAGTAATTTATTCCAATAAGAAAACCTCAAATACACATCAGAAATCCAAAAACAGGAATTGTGCAAAATTAAGTGAAGACAATCATTAAGTAGAATAAAATATAAATATCAAAGTAGAGATTAGATACATTTATTGATTTAGAAAGGTATTTTTAAAGAAAACATATTGCAAGTAAACTTTTAAGAAACAAAATAATACCCAAATTATGGAGTGGCTGGCCTTGAGTTCAATATTAACAAATCAACACTCTATGAAAAAAAAGTCTTTAAATAGATGAGCTATATAAAACAAGGTTATGCATTGATTACTTGATTAAAATTTTGTTACCAGAGGCTTCCATGAACCTAATCTTGCATTTTTCAAAGAAATGATTCAATATTCATGACATCAGTTATTTTGGAAACTTTATTGAACCTAGCTTCTGCAAATAGCATGAATTGGTTATGTTTTTCTATAAAGCCTTAATTTTGTCAATTGATCACAGTAGTAATTTCCAGTTAAGAACTGGAGGAAATAATATATCAAAAGCAAAGACTTAATTGATTTATCTTGCATGGAAAGATAAAGAAGCAGGTAGTAGTGATTATGGGTAGTGATTTTTTTCAGTAGTTGTGGCATTGTAGTTGTAATTAGAATATAAAGAAAGCAAGGAGAAAGAAGAAAAGCTGAAAATGGTCATTTTGAAGAGATAAAGAGGGAGCAGTGAATCCTTTATGACCTGGTAAAAGAGTAGCTCATTAGAGTTCCTACCTCAGTAGTTGAGAAAATGAATAGATTAAATCATTTTTTCATGCTGTAGGTATATGAAAATAGGCAATAAATTTTTGTAACAATAAGTATGTGCTTATAGGATGCAAGGTTATCCAATTCAGTCTCAAACAGCTTTGTGTAGCTATGCCAGGCTGAAGATGAGGTTTGGCTCTTAAGAAAAAAATTGCCCTCATACGCAGAGAACTTTTTAAATACCTTGCACTTACAGAACCAATTTTGAGAGTATACTTTTCTCAAGCTTGTGGTAGATTCTACATACTACCAAGTCAAAATTACCAATGAAATATTTTTAAAAATTCTCCAAGTGGTTTCTAAGGCACAAAGTGTTAAAACCATGCAAATTATGGAGATAGACACAGAACAAGTAAGGCTGATTTTAATATTATTTTAATAGTAGAATTATGACCTGACAACATGTCAACAGGTTTTGCATGGAATATTGTGATAAGGATGATCAAAATGGCCCTGCTTCATAGAAAATATGGTCATAGAGTCCACAAGTGAAGGAAGCTAAATGAAGGGTGAGAAGAAAGAGATGATGTTAGAGTTGGCTCTTGGTAGATGATTAATAGATTGATTTAGAAATACCAAGTGACTTCCAGGGAGATAGAAATTTGTGTTGAGGTATACAAAATCAGGGAGTTTGAGACCTTTATGGTAACACGGTATTGAATAATTAGAACATGGAGGAGGACTTGAAGACTTTTGAAAGGTGAATTTAAAGAGAAAGTCAGAGAGATATTACTATACATTATATATGAGTTTTAGAACTCAATAAAAATGAATGAAGAACTTGTCTTCATTTTCTCCACTCCTAAGTATTAAGCACTTAGAATGGATTCATTAGTGTTCTAGAACATGGTGCAAACCCAGGGTATCCCTTCTTTCCACATGGACAAACATTGCTGTCAAAAGAAACAAAACACATTAGAAACAATTACAGTGCTCTGAATGAGCTGATGTTAGTGATAGAAAAGATAACCAGCCACATACACATCAAGAACAAGCCTGGCACAGTGCTCTAAGTCAATGGAATACAATTCAATATAATCCAAACTTAGAATGGGGGACACCAAGCACAATCACACTAAGAAAGCAAAGTAAAGGTATTTAACCACATGCAAGAGATAGAAGAAAGCAGGCCACACAGGTCCTTGCTGTTCCACGTTGTATTTTGGCTGTATTTCTTCATGCAACACGTGAAGAATTAACTGGAATAAAAGCACCTTATGCAATCAGCAAAGCATTTGCCTTTGCAAGGACACATGAGGGAACCATTTTTCCCTTTCCACATCATATCAGGGTTGTTGGGGGGAGATGCTTTTGAGAGATGTCAAGCCATAGTCTTTCATATGGGAAAAAAGCTTCATAAAAACAAATTGCTGTTTGTTTTAAGAGAATTCATTCCCATTTTTCTTTCCAGATCTCTGAAGGGCAATACAGAATATTGTCTTGCAGGGGTTGCTATGGAAATACACATTTCTCAATGGATGTAAGAAAAAAAATTGATACTTCTGGCATTAGTACTCTTTTTTTTTTTTTTTTTTTTTTTGGTTTTTCTCCGGTACCAGGAACCGAACTCAAGACCTTGCACTTGCCAGGCAAGCGCTTTTGCCGCTGAGCTAAATCCCCAGCCCCTATTAGTACTCTTTATGTCATTAGGGTGCGGGGCTGCTATTTGCTCTTTTTTATTATTAACTGGATCCTTACAGAGTCAGTTATTGTTTTTTTGAGACTTCTGATTTTTTCCTCTAATAATTTTTATGCACTAGCTTACTTTTCGAGCAAGTTCCTTTTTGTATTTTATAGGAAAATATCAAGGTGAGATCTCTGTAATTCAAATTGTTATAATATTGAGAGTAATTGTGACTTGAATTTCAGATGAGATTTCAAGGAAAAAAACCGTAGTACATCTAAAGAGAAAATTTGTTTTGTTTTGTTCTCAGTAAGAAGCACCATCTAGCCCCAAAATACAAGTTAACATTTTTTACTTCCAGTTCCTTGATTATAGTTTGGAATGAAAGTCTGGCAACAATTCTTACAAAATTTGTGGGTTCAGACACTCTCCACCTGGCTGACTGTCAAGCCAGATTTCAGTGCAGAACAGAGCCTATTTTCACATTCTGTTAGGCAGTTCGGGTGACAGCAATGTGTTTCTTTCGATACATTTTAAAATTAAGTACCTTTCCCTATCTCCTTCTCTCTCCCTGCCTTCCTTCCTCCTTTTGCTTCCTCTCTCTCTCTCTCTCTCTCTCTCTCTCTCTGTCTCTGTCTCTCTCATAGTACAAGAAGCAGGTGGATTAGATTTAGTTATAAGGATGATGCTAGGGAGACCCTAGAGAGAAACAGATACTGAAATCATAAAAGGACTGTGGGATTTGAGAATTCAAAATTGATTAATGAACATTTACCCAACTCATAGACATTAAAGGTTTAGAATGCATTCAGTAGTGTTCTAGACTATGTCACAAGGACAAGCTATCATTCAGTTCTTGTGGAGTAAATCTGCTATTATGCATGCATGTGTTCATGTACATTTATATATGTGTATGTAATACATGCACCATTCACACAAGATAGATGAATTTGGAGAATGTAGGCTAAGTGACATAAGCCATACACAGAAAGACAAATACTGCACTAACACTGGGGAGTTTAAAAGAATGAACTCATAGAAGTACTGAGCAGAATGAGAGTAAACAGAATTCAGGGAGTGGTGGAGGAGAGAATGGGGAGTTATCCTTGAACAAGTAGAAAGTGTCAGATAGGAGAAATAAGTTTTTATAAATAAGTTTTGTAATAACTTATAGAAGGATGATTATGGTCAATACGGTACTGCTTATATGCAAATAACAATAAATGTCAAATATTCATAAAAATGTTTGGTAAATGAGGTGGTGGCCGTGTTAATTAGCTTGATTCAGTCACACCTCATTGAAGTTCATAAATGCATAATGCCACATGGTAGTTCAAATGTATACAATTATGATCTGTTAGTTGAAAATTGCAACAAAAGAGCCATGTGCTTTGCTAAAGGGGGATGAGGCTATCTGATTTGAAGAACTTCATGTTGAAGGCTAGTTTCACTAATTACTGGCTTTGGAGATGAGCTTTCAGTAATCAGGAAGATAAAGCATTCCAGGGAGTGGGAAGCATGCAGTTGTGGCATCATGGTGATGTTCTGGAGTCCTAGGTCTTCTAAGAGTCATAGTTCTACCATTATCTCAGAAAGTGTCTATCATGTCCCTGCGTTTACTCATCTGTTAACAAAAGAAAGAATAAATTATCACACCAGTTGTGAGAATTCTCGTAGCTGATTAATATTTATATGGATTTAGTTTAAACAACATTTACTTTACTAAACATTGGTTGACCAAGCCAGACTTGCGTGGAGTGTTCTGGCATGAAATTTCATATAGTAGCATCTACCTATTTGTTATTTCCTTTCCTCACTAAACAGTGAAACATTACCAATGACAGTTCATTGCTATATTTGTAAAGGGTTCCCTTCCCTAGCACAGACCCTGGCACATTGAATAATTTGTTGCTGACTGTCTACACTGAGAGAGGACTGACAGGGATGCTACATGTCAGAAGGGGAGGATAACTCCTTTTCAGGCAAATGCTGGCCTAACATCCAAGATCAATCAGTCTAAAATATGAATCTACCCAACTCTCAGTGAAAGAGCAATAAAGCATCATCTTAGGGAACTTTTCAAGGGACACCAAATGGTTGCAAAATAAAGCCAAGTGAAGGATTGTTCAGGAAGTATGAAAAAAGATTCTCAACTACCTTCTCAAGTAGGCTCAGAGATTTAAAAATAACAAATCAACACATGACACTGTTGTAGGAAAATCTTGTGTCTCCATAAAGGAAAATGTATTGTAAATCACACTGTCTATAAATAGGATTCTAGGTATAATATATATTGCTATCACACTTTAAACTTGTGAGATTTTTAAAACATGAAAGAAAAAGAAATGCTACATGTGTCCTTTTCCAGGTATGTCTTATATAGCAGAGACTGTCATATCTGTCTAAATACATCACAGAAAGGGACTTGGTGACATTTTGCTGTTGGAAGCAATTAATTACTACTTCCTGGCAATAAAAAAAGCACTGTACAATTGGCATTAGAAATGTTTTAAAGACTTCGAAGACAGATGTATGATGAGATATAATAGCAATTGGGTACATGCTAGGGAAAAACTAAACTGTGATATAAAAATATCTATGAAAAGATTATAAATACTAATATAAAGTCAATTTTGAAATGATAAAAAAAGTGTGATGAAGATTAATGAGCTGAAATTGAGAGAGAAGTGATACTTTTGCCTGGGAACATGTTCAAGGAGATTTCTTCTGGGTTTTTCTATCTCTTCTTTTTACTGGAATAAAGTATACCCAGTCCTCTGTGTCTGTCAGCTAACTACATAGCAAACATGTTTGACAAAATTTGTATCTGTATAGGACAGATACAAACATGCTTTCTTGTCTTTCTCTAAATGATATTGTATTGGGAGACAATAAATTTCTGTTATCTAAACCACCCAGTTTGCTGAGGAAATGCTTCAGTGTTCATGCAGAATTGGTTCCATGACCCACACAGATATCAAAATTTATAAAGGCTTATGTCCCTCATATAAATGGTATATTATTTTCATATAAACTATGTGTATTCTTTCACATAAATCTCACTTCAACCATCTATAGATTACTTACAACACAGTGTGAGAACAGTGTGAGAAGAATATGGAGGCCAAAGTCAAGGTGATTCAATAATAATGTTCACCACTAGAGGCAGACTGAGCACTAGGGAAGTAACATTTCCATTGTCATCGGAATAATGACAGAGTCATCTATGAAGGGGAACCCAATCATCTGCCAGAAAATAACGGTTAGAAGTTTTATATGTACAAAAAGAGATGACAAGAGGGTCAAAAGTGACCCTATGTTTCAGATTGTTTCTATGTTTTATTTTATGTACGTGTCCCTAGTATCAGTGTAGAGGGTGCAGTCAATGAGACCAATGTTAATAAAAAGGGAAACATTTTTAGCTGTTATCACAGTAGTCCCGAGGTGAAATACAAACATGGACTGGGGTCAGAAGTCTGGGTTCAGAGAGGTGAGCATCATGATGAGAGAATTGAACAGGAAAAAATACAAAGTGTAAAGAAGAATCATTATTGCAATGGTTGCTGGGTGGCTAGCCCTAAATTACAGGAAGGTGCTAGTGAGACTCCTGTTGATTCCTCTTTGAGATCCACTCCTTGCCCTAGAAGTTTATCAGCTTTGGAGAATTAAGGGGAACTAACATAGAGGGTAGAGAAAAGAAGAGTAAGAAATCTAAAAGACCTTATTAGTAATGGCCTCACTGAACAAAGAAAATTGGGACCTGACCTGGCGGATATCAGGGGTCAAAGTTTCTACTTCTCCTCTCACACATTCTAATTATATGTCATAATGCGTATTGTAATGTGGAAGTGCCAAGCCAGATGACCTAATAGATATTTTCAATTTCTAATTTCTTTGCTGCAAAATTAAAGTATTAATCAAACTAAAAGCTTGCTAGGCTGGTTAAAGGTTGTCTTTGCACAGAATGTCCAGAAGTAATAAGGCTGCCTTTCTCTTCTATTTACTGATGCCCTCTGCACAGTGCCTCAGAGAAGGTCTGTGAGAATGTCATCCCAGCCAAACCTTTTCCCTTCCCCTTCCTGTGCTTGTGGTGGGTTTTCCCAGGATTTTGCATTGATGTTGGCTGCAGTGAAAATCTAAGAAGACAGCTGAAGGCAAAAGTTTTGATCAAAACAAACACAACCTTAGAGGAAGAAAACCAAAGTATTCATCAGTTCTTTGAAAATCAAAACTGCCAGCTGTGGTAATTCATGGCTTTCTACCTTTAAAGTATTCTACAATTTAAAGGATAGAAAATATTGATTCTTAAAAATGCTTTTCATAATAGCTAATCTGAATACTATGAAATTTCAAGGGGAGGGTGTGTTATTTCCCTCCTTTTGGAATTATTTCATTATTCTTTATTGGAACATCTTTATCACTATGTATAAAAGAAGAGACTTTTTCTCTAATTGTATCAAATACTACTATTAATTTCTTTAAACCTATGTTAAGAATAAATATATATGAGTTTATTACAATACCTAATATTTGGTTCATTTCATTCAACAAGTTGAGATGGATATGTTAAATCAGTTGGTGTCAGTGATAAATATACAATAAAGAAATGAAACTCTCAAAAAATTAATTACTAATAAAATCATGCCTTCTTAGTTATGTATGACTGGATTTTACTAGTAGAGCTAAAAATTTATTCCAGTTAGGATCTTCTTTAAAATAACCAATACTATTTATAGAGCATTTTCATGTTACTGTGTTTCAGCAAGTGTCTCAAGCATTTAATGTATGGGATCTCAAGAACATCTCTATTTAATGAGAAAAAAATGAAATTCATAGGTTAATAACTATTAGAGCATTACTGTTATCAGTAACTAGTTTTGTTATTAATATTAATTCCTACAGATAAAACATGGTAGGTATCAATACAAACATTTGCTTAATTTGTATTTGCTTCTCCTATCAAGATATGGAATCTACTTATACTTTATTGGAATATGGACTAGCTTTAATAATCTGCTCACTCAGTAAAATGCAGTTGTGAGGTTTAATACTGCTATTTCAGCTTCACTGGATTAGAAAACATTTAACCAACTAGTAAAAGCATGCCCTTGGGTGTGGTTAGGTGGCTCATGGAGTTGTGGCCTTGTGTACTGTATACTGTCCCTGGTCCTCACTGGCATAGTTCAGTATTCTGTTCAGTCACCATAAATTAAGCAGCTTTGCTCTGCCATGCCTTTCCACCATATTTCTTCCTCAGCTCCTGTCATCCATGTATTTAGTCTCTTTTTTATTTTTAGTTTTTAAAAGAGAATAGAAAAGAAAAAAAAAGAACAATAGCAAAATACAAACAAAACAATGCAAGGACATTAAAAATAACATGGGATTTCAAAACAAATGATAGTAATTAACTGTGGTTGTTATATTACATATTGTTATCTTCAAGGAAGTTGCTCCGAGTACCAGGTGTAAGAATGGAAGATTAATCAAACCATTAAAGAAAATAATAATTTTCAAAATTTAGAGACAACACAGAATTTCACTAGACAGGATGGTAGGAATTCACCAATAGTTGTTATATTGCATATTGTTGTCACATCAGTTGCACAGATTACCAGGTCTAAGCATGCAATTGGTCAAAATATTAAAAATAATTAAGCATTAACTGTTCACTTCAATAATATTAGTCAGAGAAATGAGATAAGATAGAGAAATAAGAGGCATAAGGACAGGAAAGGAAAAAGTGAAGTTATCTTTACTAGCAGATGATATGATATTCTACTTAGAAGACCCCATACACTACACCAAAACACTTATTGAGTATTCAGCCCCTTGAAACAATGAGCTAAATTAAACCCTCTTCTTTTAAATTGTGGGTGTTGCATGCTGTGTCTTAAGAATGGGAATGCTAATATTGCAGCATACAGGTGTCTTGGGAACTTTGACAAACTCAGCTGACATGCATTGAGAGGTCCAAGCCACTCAGAATGCAGGTATTGACACTCTGGTTGATGACATCAGCTGACCTCTGAGCTGATCTGCACCATAAGCAATTCAACCTGTTAGGAAAGAATCTCCTTTGACATGAAACTCAGGAGAGCCTTTAGGTGGTTCCTTCCAGAATTGCATTCAACTTTCAACTTTCAAGAGAGACCCCAAAGAAACACTGTCAGGTGAGCAGAATGATTTCTTAGAGCTCTTAGAAGTGATAAGTTACTACATTAAGTCACAAAGTCTTGAGATTGTTTAGCATAAGCAGTAGATAACAAAATATTAAATAGAATTCATTGTGGCACCATACCTAAATATTTATATGAATTATCTAATTTATTTATGATAATAATGTTGTGATTTGATACTACTGTTATCTTCACCATAATGATGACAAAAACAGAGGGCCACAGAAATCAATCCTTCTATAAAATTCACCTAGTAATGATATGGAGGCTAGCTCACGCTTTGGGTTGGTGTGAAATGCCTCTGCATTCTAGAGATAACATTCCTACTTCTCCCACTTATGATCATCACCCATTTGTCTAGATCAAAGCTGGAGACCAACTTTATCCCTTCACAAGGAGATCTTCTAAGGCCTTTTCCTGACTGTTAATCTTTATCTGTTAATCTAGTATCTGGCATGGTTTTCCAGTGTGATGGAAATGACACCCAGAGAAAGTTATTACTGAAAGTCTAGTAGGAAGTGCACCTCAATGGCCCAGAACATAGAGTAAGACTTGTTTTGCTGAAATGAGGAGTGTGAAGTTCAGACGGAAAGAAAATAAAGGTAGTGTGAAGTTCAGATGGAAAGAAAAGAAAGGTAGCATCTTGATGTAGACTTTAAGGTTTGGGACATGAGAACATGAAACTTCACTTTAGCCAGTTTGCCATAGGTGAATTCTGGTCAATCATCTGAAATAAGATATGATTTTTTAGTCTCTGATATGATGGGAAGCTGCATTTAATGATCAATAGAGGTAAGACTAAACTTCTTAATATTTCTTTAAGAGAGGAGCATACTATCTTCCTAGATATCTTCCTCTTCAATTTATTTCTTTTTGTTTTTCTTTTTTTTTAATTTAAAGAGTAAAAGAAGGACAACATAGTAATAGAGGGATTCACTGAATTACAAAGTGGTAGGACATTGTCAATAGTTGTTATTTTACCTATTGGTATCTTTAAGATGTTTTTTCAGGAAAACAAATAGACAAATAATAGTGAGTTACAGACAAAAATGGCAGGAAATTATCAATGCTTATTGTACTATGTCTTGGTTTCTCCAAAGTGGTCTCTAGGGAAAACAAATTGAGCTATACATGAGTGATCAATCAAATAATCATTGACTATTCTCAATGGCTGTTGTTGCAAACACATAGTAACAAACATACACCCATTTACAAATAGCATAGGAACAATACAAACATTACAGAGTTATGGACAGATTGGTAGAAAATCATCAATGGCTGCTGCAATACATGTTGGCATCCTCAAAATGGTTTCTCAGGAAAACAAAGATGTACAAGAAAGATCTAACAAGTAGTTACAGCCTAAGGGTTGCGAAAAATAGCAGATTACCTCCTCATCAGATTACTGATGACTACTAACAGATTTACTATTAATCTTTAACAGATTACTATTAAAAATAGCAGATTACTCCCCTCACTGAGGTGTGACAGCTGGCAGGAAGGCCAAGGCTGAAAAGAAGGACCAAGTTTCAGCATCAGTGCCCAGCAATGGGCCGTCCACTTTTTCCTCTAAAGTCATGATTTTGCAGGACTCCTCCTTGGAGATAACGGTCCTTCTCCATGAAGGTGGTTCTACAGAATCTGAATATTGGACACCCATGTAATCCATGCAGTCTCGGTGCAGACCTCTCCAGAGCTCCACTAGCTCCTCCACCGCAGCCTGCACAGTTAGGGGAAGAATGGCCCCCAGAGGGTCTCCCCGGGTGTTGCGCAAGGTCCTCTTGGTTTCCGGCTCCGGAATGGCTCTGCGTCCCCAGTCAGCTCGACCTCTGAGTCATCGGGTGTCGGTACTCTCGTGTTCTCTGAGTTCTTGTTCATCAGCTGCTCCTCCGCTAACTCCAGACCTTTCGGGCTCTCAAAGGCAGGGACAAGAGCGACCCGCCCTGTGGCATGTTTTCCCACAGGTTTCTCCATGTTGGGATGGTCCACGCACGTCTCCAGGCGGGCCTATTATGTCGGTGCTTCTCTGTGGCGTGGCAGTTCTCGACCTCGCGGTGGCAGCCAGCCCGAGGGCCAGCGCATATCTCCGCGCTACTTCCTGGGCGCCTGCTGCCTGCCTTTCCGGGCGCCTACGAGGCAGGGCTGCGCTGGGCCAGCTTCCTCTTCAATTTAAATGAATACAGCTTGGAGTAATGGTGCCCGCCTATAATTCCAGTACCTCGGAGTCTGAGGCAGGACAATGGCAATTTCGAGCTCATCCTAGGCAATTTCGTGTCTTAATGAGATCCTACATCAAAAATTAAATATATATGTAACAAGGACTAAACATATAGCTCACTTTAAAGGCCCTGGGGTTTAACCTCCATTACCACACAAAAAATATTAGAACAATTTAAATAAGCGTTTGATTCACTGTGATATATTTGCAATCATTAGCATGTTTCATCTTAATAACATAAATTAAAATTTAACTTTTACTTGCACAAAGACAATCAGTTTCCTTTTTGCCAGCAAGGTATTTGTGTCTCTGAATGGGTATAAAACTAAAATAAAAAGACTGATAAAAGTAAATTTAACAAGAAGCACACAGAAAAAATGAGGGGATGATACTCATTCCTAATTATTTCCGATCTTTGCCAGAAGACATGTATATCTTTGTATTTCACACATTAGGTTGAGAACATAATAACATATTGCCTAGTGTTCACAGTCATGCATACCAGTGATCAGCTTTCTTCGGTCAGCGTTAATTCATCTATTGCTTCAGCATTCATGAGTGAAGCTCTGTTCCCCAGCTACTTGCAAATACCTATGGATTTGTTACCTAAGAGGATTTTAGAAATGAAATTTAGTATAAGATAAATTCAGAGATATATGTATCAACATCCTGTATGAGAGCCTACTTTTATACAGTTTTTCTCCTATATGTTAAAAAGACAATATGTTAAGGAGACAGCAAAAGCAGATTTCCTAAGTCACATATATATTAAGCTAATTTATAAGTGAAGGAGGGACAGAGAAATGAAAAGCCTTCTACCACCCTAAGACTTTTCATGGTTCCCTTTGCTGATAACACACCAAACCTTTTCAATGTGGTTCTGGAATTTCTTCACTTTTTGATGTATACATATTGCTGGTACATTACTGTTGTTTCCATCATTAATGTTAGGTATAATAGTAAAAAGAAGAGTCAAGAAAGAGTATTTGTTGGTGATTTTTTTATTCAGTGCAGGTCTTTAATATAGAATAGTGGTGTTCGCTTTGGGGAATTGGTACACGGATATAACACATTTTGTTGAATTGAAATCCCCCTTGCCTTTCTTCACCTCTGCCTCTGATCTGACTCCCTTTCCTGTCTCCAAGAGTCTACCTAGATCTGACAAACAAACTAAAAGTGGCAAAACACAAAACTAACACTCAAACATCAACAGTGTTCTCAAATAGGAGCAATGAACTCAGTGTAAAAGAAATCAGAGAAACAATTCTATTCACAGCAGTTTAAAAAAACAATTAAATACCTAGAAATCAACCCAGCCAAAGAAATGAACGACTTCTATAAACAAAACTACAGAAGTCTGAAGAAAGAAATTGAAGAGGATATTAGAAAATGGAAAGACATCTCCTGTTCTTGGATTGGCAGTTAGTATTGTTAAATATGGTCATGGTACCAAAAGTGATCTATAGATTTAATGTGTTCCTTGCCAGAGTATCCATATTCTTCACAGTTCTCAAAAAACCATCCTGAAAGTCATATGGAACAAAAAGTGCCAGAAATAGCCAAAGCAATCCTGACTGGAAAGAGCAGTGCTGGAGGTATTACAATATGGGTTTCTATTTATACAACAAAGCAGTGTTAACAAAAATCTCATAGCTTTGTTACAAAACAGATATGTAGACCATTGGAATAGGGCAGAAGACACAGAAATAACCAGAGGCATCTACTGCTGTCTTATTTTGAACAAAAGGACCAAAAAACATATGTTGGAGAAAAAAGAGGGTCTCTAACAAATGATGTTGGAAAAGAAATGTTTATCCACTTGCCGAAGATTGAATTTAGATCCCAACTCTCAATTTATACTAAAATCAAATTACAAAGGACCAATCACAAAATTTTAAAACTGCTGGAATACATCACAGGAGAGATACATAAAGCTACAAGAATATGCAAAGACTTCCTGCACAAAATTCTAGTAGCATAGGAAAAAGATATCAAAAATCAATGAATGAAATTACATCAAATTAAAATATTTCTGCAAAACAAAAAAAAATAACATATTGAGAAGACAAATTACACAATGGGGTAAAAATACTACCTATTCTTTTCATAGAGGACCAATATCAAATATATAAAAAACCACAAAATAATTACCTGCAAAAAAACAGCCATGCAAAAATGTGCAAAATAATTTGAATAGATAATTCTTAAAAGAAGTACAAATGACCAAGATGGACATAAAAAACTGTTGACCATCTTTAGTGATTAGGGAAATACAAATCAAAACAACTTTGAGGTTTTATCTTATCCAGACATCAAGAACAAGCAAAAATACAACAATCGTATGGGGAGAAAGGAATTTTCCTAAATTGCTGGTTGTAATGTGCACTTGTACAACCACTATGGAAATCAGCATGGAGACTCCTCAAAAAACTAAAAATAGAAAGACAGTCTGATCCAGCTATCCCTCTCCTGGATATACTCCTGAAAGAATAAAATACATCATTTTATAGGGATATATGCATAACCATGTTTAGAGTAGCACAGTTTACAACAGCAAAGCGTTGGAAACAGCCTAGATGCCTTTCAAAAAGTGAATGAAGAAAGAATACATATGTATGTATGTATATATATTCAGCTATATCATCATTTCATTTGCAGTAAAATGGGTAGAGGTCATCTTGTTAAATGAAATAAACCAGAATAAGAAAGTTAGATAATGCATGTTTTCTTGTATTTGAGAAACCTCAAAAACAAACAATAAGAATTCATGAACAAAATGGAGATGTTTTGGAATTTCTAATGCAATTATGCCCCAAATTGAATTTCCAAGTTGTGGATTTATGATGCACAGATTTCTAGGTCGAATATAGTCCCCACTCTGATGGCCTATGAAGAGTTATTTTCTCCTTAGCTTATTTATTAGTGAGCAGAACGTTCACAGTCAGTAATGTAGGTGTCGTACTGGTGCAGATTCTTCCATAATAAAGATTCTGACAAAAATATGTTTTATACTTCATTTAAGTGTGTGGCCCGTACTGACCGCAGACAGACAGTGATGACTGAGCAATTGCTATGTTCACATTGTAATAGGATGGGAATTTTTAAACTTTATTATTTGTTTTATACCCTTAAACTGCATATATTTCTTCTTTCTATGTTCACAAATGCACAGACCTGTCACTATGTTCCTAATCCCTTATTGAAAATATGCAATTGAGAATAGTTTTCTTTTGCTTGACAATTGCAAAGAAGAACATCTTTGTTCATAGGAGTAAAACTGTCTATCAAGCTTTCTTTTTCATCAAATACTATGAAAGAGGTGCACTGATATACTATATTTTTATGTAAGTAAAATGAAAGAGAGTGAGGGAGAATTAGCTTGTCATTTCATGGACAATATTATATTTGAAATCACTTGCCATGCAAATCTGGATTTTCATTTCTCATAATGTAGGATCCATCTGGAAAAAGAACACTCATCCACACATGGAAAGGAAGAGGGCTTTTGTAAGCTGCTATAGGATGCAGGAATTCTGAAAACTGTCAAGACCCCTGCCAAGAACTAAACAAGGACATTGGTATTCAAATATATTATCATAATGTAGGTCAAATTCTGCTTAAATCTATGCCTGTGTAATAGTATCTCATTTTTTTCAAATATATGAAGACTATCGCATGGATTGCTGGTTCTCCGCAGGTAATAATATTTCAGAATTCTCCAACATGACAAGTAATGTAATTAGACTTTTCCCAGTTATGCTCCTGAATTGAATTTTTTAAAATGTCCATGATTTAAATGTATTGTGTGTCTTTAGCAGTCATTGTTTTGCCACTAGAAATCTTTAAATATACAGAGTCTTTTCCAATTTATTATTGAAAAAGGGAAATTATTAGTGTAACTTTGTAGCGAAGGTCAAGATTTAATCAAAGGAAGAAAAAAAATGAAACAGTTCACTGGTGGTGGGGCAAGTCATTGGTATCTTTAGAAAACAAAAATTCAACAAGAAAAGTTGTTTGATCATGATCCTACATCAGTCAGTTCCAACTTGCTTTCTACCACGGATGTGTCCAATGTGCTTATCCCTAATTTTATGTTTCCCATAATAAATGTACTAGAAATGCACATGTCTGCAATATGCTTCTGCCAGGAAGATCATCCAGCTTTAATCAGATTCAAAGAAATCTACCGCAAGAAAGCTAAGAATCCAAATGAGAAGACATGTCAGGACACCTCTCAGCAAAGGCTCTTTAGGGTATTGAAGGGTGTGATTGGTGGTATCTGAATTCATAGATTTAAAAGCCTATTGTACTGTTTATAAAACATAATCTCCAACAAGTTATTCCATTGCTTTTGACCTTCTACTTCTTATCCAAGCTTGGATAAGATAATAATGCCTACCTTTCATGGTCATGTTGAATACTAAATATGTTACAGTAGGCAAAGCATATATATCCACATAATGTCATGTAGATATTAACACTTATTAAGAAATTTCTTAACTTTTATCTAACATATTCTTTGGAGAGATCTAGGTGCCTTTTCTATAATTCTCCCATTTTTCCCCCCCTATATCTAACAGACAGGGGAAGTTTCAGTCTCACTTTTAAAAAACGGAAGGGACCACAGCTAACTTGAATGAAATTTGACTACATATATATATTTAGAAGATTCTTTGAAATTTAAAGAAAGCTAAAATATTTTGTGGTCATAAGCTTTAGTATGTAAGACAACTTCTCATTGGTTGATTGATGATTGATTGATTGATTGATTTATGAGGCTAGACCTTGCTATTTAGTTCAGGTTGCCCTGGGACTCACTGCGTTGCCCAGGCTGGCCTTAAACTCACGTGGTCCTCCTCCCTTAGCCTCCTAAGTGGTGGGATTACAGGTACACACATCCATACTAGATCTAACTTAAATTTTCAGTATCTTTCATGTTAGCTATATATCCTAAGCCAATTTACCTAAATAGGTTTTACTTTCTTATCAATAAACAATGTATTGATAAAGTCTTATCATAGTAACTATCTGAAGTCACTGCCAGTAGTTTATCAACTCAGCAACTAATTTTGAGGCATCTATTTTGTACCAGGCACTGATGGTACAGCTTTTATCCTGCTCCTCCTCATCCCCCAAGAGAGAGCTCTTTTAAGTCACTACTGGAGTCTGTTTTCGATTCCTACTGGAACAAAGCCTTACATCCTAACATGCGAGAAGAATGCAGATTCTAGTCCTATAGTTCTGTGGATTCAAAGCCCTGCAGAGTCTCACTGAACTAAAACCCAGCTGCTGGCAGCGCCCCATCCCTTCTGGAGGGTGAGACAGAAGAGGTTTGCTTGCCTTTCTATCACTGCATTTCTTGGTTCTTTTACTCTGTCTTCAAAGCCAGCAGCTTTGTATCTCCGACCGTTTTTTCTGTTGTAATGTCTCTTTGCCCAGAGCCTGCTAGAATTCTTGTGATTACACTTGGCTGAGATAATTCAGGATAATCTCACCATCTCAGTGCCCCAAACTTAATTGCCTCTGCCAAGTCGCTTCTCCAAAGGGTGTGATTGGTGGTGTCTGACTTCATGGATTTAAAAGCCGTTTGTGGTGCTCATAAAACATAACCTCTGACAAGTTATTACACTGCTTTTGACCTTCTACTTTGTATCCAAGCTTGGATAACATAATGATGCCTATCTTTTATGGTTATTGTGAAGACTAAATATGTTAAAGTAGGCAAAACATATATTTCCACATAATATCATGTAGATATTAACTCTACATTCGCCTTCCAGAGATTAATGTATAGGTGTCTCTGGAAAGTGGTTGTTATTCTGCCCCCATGCACAGCTTTAAAAGTTTGTGTAAGGGCTTTTGTTTTCTGAATTCTAGGGGCTAGGTGAGTACTTATTGCTTAGTAGCCAATACAGAGAGCACCTTCATTAAGTTTGCTTAAATGCTTTACGGAGATGTCAGCTCTGCTAGGGCAAGCTATATGTTTTGCTCCAGTTTCTCCTTAACCCCCACTGTGAAAAAATTATCTCTACTGTTGATGTGTTTAATTACCCAAGCTAAAGGGCATTAGGCAATCATACTCTGTAATGCTTGCCATAAGGAAGGCCATCCTTTATCATTAGCAAACTGCTTAGTGGCGGAGCTCACAATTGTACATCTTACCTAGCAGATATTAGGAGCCCACTTATCACTTTTTCTAATGAGATGAATCATGAGGTGGGGATGAGGTTGGGAGGAGGGAGCTGGGTTAATGTACCAAGGGGACTAATTAGGATCAGGTGAGCGCTGGAGCAAACAACAATGGTATTTCAGTTAGAATCCACATGAAAAGGCCTAATTAACAGGAGTGATGGACTTTGCTTTAAGACCCTGGGAGAATACATGAGGCCCAATTTAACTTTCCTGACCTGGTGGCCAGAGAAAGACAAGTCTCAATGTATTATTTTTTTTTTAAGTGAAGGTAGAAAAATGTTCCTTTTGTGGTACATTTACCATAGCCTGTGTACAAACAAAGAACCCAAAAGATACACTAACGATAAAAACTGAACATAGAAGGGTGGTTACATTAGAAAAGGCATGTAGGGAATTATGGGTATGTTAATCAAAGTATATATAGTTTCAGTTTCTGCTGAGTAACTTTGGGGGATCTAGTACATAGTATACAGATGGGGGCTATTATTGTGCTGTTTGCTGGGAATTTGATGAGAGAACATATTTTAAGTGTCCTCAACCCCTCTCCATACACAAATACACACAATAGTAACAATGATGGTTGATAGATGTTTTCATTAATTTGACTGTGATCATCAGTACACAAAGTATAGGTATAGCACTCTATCACACTGTACATCTTGAATATATGTGTGTGCATATGTGTGTACATATTTATATGTGTGTGTATATATATGTGCTTTTAAAACATAAGTAGGAAGCATATTTTATAAGGAAAAAATGATTTAGAGAAACTTCAATTTTTTTATATTTGCTATAATTGTACATAAATGAGATGTAATTAAATAGACAATTAACTCATTAGAAGAAGAAATATTAAATGCAGTGCGAGGTCAATAACAAGGAGGTGGTTGAATTCAAAGCATTAGCTTTGTTAGAACAGATAACAGCAAGTGAGCAAAAGAAGGAAGGGTTTAAAGCTGTAGGACTATCACAAGCAAAGGGACATTGGAGCGTGTCTATTCTAACATCCAAGTCTTCTAATACACAATCATATTCAGGAATAATTCAGCTGAGGTGCTATCTTAAAACCACATAAGCTTTAAATTTATCACTTCAGCAAAGTTATTGTTCTTTCAACAAAAAGGTATACAAGGTATTTTAGCTGCAGGGTGCATAACTAGAGAGAGTGTCTCCTGCAGTGATTCTCTGCATTTCTACTAAATTAACTGCACAAGAACCAACCATGTTACTGTCTGACATTTAGTTTTTCTAATCTGTTTAATGCTATGGTTGCACATGAAGCATTCTGATGTACTTTTATGTTTCAGGTACTAAAAAAGCACATTAGAAATGCAGTAGGGATTCTTTTACAGGCAATATAACTTGTTACAAATTCTATTTTCAGAAAAATTACACTGAAAAATCCAATCCTATCTTATGTTTTTTCCCCTCAAAATTACATTTTACCTCCTGCTTGTCTTTTGTCTCTTGCATCTAAATATCTTCACTTTGAGACCTTCCTGATTCACTCTCCTTTTCGCTCTGTCCTTTGGTAAATGAATTCAAGTCTATTATTAAAGTAAAAACCAACAGCACTCAGAGATGCAAGCACCGCTGATGTGATACTGAAACTTTTACCTGTACTGCAGGGGAAATTTTCAACACATTTTTGACTCCAGTATAGACTTCAATTCTTTAATCTCTTTCTGTTTCTAGTAAAAGTGGACATTGACCTTTAGCTTTGTGCAGTCCACATATGTTTGTAAAATGCCAAATTAGTTACAAAATGTTTCATATCTATTCCTTCATATTTTCAGCATGCTTATTATTAAAATTTTGATAAAATAAAATTAAATCTTCCAGGGTGCTTTATCATCTAAGTGCATGCCCTAATGTGTGTATCTATTGCATGTGTTCTACATCTATATACTTATAGCATATATATAAAGAAGTGCATAGTAATTATTCTTTTTTTGTTTGCCAGCTATGGCCTTTTTGGGAAATCATATCTATATTAAAAGTCTCATAGTTTAAAGGATATATTCATTTTAGGATTTTAAATATACTTTCCTATTTAATTCTAAATTTTTTAAATTCTAAAATTTAATTTTGCAGAATTAGTTATTTGCTATTTTCTAGATTTTTTTGTTTTCATACATTATTTTCTGTTTCTATAAGTTAGGTACTATTCAAATATATCTTTGAATAGTTTTGAAGGTGTATAAATAAATAATGTACATTCTAGAGCATATAAGTAAATCTTTGATAGTTTAAAATTCAAGTGTATTAGCACATTATACAGATACAACTCTGTGATCTACAAGAAACACTTTGCTCAGTTAGGAATCAAAGTTCTGCTTTTAGCTGGAATGATATTGGGTTACTATTGAATTAGACCCTACAAATGCAATTTTAGGAATCTCTAAGGTTATGTCTACACCTATGTATAGAGCTCAACATCTTGTCAGCAGCTTTATCAAACTAGATGAGTTTATTTCACAACATGAGGTGTTAAATAGCTCACTGCACTTGCCAATGCCCTATGGTATTGTGACATGAAAGGGCACATCTGCCACATCAGTTCCTAGGAGGCACTCAGGAAGGGACACATTTGAGTGGATTGGAAACTCTGTCTTTCCTTACAATTAACAGAAGTCAAATTCACACCCTACCTTCTAATTTCTGCACATTTTTTTAAAAATACATATCTGTGTATTGGAAGTTTGTAAGGTAAAATATGTGATGCCTTTCCTTTTCCAACAGAGGAATCAGGGTGTGATAGTTAACTGTTGTGTCAGTTTGAGTAAGAAATGACCAGCGGATCGAATTACCATACTTCTGGGTATGGCCTGATGGAAGTGCTAAAGACAAAAGACCCCCCACCCCCTACCCCTTGTGAGTAGCACCAACAAGTAGGCTTGAAGCCTCAACAGAATAATTAGGAGAACAGAGAAGAAAGTCTGGCTTCTGTTTCTTTGGCGGAGCTCCACTCATCACCTTTGGCTTGGACTTCTTTTTCTTACTTTCCATTGCAGCCTTACAGCACAGACTTTCAGCCTCCTGATAAGCACTTGTGTGGGACTCTTCAAGAAGCTCCAGACCTTTGAACTTTGACTGGAACATTTGGATCTCTAGCATGAAGATAGCTCTTTTGCATTCTTCCACATCTGACTCTCAAGCGGCCATTGCAAGCCTGCCTTGTGAATCCTTATGTATTTGTACATCTTGCATTAAATCTGCATCTTTAGTGAACCCTGGCTGATACACAGGCCCATTGCTTCTACAACAAAAGATGAGTTAACAAGAGAAAAGAATAGCAAATTGTGAGTCTTCAACAATGAAAACCCAAAGATCTATAGAAGGGTAGATGTACTATGATTCTATAAATAGTTATGACTTAATGATAATGACCTGAAGAAAGAGGCTCTTGGGGTCTGCCTCTTCAGATTTCTTCTGTTCTCTCTGTGGCATTCCTTTACTCTAGATATGGGTCAGACTCCCTCAGAATTGGTATATTCAAGGAAGAAAGGAGAGAGAGTGATCTGTGTAGGTTTACTAGGTTACTAAGGGGAAAGTTCCAGTGTCTTAAGGAAGATGAAAACTTGCTTCTGTACCTTTTTAATATAAAGAAAAATAAGACGTAAGAGGCCAGCGAGACCTGCTGCTGAGGTCTTTCCTATCCTCTATTTGAAGTACTTGGTGTGTCAGGTGCTACATTTTGGAGTACTGTGTTCTTTGCCCCAATAGCATACATTTTTGAAATATAAACAGCTGTATACAAATGAAATATGGCAGTTACCTAAGATCAATGGATACTTTAAAAAATTTTAAAGGATGTGAAAGAAACTCAATAAGAGTAGTCCTTAAAGTATAATCAATAATAATTGAAAATTACCTAGAAATTTATAGTAGTCCACATTTTAAATATATACAAATATTAGAAAGAAATGATTTTGTCTGCAGATTACACCAGTTCTGCAGTCCTTATCAGGGTGCCTAGGATAAGCAGGTAGGTGTGGCGAGTGTCAGATAAACAAAATGATGTTTGAAGCTAAAATATTCCCCAAATTTATGGATCATGGTTCTTTCTATGACATAAGGTAGACTTGGGAGCCATGTTTTTATTATTAAAGTAAAGAGGTAATATATCTGTAAATAGAGATAGCATTGAAATTTCTTTTGCAAATGGCTTTAAGGACAAATCACCGTGTAAGCTTAGTGGTAGGGTAGACCTGGTTAATGTGAGTATCTCTTGATCATCTGCCATAAAGAGGCAGAATACTGAAATGAACAGCTTGGGTTGCAGGATGCCAGAGGTGGCTGCCTTGCTCACACTTTAACAAGAACTACACGAGTTCTGCTTTTATCAGATAAAGACTCCAGCAATAGCTCAGGAAGATCTACTGGAATTGAAGATGAATTTTTAAAGAAGAGAAAGACTCCAAGTCATACCATATGAACTGACTGTTATATACAGGTGTGCATTTTAGGGAACAGAAGACATATAAAGATAAGATTCCACGGTGTGAAATTTTGTTCATATGTTTGAAGCTGTGTGCATACTTGTAAACATCATTGTAAAGATGGTTGCATAGGTTATGGTAATTTCAAATGTGAAACTCTGTGAGGTGACAAGAATGCTTCAGTTTCATCACCAATACCTCTTACCTTACTGTCAAACATTTTTGTCAAGGCTAAGATTTAACAAAAACAGAAATACAATTTTTAATTCAACATTAGCATAGAAGTCCAGGGAATATAAAGCCAGGAGTATTGTATCACCTGTGAATACTCTAACTAAATACTAAAGCTGTAGCATAATAACATTCTTTCTTCTGTATTATAAGTAGAAATCTTGTAACGCTAATTGTCATTTGGTATTTCTTTGAAGTTCAGGAAAGTATAGCTTGGTGATCGAGGTTCTCTCCTATCCATTTGTTGGGGTCAGTGAGGAGGATCCCCTGCTTGGATAAATTATTTCCCCTAGTTGAAAACATTCTAAAGGAAAATGCCTCATTTGCAACCTGTCATTTGGGAACAAACCACTAATCACATGAGAGGTTTCTTTGAAAGAAAAGGTAAATGCAACAGAACATTCTTTAGGCAAGGTATTAAAATTGTTAAAGTAATTGGAAACTATAAGGAATGAAGCATCCTACTAGCATAAACATGCTTCTTACCAAGCCACCATGAGTGACTAGGAATAGGTTTTCATAACATGCATTTCAGAGAGGAATAGTTATTTCCTAACAACAACCCAGAGTGCAGTGATTCAGAATAATCAGAATTAGTAAGAAAAAAAAAATACCTCCTGGGTCAATGCATTTCTGTGTATATTAGCTGTGCCACTTGAGAAAGCCAATTCCTCTACTCTGTTGCTTTCTTACAGCTCTAATGGAGATGATTACATTTCCAATGTGTTCATACTGATCAGGCACACTTATAAAATTATTATGAATATTAATGAAGGAATGATTCCAAAGCCCCTCATCTGAGAGGCATTTTGGCATAATATATAATTGTATAAACTGCAGTGTGAAACTACCTGGGTTTGAATCTTGTTTTTCTTCACTGAATAGTTGCATGAGTTGGGAAAATTGTTAGTTGTTTACATCCTTTAGTTGCTTCAAAATGCATATAATGCTGAGGTAGGAAATTAGGGTTGGGGCAAACCTGCTCAAGCAACTGGGTAGAATCTGTCAAAGTCATAGAGACCCAGGGAATATGTGAGGAACACAGGATCCAGGATGACCCTAAAGTGCCTGAGCACTGTGAGTGGAATGGATCAGAAAAGTACAACTTTCAATTCTTCATTTGTGTCTGATGAGAGGCCAAGGGAGTCTTTCTTAGGACAGCTTAAATCTGGCACCAGGCAAAATGAGGTTTTTGTGGGAGAATCCTCCCATGCTCTATTTGTGTGAGGGAAAAGCCAACCCAGGAATTCCAGATACAGGAGACCCCTTTCCCTTATGCTTGCCCTTGTTGTTTCTTTCTTCCTGGGGTCTGTTCTCACTCAGTACATTTATTTAGTCCACCTTCAATAAATGTACATCCTCACTCCTTTTTCTATGTGTTTTATCCAATTCTTTGTTCAGGACACCAAGATCTGGAAAGAATTCTCTCAGGACCCACCATCTGGTAACAATACTGTAGCGGGGACTTAAAGTCTGCTTTCCACTTCAGTCTGAAGATGCCTGACAGGAAACTGAACACAGGACAAAAGCTTGGCTTCTCTGCCTTCACACTGCATCTGTCTTCTTGATACCTTGAACCTTGTATCCTAGTCCTGCTTGTCTCTGCACATACACATGCTAATCATTTAAAGAGTATCTGTTTAAAACTGCTAATGCAAGGTTGATTAGCCATTAATTTACCCAGTCTCTCTTCCCCCTTCAGCGCTGAAAACAAGATAAGAATAAAAAGATATTTCCAAGATGTGTAGCTGCATTATAATAAACCTATTATCAACACCAGAATTTATAATGTGCTGTCCCAAATCACTATTCGTGCATCTAGAAGTTTCTAGTCATTTCTCCAAGCTTAAAAGAGGACCCAGTTATTGTCCCAAATAACTCCATTTTTCTCCTCTGACTTGTCTCTCTAAACCACTTCTCTTCCCCACTAAAGTTCAAAAACAGTGAATCTAGTGGGTAACCATCTCCCTTGGCAACACCAAGGCCCTAGAACACCATACCTGAAATTAATGGCCAGATCGTAGTTTGAGCAAGACTGCTTGATTATGCAAACTTCTTGTTCCCTACCCTAGTTCTTCCCCCATATAATGGTGGAACTATTGTAAATTCCTCAGAGTTTTTTGATGAGGTCACAGGACCTCACTGTATTCTCAGTATTGCCACGCTGGAAATAAAGTCCTTTCCTGTGTCACCACTATTTGTGTCTCTGCATGGACTCTTGAAGCAGTGTGTAGCTAAATGTGGTCTGTTGAGTATGCCAGAGTCTAACCTCTCCGTTAAAACTCTGACAGGAGCACCTAGTACATGCATTACACATACATAGTACATATTCTCTCATAATAATTTTATGAAACAACAAAAGAAATTCATACATAAATATTAAAATTGGACCTGATAAGTATCCATAAAGTTTAACTGATTTTTAACATCTTGCACAATGTTTGTCTTTAACAAATCCTCTTTTTGTTTCGTTTTTTTTGTGTGTATGTGGTACTGGAACTTGAACCCAGAGTCTGGGGCATGCTATACAAACACTCTGCCATTGAGCTACATCCCCAGCCTTGTTTTTAACAAATTCGTATTGTCATCTTTGCTCACATTTCATACCTGTAGCTCTAAATATGTACTCAGTGTCAGAAATATGGCTTTACTATTTTACTTCTAGACTTGCCAAAGGCATTCTAATTCATAATTTTAAGTGGCATACATGTCACATATTTTCTCATTTAAGGAAAGGTGATTTTTGCCTCTGGCTTCCCAACAGGCATTCTCCTAGCCACTGTGCAGATTTCTTTTGAAATGGCTAGTGATAAAAACACTGGTAAGTAGAGGAGACAGCCAGTAGCTTTGTTTCCACAGGGAGGCTTTCTGCCTACCATCTCCATGAAAACAAAGAGCTTTGCAAGTGCACATCTTGCTGACTGGAAAGTGATCATCTGTGTCTGACCAGAGTTATAACATGAAAATATCCACCAAATTCGTTCATTTTTTTCTCCTACTATTTTCTTCTAATCAGCTCTTAGATATTTTAAAATCTCTGGAAGATAATTGGTTATATGTATTTTCGTGCATCATGGAGGTTAACCAATAATAGAATGATTTCCTTAGATATGTTAGTCAGTAGAAGGTAATTGTCAGAATGTTAAAAGAATGTTATCATCTCGGTAGAGACTTGGCAATGCCAAGGACTATGTGATTCCAAAGATTCCTTTATCGGGGCTGGGGATTTAGCTCAGCGGCAAAAGCGCCTGCCTGGCAAGCGCAAGGTCGTGAGTTCGGTTCCCGGTACCGGAGAAAAACCAAAACCAAAAAAAAAAAAAAAAAAACAAAGATTCCTTTATCATTCCATTATCCTGACTGATTGGAATATGTAATTTAATATAGTGAGTGACCCTTTTAACATCCTGAATTTGCTACTTTTGGGGCAATATGACCTCAACCCCTTCTTCCCCCAATGTTCTTTTTTGAAGATGAAAGAAGTAATGGTACTTACTTCAGAGAGTTTTGATGGGTATTGAAATAATACACAATGAAAGAAAGATCACAGGAATCCATCTACTTTCATTAAAAGAGGAAGCAAAGATGTATGGGACTTTGGAGTATTATCTATGGCACACAGAAATGAATTTATTTGAAGCTTTAAGCCACAATTGCGGATATCTAATGCAAAGTTGTTTACTCTCTCATCTTGTAGCCCTCTACACATCTTAGGGTCACTGCCAAAATTTTACTTCCAAGAAAGCAGGTAAAAAGAATGGAAGGAAATTGAATATTAAAGAAATGTTAACACTGATAATTTTCAGGTTCCATATGGTTCAGGTTATTAACAGATACATATTTAAGGACTCACATATGGCACATCAAAAGCACTCTAGTTCAATCAATCAAAATCAAAATGAATTGCATGTGTGTTTCTTTTTTCCTTAAAAACAAGCACTCAAGTTACCTTTATTAGTCAACTTTATATTGCTGAAATAAATACCTGAGGCAATCAACTTATAAAAAGTAAAGGCCTATTTTAGCTCACAGTTTGGGAGGTGTCAGTCCATCATGAAATGGCCTCATTGATGTGGACCTGTAACAATTCAGGGCATCATGACAAAGAGCATCTATGGACCACAGCCACTCACTTCATGGCTGGGATCTGACAAAGAGAAAGGGATAGGTGAGGGGCCTACTATCCCTTTCAAGGTTACAAACTCAATTGGCTGCAGACCTCACACCAAGGCCCACCTCTCAGTATGACTGCCATCCCTCAATAGTACCAAGCTGGGGACAGAGCCTTTACCATATGAGTCTTTGAGGGACATTTCAGATCCACACTAGAGCTGACCCATACATATTGTCTTAAGAATGGTCTCTGGACATCTTTATTAGTCACAGTTTTCATTTCCCCAAATTTTATTATAAACATAAGAGCTGGTGAAAATTGCTTCTAGGTTTTGATGTAATCCATTTCTCTCATTATTATGGTGTTTTTCTTATTCACTTCTCTTTGGACTCCTTTGAGAACCATTTTCTAACTAAATGGCATTCACCTATAATTGAGAGAAATTTGTGAGATTCGAACTTACCTTGGAGAAAGTGTGTAGAGCCTACTATGAAACATAAACATTTTTGTTCTATTTTCTTTAGCCAGGATGCCAAATTTAAAGAGATCTTCCACCTCACTTCATTATTTTATTTCTACAAGGGGCAGTAGTAAGAATAATAACCATGACCATTGTTCACATCAAGGCTTCCATCCAAAGTCAGAGATTGCATAGTTTCAAAATGTCCCCTGACTTCATCCATAGAACCCAATCGATTTTATGTCAAGTCAGATGGCTTTGCTCTCTCTTCCCATTTTCCTGTGCAGCAGCATGAAGGGTGTAATGTCTTTCTTCCTCACCATAAGAATGACACCCCTACAAGCAAAGGCAGGATAACAAGAGAAAAGCACAACTTTTTATTTTATTATGGTTTTATATGGCCCCAGAGCCCTCAGATGAAAATCTCAAGGCCCAGTGTAAATTACCCATTTTTTAACCTAGATTTGATAAAGCTTGATAGTTACAAGGAAATATGATTGGACAAAAAGTTTATGATCTAAAAGTAATAGACAAAGGTGGAGGGGACCTGAATGACCTCCCTGTTTAGCTTCTTCATGGCCTCTCTGTGCAACATCTCTTTCTGTTGATCACTAGGTTGGGGACTGCTGCAGTTGATGTCCTGTGGTCTATAATCAAATCTGGCAGGTTAGATGTTCCTTTATGATCAGTTTTACCTAGAAACACACAAGGAAATTACAGTAATGTTTTCCAGTTTTATGACTGATGGTTTTGGGGGAAGAGCTTTTGGTCTTTAAAACCTACCTTGAGGAAATGGACATTCTAGTTTCTATGGTTTGCACACGAAGCAATGAGGTGTGATAGACAGGAGAGTAGGAAAAATCAGAGAGAAACCTTGCTTCTTAAACTTTTACTTTAGTTATCATTTTCTGAGTACCAATACCTATAGAGAAATTCATTTCTGGACCCTATGCTTCATTTTTCCTCAATTTAGATGATTTTTCTCTTGACAGAACACCAAAAGCCCAATTTTCCAGCCTTCATTAAATCTGCAACTTTGGGATATTATCTATGGCACACAAAACTGCAGGTCTTTCTTTGATCGCACCAGTATTGAACAATATTGTAGAGAAAAGAGAGCAGGGAGAAAAGAAAATGAGAGGGACTGAAGAAGGACCAAAGGGAAAGAGTTATAACTTATTCTGAAATAATAATCCTTTGTTTCCAAATGAGGAGCAAGTCAATAAGCTCAAGTTTTACATCTGAGTTCTGCCACACGCTTACTTCATGACCTTGAGTGAGTTGAGTATTACCCTGGACATTCATTTCTGAATCTCTAAAAATAAGAGAAAAGAGCAGAATAAGAATGTGCTATAATATAAACCTATTACCATAATAGTGGTCATGGATTCTGCAGTCAATAAGTTATAGTTATTTTTCTCTTTACTTTTAAAAATAAATAAGGGTAAAAACACTTTTTGCAGTGCTTGGAAATGTATTTGTATGCTATGCTCTATCTTTCAGTGCAGAAATAATCTTTAGCTCATGTAGAAAGTAAAAAAGAAAAATAAACCAGCAAAATCATACAGAAAGAGGATCAGGGGACCATAAGTGCATGCACAGGGGCACGTTAAAATATTCAGTAATTACTCTGGCCTCCTAGGTGTTTCAGTTTTACTTCTGGGAATAAAATGTTATGCACCTAAGTCTGTAACTGAGCACTTAACATGCACACGGTGCAAATTTCGACCAGCAAACATAAAATGAATAAACCCATAATGATTCAATAATGGCTGTGTTATTTTTTATGATTACATTAGCACCACATAAATGTCAAAGCACTGTAGAAAAGAGGTATGAACATCCTTACCTTGTGTCTTTTCAAGTTCTTAACTGTATTTAGGATATAAGTGGGTAGAGGGACTTTTTATGTGAATGTGTGTGTGTAAGTGTGAGTGTGTGGGAAAGAGAGAATAGTTGTATATTTATTTATTCAATAACTTGGAGGGTTTGCGAGTGGTGAATAAATAAAAGTCAGTTAAGTCATACTTTCTAGCTTAAAGGACTAATAGTAAAGATACTTGTAAGAATAAATCATAAAGGAGTAGTACAAATAGGGACTGCTAAATATTTTGGGACTATCATTTTTGATGCAAAGTAGTTATAATATCACCAACACTGATCATATTATACAGAACATTGATTATTTACTATAACAGATACTGTAATATTTTATTCCTTTATTGAATTATATATGGGGCAAAGGGCATGTATCTTATGCCTTTAATTCAATGAAATTTTTATAAGCTTGACATATCCTTGTAACCAGCCTGCAGATCAGATCTCTGACTGGAGAGCCACTTCAGACTGCTTCAAAGCCCAGGGCCTCTGAGGACTCATAAGGACATAATCTCACTGTTTGGCTCAGGCGCACAGCGGGATACAGGTACATAAGCATGATTTAGCACAGACAACCACGCATACGCTGCATGGTTATGAGAGAACACAAAAATATAAGCTTGATAACAGTCAAAAGATACCAGCAGAACAATAAAAATATGTGCTACTGCTGCTGTTGTTGTTAGTGTCCCTGGGGACTTCACCCATGAAAATACCCTTTCCACCACCTGAACTCGACATTACACACCCCATTACTTTTCTGTTTTTGAATAATAAGAGTGCTGTTAATAGAAATATTTTAGCATATGTTTTAGGGTGCATATATTTTATCAATATTTACTTCAGTTCATAACAATGTTTTATTTTCTTGTAGAAACCTTATCATTTCATCTTTTTTATTTATCTATACAATTCATCAGACATTGATATTTGAATATGGTTAGAGGTAAAAGCTGCATATATGCTTTTCCTTATGTAGCCATTAGGCTGATGCAGCGTCATTTATTGAAAATACCAAACGATCATTTATTACAAATTTTTAAAAATTGCAAAGAAATCATTACATGTAGGTATACAGAAGATTAGTTATGCATAGTGGATCGGGAGAGAAGTCAGCCTCAGAGTTCAATCAGTTCAAACATACTGCATCAAGGGACTTGCAGAGAAGGCAGTACTTTGAACATAGCCTCACCTCACTTCAGGATAGTGGTGGGTTAACTAACAGTTAGCTTCAGTGGGAGTGCCCAGCTGAACTGGCTCCCCATGGTTCTGGGGTCATGGCTCTGGTAGTTCCCACCTGTGTATTGTTGCCCGAACGGTATAAACAGGAGGGTAAGGTTGCATGTGGTTGAGTTCCCAGGAGAAGCTGTATTGTGGCTGGTTTTTCTGACACCAGCTTGGCTGTTCTTGCCATCACTGGAGCTCTGGTCCTCGCTGCCACCAGGGACGGTTGTTGTTCTCTGTGAGGGGATCTCTGGTCTTTGCCCTTATCTTCAGTATTGATTCCAACTCCAGCGCAGATCCCTTAGCCTTCTAGCACAGATCCATCACCCTGAAGTCCCAGACTTTCTTGTTTCCACCCCCGGCCCTTGGGCCTTTCTGGTGCAGATTCCTGACAGGGACTTGAATGGAGCTCTAGGCCTCTACCTGGACTCATGTGGGTCGTTGTCATGGGATCCAAGCTCTTGACAAATGCCAAGAATTAAATGTATTTACAATCACTCTCTCTCTTGTTTTTGATTGCCCTTTCTCGACTTTCCTTCCCTTCTCTTACTGAGTATTCTTCCTTTCTAGATGTTGGCTGATTTTCCTTTATTTTAAGAATCCACAAAATGCACATATTAGAGGTCTTATTAAAATATTAATCACATATATTTTGAATACATCTGGAGTACTTTAAGTGAGACTACTGTAATGGAGAAAAAATTGGAATTAGGTAATTTAAAGTTCTGTGGTTGCTCATGGTACTTTTTCCTTAAGCAATTTTGTTATGGTGTAATATGCCTATAAGAGACCATGTCCACTAAAATTGTACAGTGAGCAGTGGCAGATGTCATAAGCCCATGGAAACACTAGCATAAGCATAGGTACTATTTGTCTCACTCTCAAATGTGTCTTTCACATCTATGACAAATACCTCTTCCCATTTAGTCATTATACCCCGATGCACATTTGTACATAAAATGTGCTCTTTGAGTCCTTTCTCTCCATTTAAATTTTTGAAATATTTATTTTTCAGTGTGAACATTCAGTAGATTTATACAATTTGTAATGGTCAAACTGAGTAATCTGCCTGTTTATTTACTTAAACATGCATTATTTTTTGTGGTAGGAAACTTCAACCTCATCCCTTCCTTCTTCTTAGTATAATATGTAGTATATTGGGAACATTGATCAGCCCATTGTTATAGAACACTGACATTTATTCTTCTAACTTTATTCAAGTACCTGTTGTCCAACTTCCCTTTAACACCACTCATCTCTTCCCTTCCTAGCCTCTGTTGAAAACATCATCTATATTTGCATAAAATCAACCATTTTAACTTCCATGTGTAAGTAAGAACATGTGGAATTTGTCTTTCTGTGCCTGGCTTATTACACTTAATATAATGATTTTTAGTTATGTACATGTTGCTAGAAATGAAAGAATTTAATGTTTTATAACAATAATATTTCATCACATGCTTATGCATATATGTATATTTCTGTATTATCTATTCAGCTGTGTGTGTACACCTCAGTTGATTCCATATCTTAGCTCTTGGCAATAGTGTTACAATAAACATAGCAATGTAGATTTCACCTTGGTATACTGATCTGAATTACTTTGGATATATATTCAGTAGTGGACTAGTGGGATATCTCAATCATATGAAAATCCTATTTTTAGTTTTTTGAGGAATCACCACACAATTTTTCATAACTGCTGTACTATTTTCATTCCCAGCAATAGTGAATAACATTTCCCCTTCCATACTCACAACCATCTGTTACTTTTTTGGGTCTTTTTTGTTTTCATGTTTGTTAAGCATTATATTTCTTATTTTGAAAAATGTCTACTTAGACATTGAATCAGATTATGTGGCTTTCTTTGCCATTTAGTAGCTGGAGTTCCTTGTATGTTTTGTTCTTTGTTAGATGAATAGTTTTCAAATATATTCTTTAAATTTTTCTTATTGCTTGTTAAAAATCTATTTCTTTTTTTTTTTATGTGCAAAATGTTCTTAGCTGCTATCACCTCAATTGGCTACTTTTGCTTTTGTTTGGATTCTATCCAAATAATCACTGCCTGTAATGTTGTTTTGAAGTATTTCTCCCACGTTTTCTTTCAGTTTTTTTATACTTCCTTATAATATATTATATCTTTGATCCACTTTGCAAATGCTGAGATAGAAATAATCTTTTAATTCTTCTAGACATAAATATCTAGGTTCCTCAGATAATTATTGAAATGGTTGCACCTTCTTTAATATATGTGTTTGATATACTTGTCATGAATCAATGTACTGTAGACATGTGGATTTATTGTTAAAATCTATTTTATTCCATTGGTTTATGTGTTAGTTTTTATTCCAGTATCATGCTGTCTTGACTTTTATAGCCCTGTGGTGTGCCATAAGATAATGTATTTTGGGCCAGATGGATTTCTTCTTTTTGGCTACTTGAGGTCTTTGGTACTTGCATGTAAACTTTAGGATTCTTTTTCTATTTCTGTGACAAGTGCCACTGGTATTTTTATGGAAGATTGCACTAAATTTGTAAATAACTTTAGAGAATATGAACATGTCAACAATACAAATCCTCCCAAGCCATGAACATGTTATACCTTTCCATTTTTGTGTGTGTCTTCAACTTTTTTCATGAGTATTTTAAAATTTTTGCTATGAAAGTAAATCTTTTTGAAGGGTTAGTTTATGTCTGGGTAGTTTTTGTAACTATTGTGAATTGGACTAATGTCTTGATTTCTTTTTCATAAAATCTGTTATGCTATTTGTGTATAAAATTCAACTGAATTTTGTATGTCAGTTTTTAACATGCAGCTTTACTAAGTTTATCAGCTCTAGTACTTTATTTTTAGTGGCATCTTCAGGTTTTTCTATATATAAATTCTTGTTATCTACAAACAGGGAATGTATGCCTTTTTCTTTAATTTGGATACCCTTTCCTTTGCCTATTGTTTTGCTTAAGATTTCAAGTACTGTGCTGAATAAGAACGGTAAATGAGGACATGACTGTCTTATTCCAGATCTTACAAGAAACAGTTTCATTTTTTCCCATTAAGTGTAATGTTGGCTTTGAGTTTGTCACATACAGTTTTTATTATATTGGAATCTTAGCATGTTCATTTTATATATAATTTCCTGAATATTTTTATCAAGAAGGGATGCTGAATTTCATCAACTTTTTTGCATCTGTTGAGATAATCATGTGGATTTTGTTCTTCACTGTATTGATGTGATGTATTATGTGTTTTATCTGTATGTATTAAAACATCTTTGAATCCCTTAGATAAAATTCACTGGATCATGGTCTATTATGTTATTGATATTTAGCTGGATTAGCTTTGGTGGTATTTTGTTTAGAATTTTTGTATCTATGTTTATCAGATGTCACTTCCAGCACAGCTCTGGAAATTCCCAGGGGAAGGATGGTGGAGGATGAAGAAATGAAGAGTCAGAATGCAAAGGTTGAGGTCAGATATAGCCCCCTCTCCAGGTGGGAGAAAAGGAACTGCCCGACAAGTGCAGCATGTTTATACACTTGGAATGTTGATGTCAGGTGAAACCCCTCCACCTAACAACTTGTTCACCGGGCTCACCTCTGGTACTCCGTGTACTCAGGGCTGGGCTTGCTCTAGCCCTGCACGTGTGATCTCCAGCTCAGCTCCTTTCCACAATCAGTGATTTTAGTTTGTAGTTTAATTTTTCTTCTTGTGTCCTCTAATTTTAGTATCAGAATAATTTGGTTGAATGCAATCACTTTGGAAGAGTTCCTCCCTTTTCTGTTTTTGTTTAATAATATGGGAGGAATTGATGTTATTTCTTCATTAAAAGACTTATAAAATTTAACATTGAATCCATCTGGTCCTGAACTTGTCTTTGTTTGGGGATATTTTAGTACTGATTCAGTTGTTTTTTATCATTGGTCTTCCCAGGTTTTGTTTGTTTTCATGGTTCAATTTTTGTAGGTTGTATGTGTTAGAAATGTACCCATTTCTCCTAGTTTTCCAATTTGTTGACCTATGGTTATAATCATCTCCAATGATCCTTTTTGTTTGTTTGTTTGTTTTTTTGTTTTATCAGTTACAATGCTTACTTTTTCAACTCTGATTTTATAATTTGGGTCATCTTTTTTATTTGTTAGATTAGCTTAAATAGTTCAATTTTGTCTATCTGTTTTGAAAAAAATGACTATTTCATTGATGTCTTCTATTTTTAGTCTCTCTCTAACTCTGTCTCTTTCTCTGCCTCTCTCTGTCCTTCTCTCTGATCTTAGCTGTTTCTTTCAACTAACTTTGTTTTTCTCTTGCTTTTCTTGATCCTTGATTTGTGTAAATAAGTTTTTTATTTGAGATATTTATGTTTTTCTGGAGTAATTCTCATTGCTATAAATTTTCCTCTTAGCGTTTATTTATTGTATCCCATAGGTCTTAGTAGATTGTGTTTTCATGTTCATTTGTTTCTGCAAATTGGTAAATTTCTCTATATTTTTGTTGACCAGTTGGTCCTCAAGGCATGCTCCTTGATTATCTATGTCTTCACACAAGTTGTACTGTTTCTTGTTGTTCCTTTCCAGTTCTGTTCCACTGTGATCAGAGAAGATACATAATGATTTATTTTTTAAAATAATTATTCTCTGGAAACTTCTTTTTCAATACAGAAAATAAAACTCTAAAACTATTTCTAGAAAGTAAGCACAAAAAAGGAATTCAGACAACACTTATTGAACATCTATTGTATGTGTACCTGGGAGTTTTATAAATTATGTTCTGTGATCAATATAGTGCTGCCTTTTTCAGTATCCACATTTTATTAACTAAGCAAATGAGGATTAAAGAACCATCTTAGTTTTAAATTAATAAACTCAAGAATGAAAGTTCCAGCTGTGTATGGTAACACATAACTCTAATCCCAGCGTTCAGGAGGCTGAGACATGAGGATGTCTGTGAGTTCAAGACCAGGTGGGGCTGCATGCCCGAACTACAAAAATAGATCCTATCTCAAAAAAAGTTTTCTAGTGGGAGAGCTGAAACATAGATAAATAAAATTAATGTCAGACATATAAATAAAATTAATTCATAAATAAAATTAATTATTGTTTACAATATCAGAATAAATGATGTTTAATGTTACTGTGAAAAATAAAATATTCCCTCCAGCTATGCACAGTGAGAATTTATTTTTTACACTAACAATAACTGATACTGTAAATCTCTACTCACTATACATTATGATCCACAACTGATCTTTTGTCAAATGAGAGATCTGATGAAACTATTGTAATGTAGAAAATAAATAATATTAAAAAAATGATTCAAAAATATTTGATATCTACTATATGTCACACATTATAATAATTTCTGGAATTACAGAGCAGTAGAAATAGGTACAGTTATCACCTTTACAGAGTTACTATTAAATTACTAAGTAGTCCAGTTTTTTAAAAATCTAGTAAAACACATGTATACAAATGAAATTTCACCATATCTTGACGTTCCTGAAGGAATTATAAGGATTATCTTGATTATATAAAGGTAAATCATCTGTCTTTGCAAGTTTTCAAGAAGAAACATTTGGCATCTCCAATATGTTACCACATCAAGTAAATCAATGAGAGTTTCTTACCTCTTTTTTTGCTCTTTATTCTTAGGGTTTATATGTGTCAAACATCTTGATAAATGTATGACTGGACATAGGCTGTTTATGGATACAGAGAAGTTCAGAGTTTTCCTTTCTGTCATTCTCTTCAAGAAGAAGAAATATTGACAGACATGGGGTATCTTGGGTCTTCTCAGAGCCTAAGAATCTTAGAAAACTTGATATGCTTAATAAAAGCAGGTCCACTCAGTTCATTGAAAGGAGGGGCTAGTAAAGATGGGAGCATTTGAAAAGTGTTTTTCCTCTTTTTGTAAGAGGCATGTATACATTGGGAGAACATAATCCTTGTCATCAGCATCAATGTTATTCTGTCTGATTGTGGAACAATCTGCTTCTAAGACGTACAACAAATATTTGAAAGTATGTGATTGATTGATTTAGTTTTTGCAGAATTATCTACAAAAGTAACAAATTTTGTTAGTGAGTTGAATGCTGAGAAACAATTGTTACTTCTGTGGCAAGTGTAGATCCCAGCTCACAAATGCATATGTAATACTTTCTACAACCAAAACCAAGTTTATATCCATTGTGAATCCTCATCATTCTACCATGATGGCCAAAAAATTAATCTCAGAATATTTGAAGTTTCTAAAAAATATATTTGGCAGAAATGTTGGATATCTGAGTCTCAGGCCTACAAGGCTGTGCAGAGTTTAGTTTAGTATTGGGAAGACAGAAAGCCATTCTTCTCCAGTTTGTGCACATAGATCCTCATCCACATAGATCACAATCTTTAATTCCTCATTTTCGGTCCTGAATATTTTCTTAAGTATGTGAGTTTCCCATTTGCAGGCACTAGAATACTGCATTGCTCTGGTACCCTGCTGGTGCAAAAGAATTTCCATCTGGATAATGGTTTTCCACTCTGCCCAGACTTCTGTGCCTAGGCAGGAAAGTTTCTTTTCTGTCACCTCAAAACTCTGTCCTGAAGGCAGGAAAGAGATCTCTTTTTTGATGTCTCATGCAGGATAGATTGATGTCTGTGCTCTGATTTGTTTCTCTGTATGAATATTGGAAATAAAAATATTGTTTTGCACAGTGCAGGTGAAGGGAAAGAAAGAGCATGTTATAGCTTGGGTCTAGATGTCCCCGCAAAGTTTCATGCAGTCATGGGATGGGCTTCTAGAGTTTATGATTGGCTCATGGTCCAATGTTGGGATTATGGGTGTGAGTACAACACCCATCCTGGGGTGGGTAGTTTACATAGAGTATAAGGCAGGGAAAGATGCTTCCTCTCTGCTGCTCCTCCTTTTTTGCTCTTGCTGCTTTTGTTGTTTTCTGCAGCCAGGAACTGCTGCCCTTTGCCATGTGCCACTCTGCCTTGGTGCCAGCCAAGTATGGACTGAAGCATCTATAAACTGTGAGCTGAATAAAGCTTTCTTTCTTTAATCTGGGGGGTTCAGTATTTTGTCTCAGCAATGAGAGTAAAGTAACCAAGACAGAGCAAGAGGAAGCATCTATTTGTTTGTTTATTTAAATCATTTTATCTATGCCTCTGTGCTCATAGTTTTCCTGAGAGCTATGGCTTTCAAAACACAAAATCCAGAAATGCATTTTTTCTTCTCTTTCTTCTCCCTTTCCCCATGTTTTTATAATTTAAAAAAATTAATCTATTTCTGTTAAACAAGTAGGATTAATAATATTCAAACCTGCTTTCAAAATAGAGAAGGAAGTGAAATGCACATATCTGATGTAATTTACAGTGTTTTCAGTGGTTATAGTTATTTATTACCTTATTCCATTTTAATATTTAATCTTAAGACCATGAGTCGATAAAAAATGATCTTATAGGAGAAGAAAGAAAAGGTAAATTCTTATACAAGAAATGAAGAATGAAAATATTTAGCATTCAGACAATCTAAATTCTAGGTTGTCTTTTTCATTAACTAAGGTATGTTGCTTTGGATTACATTTTCTCTTTATTTTTCTTCCTAGTCTACACATAAAAAGATAGTTTGGTAAAGTGGTGCTTTTTAAAGCTTTACTAAATCTCCATTTTATGATAAACTTCAAGGAATTTGCCAGTTGCTTGATCAGTTCTACAACTTTATGCCGTAGTGCCATTGAGGTTTTTTTTTTTTTTTTTTTTTTTTTTTTTAGTATCACTGGTAGAAGCTGAACTTACAGGAGAGACTTTGTCAATATATGTACTTTGGTACTTTGTGTCTAGGAGCAACTGCTAGATCTGCCTAATTTGGTCTTCCTCAAAGTAGATGGAGAGAGGAGAGAAGAAGCAAAGTGTATAAAGCATATATACCTGTTCCCCATGGTGAATGTAAATATTATGTATGGCAAACATGTACTAATAAACAAAGAAAGTGAAAAATAAAACCACAATGTTTCTAGGGAAAGCAAAATCCATCCAGTAGATCATTTGCTCCTAGCCAGCTACTCTGCATTTCATTGGTCAGAGCTCTTTCAGCCTCCACCAATAGCTAGTGAAAGATGGATTACTCTGTGTAATTTAACAAATGAGATTATTTCCCTGGATTGGGAATACAGGCTTTCTTCTCTTAAATGAAGCAAACCAAACAGGAAAATGTGAGCATGCAGGTATTGTGGCACACACTTATAATCCCAGCATTTGGAAGGCTGAGGCAGATGGGCTAGGTGTTTGAGTATAGCCTTGTCTCCCTAGTGAGTACAAAGCCAGCTGGATCACACAGTGAGTTGATGTGGTCCAATTTGTTTCCTTTTCGCATAATGTATGGAATTTTAAAAAGTATTCACTTTTTAATTAAAATAATTATTTTGAATCTTTCTCACAAATGTTTTAATAAATGTAGTTTGTGTCATAGAAATTTCATCTTGGATCATTTTACATTAGTTTCATATTAAAAAGTTAAAAGCACATCACAGTTTTGAAAAAGAAGTCCATAAATGTAGATGTAAAGGAATCACTTCTTTGGAGAGATATCTGCTAGAAAAAGAATTTTTTTAAAGAAAACAATGCTATATAAGGGAGTACTGAAATAATATTATTTGATACAAATATTTTATTTTGGTCTTTAGTATCAACTGCTTTTTTATCCTTCCTGTACTGAAAACCATAGACCAGAGGAAATGCCTGACCTAACAAGGAAAAACCAGGAAGAGTTGACTCAATTGTACTCTCCTTTGCACAAAATATACTTGCTTCTACGTTGCCTTGGAGTCCTTTATGAACCTTTCCTGACCTTATTTTCTTAGGAGATATTGGTAATAAGATTTGTCAAGAGATTTAGGCAGTGATTATTAATATGTAGGATTATTAATATGTAGAATTATTAAGTCTCAAAAGGACAAAACCCAGGCGCTTCTTCCATCCTTTCCTGTACTTTCTCTCCCTAGGTCCCCACTCACTCATTTGTTGAGAAATCAGGATGGGAACATGGGCCAACAGAGCACACTTGACCAGTTCTCCTTCCAAGAGTCTAAATGATTCATGTGTTTCAGATTTGGCCAATTCTAGGGTGAACCTGTCTTTCCTCCTCTGCTTGTCCTCCACTTAGATTTAAGCATATTACTCTTAGTTATTTAGATGCAGGGGAAGAAAAAGTTCTAACTGGGATTTGTTTCTAGTCAGGGATTTTATGCAGCCTTATTATTCAGGGTTTGAATGAAGGCATTAGCCATTTACACTTCTACGACTGAAGAAAAAACATTTTAGAATTACATGACGGGATTCAGGTATTCTAATTCTTGCAGTGTAACACCACAGGGCCTACTTATAAACCATGACATTGTGAAGTATATAAAGTGCTTTAAAGATACAAATACCTAGTTTCAATTCTTTTTTGACATTGTGTTCTCATACACACACACACAAATACCCATGTGTTACCTTTTATAGCCTCATAAGAGACTATCATCATTTCATTAAAGATGATATAGGCTTAAAATAAATAGCAAAACTTGATTTTATTGAGCTTACTATTTGCCTGGAGGATAAATATCTATATGATACTTACATTTAAAAAAAAAAAAACTAAAGCACTCACATTAATTTAAACAAGATTTTTTACTACTTTGCATTTGTTCAAATGTGTTTTCATTTGTTAAAAAATAACAACTGAAAATAACACTTGGATTGCCCAGCTATATGATAATATTGGAATAAAACTAGTTGAGGAACATAAAACTTATTTGATAACTATGTTATGATGTTCTACTGGGAGAGAAAAAAATGTACCTTATCTTCTCCTTCATTCCTATAAACATTGTAACTGCCCAGGGATGTCAGGTTGCTTGTTTTTAACCATCTGTTCCATTTCCCTCAGTATGCGCTCGCCTTTGAATAGGTAGCTTGTAAAGATTCCCAACAAATGTTGCCACAGATTCTTAATAATTTTAGCAATTCATCTGGAAAACCCTTTGTGTTGCAAGCCCAGTCCTTAGTACTCTGACTTGGCAAGTCTGGAATGACTGAGTAGAAAACCTGAATATAGGCACAGGAAGGGCACATGGGTTAAAATGAAGCCCTGTGCCCAGGCCATTGGGTCATGTGTGAACAAGTGGAAGATTCTGGCAAATGCATAAGGACTTTCAGGTCTCATAGGCTTTGTTATTTTTAATCCCCTATCAAGGAACATGCTTGAAGGTCTCAAAGTCAATGATACGTTAAGATGAGTATATCTGGTCTAAATGTAAAATTCTTCTGAAAGTTCTTGCATATTAAAATTGTCAAATAGGTGAGGAGATGGAGCTCAGAGACAGAGCACTTGCCTACTATGTGCGCAGGCCCTGGGTTGAATCTCCGGAACACAAATACATCAAATCCTATTTTCTTTTTCAGTTTTCTACAGACATGACTATGAAAAGTAACTGGTTTTGCCTTTTCATAGTAAGTACCTAAATGAGCCTCCTCAAGTTTCTTGATAATCATCTCAATCAATGCACTTTGTACTTGGAATCAACTTTTACGAAACTGGTTTCTCACACGTATGAACTGGAAATAAAATCTTCCTGACATTATCTGAATTTAGTGTTATTAGTAATATTTTTGCTGGTTTTATAAAATTTTTGATAGTACTTGTTTGCATTGCATGAAGCTTATATTCATCCAGGGGAGTAGGAGCTCCTGTAGAGCACAACTTAATTCTTTTCAAATCCCCTTCCCCTTCATAGCCACCCCCTTTCCATCTTCTCTATGTCTCTTTCCCCATTTTCATTCTTCATGTTATCATTCTTCTTAGCTCACATTTATGGCATATTACACTTACATTCTTGGTGTGTATTTGGTAGCTGTACATGACACCTCTTGTCTTGCTACTTCCCCTCCCCATCTCCCCTGAACTCTTTATTCTGGACCCCTTACCACCTGAAAAGATCTATTCTATTGTTTCCTTCTACCCATACTTTATTTTATTCTTTGTTTGTACTTTGCCTTCTTCAAATGGGAGATCCCATATTTTATTGTGTGTTCGATTTATTTCACTCAACATTCTATTTTCCAGGTGATCCACCTTCCCACAAATGTCTGGAATTTATCCTGATTTATAGCTGAGTAGTATTCCATTAAGTATAGATGCCATATACTCTGTATCCATTCAACTGTTGATGCACATACAGGTTGTTTCCAGGATATTGCTATTTTAATTGTTTGCTATAAACATTAGTATGCATGTGCCATTAAAGTATGATGTCTTTAGCTCTTTGGGGAAGATACCATAAAGTAGAATACCTAGATCAAATGGAATTTCTAATTTTAATTCTTTGAGAAAGCTCCATACTAATTTACATAGTGATTATACTACTTTACATATTCACAAAGCAGGAGGGTTCCTTCTTCACCATAGGCATGTCAGCATTTGTTATTCTTTGAAATTTTGATGATTGCCATTTTCTCTGGTGAATAATGCATTCTTGGTGTGGTTTGAATTTGTCTTTCTCTAGAGACTGGAGATGTTGAACACTTTCTCAAATATTTGTTGGCTATTTGTGCTTCTTTTTCTGAGCAGTGCCTATTCATTTCACTTGCCCATTTCTTGAAGGAGTATTTTATTTTGGGGGATCTAATTTTTTTGAGTTCTTCATATACTCTTCTGTATGAGGAATACCTGGCAAAATTTTTTCCTATTCTGTGGGTTGATGCTTCACTCTTTTGATTCCTTTCTTTGTTGTGCACAAGTGTCTTAATTGGATGTAATCCAGTTGTGGACTCTGGTTATTTCATATGCAATTTGAGTTCTGACCAAAAAGTCCTTGCAGTACCTATGACTTCAAGTGTTTTACTTTTCATCTTCTAGTAGGTTTCTATCCTAATATTTAGATCTTTGATTCTACTTTAGTATATGGTGAGAGATAGTTTATCTTCTACAAACAGCCAAATTTTCTGACATCATCAGTCGCATAAGCTATCTTTCCTCCAAGGTAAGTCATTGACCCTTTTGTTGACTATTATATAGCCAAATGTGTCTGGGCATGATTTTATACCCTTTCTTCTATTCTACTGATCCATATATCTGTTCTTGTGCCAGTATCATGCATATTTTCACTGTTGCTTTGTACTATAACTTGAAGTCAGGTACTGTCATGCCTTTTGGTATGTTCTTTTTGCTTAAGAATTTTTTGCTTTTCTGGATCTCTTCTGGTTCTATATGAATTTTAGAATTCTCTCACATACTAAAAGCTCAGCAATAGGCTTTCTTTATTTAATATCTTCCGAATAACTTCACCACAACCAATCTTTTACCATAATATCCTTAAGATATGACCATTGTCCTATGCTAAAATACGATTTGTGGAAAATCAATCATGAAGTTAATATTTCTGATAGGAAGAATGAGAGGAAAAATTCCCAGAAAGGTGTCCCAATCGAGATTACATTAAAGAGATTTTGTGAATGTCCTCCTTTATTAAATTTCACTGGCCATTCATTTAAGCAGCAAGGCTCAAACCTCAGATAATTTCTTCAGGTCACATATAGCTATGTAAATATTCTCTTCTTATTGAAAGAAGAAAGGAAGTTAGTAGTCTTTGTTATGGCATAATTATTCCCATTTTGTCATGAAGAAATTGGTATATCTTGCATTAATTTAAATGTTTTTCTCACCATGAGCATAGAACATATTTTCATTTATCTAGAAATATGATCGTATAATTTCTTTATATAGTATATGAATATATATTTCATCATGCTGTTTGTTGCTGGACCTTACTAATCACTTCAGACATCCTCAGACATTTATTATATTGTGTGTAAATGTAGGGGTGGCCAAGCAGTGAATGGTTAATCCGTGGAGCAAAAGCATGCAAGCTCTGTGAAAGGTAATGGTTAAATAACAACATGTTTCAATTAGTGAAGTGTGTTGTGTCTGGCCATTGTCCTTCCATTTTCCCCAAGAAAACTGTTGTGCCTTGAGATAGCTCCTTGCCCAAACCATTTTGTCTTCTTTTTTCCCTCTTACATTGATATTCTAAATAAAAGCCTGAGAGTTCTTGGCTTCACTACTACTTCTGGAAGTCTGCTTAACTCTAGCTGCTCAGTTGAGAGGGCCCTTCCAGGCTGTCAGTGATTGAACTAAGTCTTGTCTCTGAGTAATCATTCATTCCTTGTTCCATCATAGTCACACAGTAGGACAAGTACTAATTTTTTATGTCAGTGAGTTTCTTCCACTTTTGGTTACTACAGAATCATTTGGATCAATGTACTGCTACTTATATATGTTTAATAATTGCTGAGTAGACAGGTGCTTTCTACTTCACCATAATGAAGCTTCTTAAAATCCAAGTCATATCCCATACATTATTATTATTAGATCTCTAGCTAAGCCCAGTACCCTTCACTGACTATAAAATACTTTTTTGGCCATTCAATATTAAATCAGTTTGTAGACCATATTTGCTACGGAGTAATATATGATTCTAGGAAAATAATATAACGCTGCTCAATGCGTTGCTCTTCATAATTGTAAATATGTTCTGTAATATTCAACATGCAATTCACTTCTAGGTAGTAAATATTTGATTGTGGTGAGCATAATTCCTTGGCAGTATGGTCAGGAGTTACGCCTTGTTTGTCATGCCTTTGGAATATTGGGTGTTATGTACCTGTTTAAGTAAAATATTCTGCTAAGAGTCTAAGCAAACAAGTTTATAATTTTATTTTCTTTGCTCTGCTTTCCCACATAAGGGTTGGGAATCCTGATGATCAGCTTAGCTACTTTTTGAAAAAGGTGATGTTATTGGTCTTTTTTTGTCTTTTTTGAGACAAGATCTCACTATGCAGTTCAGGCTGGCCTTGAGCTCACTTCTAGCCCAGGCTGGTCTCAAACTCACAACAATCTTCCTGCCTAAGCTTCCTGAGTGCTAGGATTACAGGTGTGCACCACCATGCTCAGCTAGTCTTGAAAGAAATGATGTATGTAGTTCTTTATGAAATTTCTATTTCACTGGTATATATAATGATTACACTCCTACAAGATAATCGATATATGTACATAGTATATCTTCACTCTTTCATCCATTTCCCCTCCCTTCCATTCCTCATCTTTCCATCTGTTGGTTCCATTCCTTTTTTGCAAGAGATATATCTCCCTATTCCTCATTACCTATCTTCTGTTTTGCACTTCATTTAAATGTTATGTTTCTTATGTAAGAGAAACTATGTGATAGTTAAGCCTGTGTGTCTGTTTTGTTTTGTTTTTCTTCCGGTACCAGGAATCAAACTCATGACCTTGTGCTTGCCAGGCAGGCACTTTACGTCTGAGCTAAATCCCCAGCCCTTAGCCTGTGTGTCTGATTTATTTCACTTAATATTACAGGCTAAAGATGCATCCATTTCCCTACAGATGACTCAAGTTTATCCTTCTTCACTCATTGCCTAGTAAAAACTGTTGCACGCATGTAACATTTCTTGTTATTCTGGGCATCGGTGACTTCTGGGACCTGCTGGACATGTTTGTCTCATTGTGTTGCACTCCTAACCATAAACATCAAAATTTAAAATTGGGCTCTTGTCTTTCTTAGTGATTAATTTTCACACATTGATCTGAGCATTGTCAGATTCCCTTTACATGTTCTTATACTGGAAAAGCAACTTAAATCAAGTTGAATTTTCAAATAGGAGCCACCTGTTCAAATAACAATACAAGGGAAATAAATACTATTGATTTATTTATTTATCATCATAATAGTATGGTCATAGCTCTTAATGTAATTTCCAAATATTACTTTTTAAACTACTTTTACTGTAATAAGTTTAAGATGCTTTGAAACAACAATTACGGTCGATTCTCAAATATTTACTAAGCATTTAGTGTCATTATTTTGTAGTCACTCCTCATAGCTAACTCGATAGTCACATTTTGGGGAAATTAGCTCTCTCTTTTTCACAGCTGTATTTGACCATGCACAGTTCAAATATATTTATGATATAATGGTAGTAAGCAAATATATATAGGAATGTTTTCCATAACTACACACATATGAAAATCAATAACCATGAAAACAGCATGGCTTCTAATAGTGTCTTGATAATATGCCCAAGGTACCTTTGCTAAAACTATTATGCTCCTCTAAAAAGTTGCTGTGCATATGTTATGTTAGTATAGTCAGCAAGACTCTGGTCTCCTTGTAGTATTTAAGCTCTAAAGAGTCCCAGTAGTTAATGTAAACAAGAAAACCCAAGCAGGGAAAATTGCACAGAATATTTGGATATAATATGTCCTAGGAGAAGATATCTACTGAGACCTGTCAAAGAGAATCTATTTACCACTTGTGGTTTTTGCAGTTTTTGCTGGATCTTCAGTTTACAAACTTGATTTGAAAACTTTGCCTTTTCTTGAATATTTAAATTACTAATTTTCCCCTGCTAGACTACTTTATTGTCTTGCTGAACAATAAAAAGAATTAAAAACAAACACAAACTATACATAAACACACATACAATCTCTCTCTGTAATGCTCTATTTTCAAACTAGTGTATAAGTATAATAAGGTGTTTTTGTTTTCTCATTCAAAATTTGTTTCTCCACTGCTCTAGCAGACTGGGAAGGCAGTTTCACTTTACCTATCATAGTTATGAAACTTTGGGCTATGCGTCTATTAAGTAGGAGAAAACAAATTTCTCTAACTATACCCTTAACACAACACAGAACATCTTTGTGGCAATTTTTTGTGAGTTTTTTCCACATGAAGCAATTCTCTGACACTAGCTGAGAATCTTCTAATTAATTCTGACATTACCAATAAGAAATACTATCATATCCTACATGTAAAGGCTCAGTCCAATAAGACTACCCTGTCCTCCACTTCAAATGCCCCTTGCAATTAGTAGGTCACCAGATAATCCACAATTTCTAACTAACTTTGTTACAAACTGTCAGAGCTCCTAAAATTGCAGGAAAACAGTTTACATACTGCATTACTGGTTTTTTTAAATACAAAATCAATCAAATACAACAAAGGGTATTACTAAAGGACAGCCAGATGGACCTACAGGGTCAAGAGAGCCACAGGACCAAGCTTGAGGGGAGTGGTACAGAGCCTGTCTGCTTTTTCTCTCTGAGAGATCAACTTTCCAGGAACCCCCCACATGTTCAACAACTGGGACACCCTCCAAAAGCTCTTCTCTTGCTTTAGCATGAAGGCATTATTATGTAGGCATGACTGATTAGACCATTGGCTCTGGTGATCAGCTCAACCTCCAGCACTTCTCAGCTCCCTATAATTGTGAGAACCAGCTCTCATTCTGAAGTTTATCTGGACAACCAAACCACCAGTCATCTCATCAGCAAACAAAATGATTCATGCTATCTGACAGATTCTAAAGGCTTTTGGAGAATCAGAAAGAAAGCAAATATATATTTCTCACTATATCACAAAATCACAGCAGCAGACTGCTTCCGATTTGAGAATTTTTGTGTTCTATATTTCTGAGTTCTCCAAGGTATTTCTTTCTTCTTTTATTCTCACATATTTTTCCAACAAAAAAATAGTTATGTTTCTGTATGCCCTTGTACATACAATAGTATGTAACATATGTTTCTGTATGCCTTCGTACATACAATAGTATGTAACATAATAGGTGCATAGCCCAAAGTTTCTGTATGCCTTCGTATTATGAGATGTACCATGGAGTGATCATCAAATACTTAGAACTATTATGGTCATACAGTCAATTCTCCAGTAATGTTAGTATGTAACATTACATGAATAATTGCATCTTGATGTATTTATGCAAGTGGGTTTTTGTGTGTGAAAGTAGGAATTTGCAAGGGAAAGTTAAACAGCCATATATTTAGAGAAAACTCAGCTTCCCATGACCAGTTCTATATTTAGTTACATGATATCATTCAGATTTTAATAATTAATCACATTATCTATAAGAGAGTAAAAAAGATATTATTGGATTTTTTCACATAGGCTAATAAATAATAAAGTGTGACATAAATTAACTGTAGCCAGGAAGAGATGAATGGGATGCTTTGCTTTCACTGTTATATTCTTGGGGATAGATAGAGCAAATTGTAAGATAGGAGTTGGTTTCACCACATAGCACATTAGTATGATTGAAGACGCTCAAGGTAGCTACCAAACTTACTTTTCTGGAGTATTTTCTTTCAAAAGTTTTTAGTGGGAGGGGCTGGGGATTTAGCTCAGTGGCACAGCACCTGCCTGGCAAACACGAGGTCGTGAGTTCAATTCCCAGTACTGGGAAATAAAAAAAAGGTTTCAATGGGAAAACATTTATTACAGCACATAATTACCAACAATCATATGATGACTATTGATTCAAATCTGAATTTTTTGTAAGGAAATTTTAGTTTAATTTTAATGCTATGTCTTAGTTACTTTTCTCTTGTTGCTAAGGCAAAATACCTGACACCCAAAATTAGAGAAGGAAAGGTTTATTTAGTTCACAGTTTGTGGAGGTTTTAGTCCATAATCAGTTGGCTCCAAGGCAAGATTTTATGGCACAGGGGCAATATTGCAAAGTGGCAGAGCACAGCAAAACAGGGGGAAAGCAAGCCTCTGTTTCTCCCTTAAACTGTATAGCGCTTATATGCCCATGCCATCTCTGTGTCTTCCTCTTCCAGGAGCTCAGGATGTCTACAAAGTAAGGACCCTGGTCCCCTGCTGAGTGTGAAATTTTTAAACTTCTCAAGTTGACACAGTGTATCAACCATTGCATACTACTAAAATAATACACAAAATGATTATGAAAAATGAATTCCAGATTGTTCATTAATATGTATAGATGGAGAGAGAGAGAGAGAGAGAGAGAGAGAGAGAGAGAGAGAGAGAGAGAGAGAGAGAATGCGAGCCAAAAATGTATACATATTTCAGAAAAAGAAAAATAATATAGTGTGTTTTTCAATAGATGGTGCTATCCTTCTCTAGGGAACCCTAGAAGACATCCTTTATCACAGAAAACCCACTATGCTGTCGCCCTTAGAGAAGAAACTGAAAATGTCATGTGCAGCAATCTCAGTAACCAACGTTACCCAAGCAGCAGTGTGCTGTACTAATAAATATTAGGGAGAAAATGGCCACCACTTTGAGCACCTCTTACAATTGTGAAGGTCGAAGGTAACTTGTATTATTCTCATGGTGTCTCAATAAATTTATTATTAAATTGTTTATACAAGTTTTTCTCCTGAAGTGTGTACACATGCATGTACATATTCAGTCGTTCCTTACAATCCCATGGTTCTCACCACCTGCACAGTGACCCTGGCACACCCGTGCTGCTTGCCCAGAAAGAAATGCTCTTTCTTCTCCCTTTGTTTTCTGTGCTTTCTTCAGATTTCAACTCCAGTCTCAGTCGCCCCTGTTCTCTGCTCTTGCTGTGCTTGAGCATGTAAATATGCTCCAAAGTGTGAATCCAGCTAATTTTGATCCATTCTCCCTCCTCCCTTCATCTCTCCCTCTGTCCCTGTCTCTTTCTCCCTCCTGCTCTGTCCCTCTCTAGTATAGTATCAGACATGAGAAGTCTGGAACATTGTTTGTTGTCCTTAAACTTGGATCTTCAGAGTCACACACACACAGGTCAGTAAACAAAATTGAATGCATTAATAAATCTTTTGACATCATTCTATTTTTAAGGTAACCCACCTGCTTTTGCAATGAACATTTTTGTGCTCTTATTTTAAAAAAAATAAGAAAAAGCAAATGTATTCATGCAATAAACAACAATCATCAAAAAGGAATCTTGCACACACCCTGCTGAGGAAACAGTTTTGGAATATGAAAGGCTGATCTAAAATATCAGCAAAACTTAAAAATTTAACAACCTGATAACGGTGTGTAAAGCCTTTTCATACTGGCATCTGATAACCTGTTGTTCAGTTTTCAAGTATTTTGTGAAAGGATTGTTATACCGATCCACTGGGTAGATAGAAGTGCTCTAGCACAGACATTAGCAAACACCATAAAGCAAGGGGCTCCCCTTTCTCTCACCCTAGTGCCAATTGTTCAACATTCCTTAGTGTTCCATTTTCTATTGAACAAAATAGGAAGCAGCTCCCTGAGCAACGATTTGAAATTTCAGAGACCAAAAGGGATCCAGAGATATCTAGTGTAGGAAAAGAAATATAAACATAAATTTAAATATAAATATTTTATGCAATATATTATGCTATACATTTATAGAAATGCATATTTATATGTAATGTATAATATAAAAGCATGATGTATAATATTTTCAGACACATAAATAATATATTTCCTGACATAAAAATTTTAATTATCTTTATAATTAGTAATATATTCTATTTCCCAAGAGAAAGACTGATGTCTTTGATGTTATCATTATTTGCATTTTCATCATAATCATCATAAAAGCTCACAACAAATATTTATTTCAAGACAATTATTATCCATAACCTAAAGATATTACTCTGAAACATAGAGAAATTATTTACCTGAGATCAAGAAGCTAGGAGATGACACAGTTTAAAAAGTGTAACTAAGAATTCTGCCTTTAAAAATAATCACTCTCCCTCAAGGTAGATTAGTTTTTAATTGGTGCAATTATCCCACCATCAACTTGAAGATTTAACCTCCTGTGATACTGTGAACTATATCTGGTCTTTGTCACCATTTCCTGGCTCATAATTTCCATCTCAAGGCAGGTTGTAGAATTGCTCTTCCCCAAGTTGGGTCATGGAAACTTCAATTTTCCTGTGTCTTTCTGTCCTGGAGCTGGTCCCTAAGAAATTCTCTAACCTACCCTTGTCTGATAATCCATGTGATGGTTTTGATGGGGAATGTTACCCTAAAACCTCATGTACTCAGAGTCAGGGTTTCTGGAAAAAAATTGGATTATGGGGCTACTATACATATCAGTAGCTTTATCCACTAATGAGCTTAGTAGCTGAGTGTGCTATTGGCGATGGGTGATGCTCTTTGGAGCCAAGTCACTGGAGGCATCAACTGGAAGGATGTATTGTTGTCTCTGACCCCTCCCTTCTCTCTCTCTCTCTCTGCTTCCTTGTTGCCATGAAGTAAGCCATTTTCCTCCACCAGACCCTTCCACTGTGCTGCTTCTGTCTTGGAGCCAGCAGATCATGGACTATCAATATGAAGCAAAACAAATCTTTCCTTAAAGTTATGGCTGTTGTTGGATATTATGTCCCTTCACAAGTGACTAAGACCATAGGTCAAGAGACCCTCCTCATTACAGAGGGTTCCTGCTCCATACTCTGGAGGAAGGAATGCTACACATAGTTGCCAAGAAGAGAGCTAGAACAGGCAGGAAAGTCCTGGCCTCCCCAGTCATTCTATGCAGGGAACTCTCTATAAAAACGCAAAAGGCAAAGTTCAAAGAACTGAGTAGATACACATGAGGAAGCTGCTGTGTATCCAACAGGGCATGGAAGCTCTGCACCCTTCTTCCATTCATGTCATATGCATCTTGTTATCTGCATCTTTTATAATAACTGGTGGATGCGCTTCGGTGAGTTCTGTGATTTTCTCAAGCAACTAAATAGAAGCTAAGGAGGAGGGTTTGGGAACTTGATTTTAGAAATAGGAACCTGGGACAAAATGTCTTGGGGTTTATGATAGACATTTTTCTTTTAAAGAGAAAAAAAATAACAACCATGAAGACAAAAACAAAACAGCACAAAAACAATTACAAAATGATACAGGACTTCAAAAAAAGATAGTAATTAACAATGGTTGTTATATTACTTTTTGTTATCTTCAGTGAAAGTTCTCAGATTATGAGATGTAAGAATGTAAGACTGAGAAAACAGTTAAAAACAATAAAAAGTAATTTAAAAAATAGAAATGATATAGATCTTCTTTAAATAAGATGATAGGAATTCAACAATGGTTGTTTTATTGCATATTGTCATCTTCTAATCAGTTCCAATTACCAGACATAATATGCAAAATTGATCAAGAAAAAAATTTAAGCATTAACTGTTCCTTTCAATAAACCAATAGACATCATCAATACACTTATCCCAGTTATCCTTGTATATACATATATTTTTCCCTTTTATTTTAAAGAGAAAAGAACAAAAACAAAATAACAAAAGCAAAGACCTAAACAGAACAACATAAAAACAATAAAAATGGTACAGAATTTTAAAACAAGGTGATAGGAAATTAACAATTGTTGTTATTTTACATATTGTTATCTTCAAAATGCTTACTCAGATAACCAGATATAGGCTTGTAAGATCGGTGATCAACATTTGAATAGGAGGAATGGAACCCCCAACCAGTGAAATCTGAAACTGCTTCCAGGCAGACAGCCTTAGAGCTAGAATTGGAGTAGAGGACACCAGGTATATTCCAGGGTTGTACAGATTCTTGCCTGTTTGCTTGTTGGTGGGGTGAAATCTTCACACTCTTTGAGGTAAAAGTAGGAGGAAAAATAAATACTGTGTTTTTTCTTGGCACACACTTCCGCCATAGCCAGAGTCAAAATAGTTTCTTTTCATTATATTTGTTATATATTCCTCAAAGATCTTTGACTGGAGTTCCCTCCTCCCCCAATCCCTCTATTTTTGAACTTTATATAATTGCACTTCCGTACATGAGGATTTTCCTAATCCAAAAATGAAACAAGTCTTTCTTGTTATGATTAAGCTACCTTGTATGTTCTGGACAACTAGAGAATAAAACTAAAGCAAGAGTACTACAAGGTGTCTACTACAATAAGGCCTATTTGATAGCTGTGTTGTTTAAAAACGATACTCCCCAGTTGTTAAAGTCTTTTTAAAAATATGTCTCAATAAAACCTTGAGGCAAATAAAAGTGACGTAATGATAGCATCCATCAACAAGTACCATGGAAACAAATTTTCATTATTTTTACTGCCTCGCTTCATGCCAGAGGTTTCTTAAAACTTGGATTACAGAATCAAGGAAACGTGTTAAATTCCACCATCACAAATCAAATAATTGGAAAAATCAATTCATTTACTGCAGAACATTGTATAAGCAAGTAACCTTAATAGTATTTTTTTGCAACTCACCCTCAGTGTATGGTGAGCTAAAATGAAAATGGATTGCAGAAAGTCCAAAATTAATCATGGATCTGTGTACATATCTCCCAAGTCAGCCTCCCGCTGTGGATCATCTCATCCTTCCTCCTCCATCTTGATCGCTATTGATAGAAGACAACATTATCTCAAAGCAACTGATCAATATTATCATTATCTCCTGAAATTGTATCTCTAACTATTGGCATTTGAAAACACTTCTTTGGTCACCAGCTTTCGTAATTGCTCCTTTTTGACAGTTTATTCAATCTTTAGAAGATTTGTGGCACATTTCAGGAAAAAAGATTCCATAAATGTAAGTTTCCTGAAAACCAATGCTATTTCATATAAATAAATTGGCAATAAAATTAAAATATTCTAGTATGGAGCCACATTTAATTCATTCAGATAATGTCATTAGTAACATTTGTTTTAACATATATATTACACAACTGTAAATACATTTGCTGACATATCAGTGTGTATGGGGGATAGTGGAGTAGAGTTTTAAATGTATAGAATTTATCTTCTAGAGAAACATTTATTTCACCTTTGATGGGAAAAATACTACCCAGAAATAATTTAGAAACTGACAAAGGATAAATATGATGTAATATATTATGTAAAGATAGTAAATGTCCATTGTTGTGTCATTTTAGAAATACATTTCCAAAGCCCACAAATTAGAATTTCTTTAATCATTAATACCTATGTTATTCTCATTGAAAGGACAGAAATTTAACTTTACTCTCTAGGAGTAAAGTTTCAAGTATATTTAGTATATTTTCATACAAATTATAAAGTATATGTATCTATTTAGGTATATGTATCTCATCTGACTGTTGAAAGAACAAATAGAAAATATGAAGAAAGTCTAATCAAGAGTCTTAATAATACTTTTAAAAACTGCTCACTGAGTACTTATTCTGAAAGAAACAGTGCTAAATCACTTCTCAGGCACCACTTCCTTTACCAGTCTTCAGAATATTAGAAAATTCTTTTAATTAGAGAAATAGAGTTATTCCCAATTCCCAGAGATCCATTTTATAGATTATCATTCTTAAATTGAAGCAAAGCATCATGCTAAGCATGGTCATAATTTGTTCATAGTTCCTTAAAACTACCAGATATGCTGGGCATATTGGTGCATGCTTGTAATCCCAGCACTTGGGAGGCTGAGGCAGGAGGATTGTTGTGAGTTCCAGACCAACCTGGGCTACAAAGTGAGTTCAAAGCCAGCCTGAACTACATAGCTAGACCCTGTCTCAGAAAAAGAAAAAAAAAAAAATCCCTACCAGATAATCAAAATATTATCCTTCAACTCTTCCGCGGTATTTTTCTTTTAGAAAATGAACATTTGGAAAGATAGACTAGAGATTATATGAGATTTTGAATTTTACCATTTATAAAATTTTTCTGCCTTGTTTTTTATGGCTGAAAGTGGAATAGCTTATAGCAAAATATGTTTTGTTCACCATCACTGGGCATGTGCATATTTCTTCCTGTGTATTTATTCTGCTCAATAGCTGTCATTACAAATTTAGTGCTTCCCTTTCCTTCTTGCCATGTAGAGGGTAGAGGGTGGTGCTGGTTAAATTAGAAACCTTTAGAAAAAGTCATAAATAAAGTAATATTTATTAGAGACCGCGAATTATAACATCTCAGTTCTGAGAAGTGGTACAACAAAAGAATTGAGGAGGTGTCCTAGTCCATGCCACATGTCTTAAACTAAGTTAAAAAGTAAGTCTTAGGCAGCTAATTTAGATTTACTACTCACACAGTGACTGAAAATAGAAATAAAACAGTTGTGTTAACAACTGGGTGAGTCCAGCAGTGTGTGATGTACGGAAAAATGGCTAAGGGGGAGAACAAATACTATGGATAAAAATATGTATAACCCAAATAACACACACAGAGGCACATACAGTGACACAGTTAATATATCATGTTCAGTGCTATTTCATTTCAAATTTTATTAACCATCCCTCCTCCCTCTTCTCCCTCCCTCTGTCTTTCTCTCTCTCTCTGTAATAGTGGGGATGCAACCCAATGCCTTATATATATTTAGCAAGTACCTCTGACATCTTCTTTTAATTGAAAAACATAAAGAAACAGTATATTCATTACTGCCTATGTCATTTGTGTGTCATTTGACATCATGGGCCAGGCTTCACATTTAAGCAAGAAGCATTTGTGAGGAAATCTTAGATTTTCTTTCTGTGGTTATACCTGTGAGCTACTTTAATTTCTGAAAAAAAGAGTTCCTTGGAAATCTTAATTCTTTTGCTTTTGATTTCTATTGATTGTTATTTTCAATGCATACAGAAGACTTCTCAGCAAAATTAAATATTGGTGGTTCTATTTACTTTTAATTATAGAATTAAAAAATAAAACCAGTTACTATTTATTAGAGCATCATTAGTTGGTTATATATTATTGTATTTTGTTATGTTTTAAATTTCCCATCCTGCACCATGTATCCTGCTGGTCAGCCTTCCGTGCTACATCCAGATACAGGTTAATCTGTTATAACAAATAGGCCAATATGTATTGCATTAAACTAGCACTCTTTCTGCCAACCTCAACCAGTGGGATGTCACATGATCAGAACAAGACTCTAGGACTGGTAGCTAAATGAGAAGGATTAGTGGAAAGAGATTAAATTGGATGTACGATAAGCTGCTGAGATGGCAAAGTTAACAAGCGCTACCCTTCTGAACACTTTGTTCCTAACTGATCTTCTGTCAGTAGAATTGAAAACAAACTTTTTCTCCTATTATTTTTCATCACATTTGGTCAAATAGAAATTTATGAACACAACAGAAAACAGTGTAATTGAAGCATTTCCATAGAACAAGTGCCTAATAGAATTCAAGGCTTCTCAAATCAGTGCTCCTTAAACTGTGAGCCTCAGGCCAGTAGCTGAGGTTAGCAACTGAAAACTTGTTGGACATACAAACCATAAAGCTTTAGTCCAGATCTACTGAATCAGACTTTCGGAGTAGGGCCTGAAACCTTTGTTTTGACGAAGTTGCTAGGTGTACACGAGTTTAAACACCATCTTTGAGGCAATAGTTTTCAAACTATTTTTGTTTTGTTTGGTTAGTAGCATCATGCTTATTTGACTGAATTTCTTAGAAAGGTTAATTCCCAAACTTAACGCTAAGTAAAACAAATCAGAAATTCTAGAGTAGGAGCAGCCACCTATATTTTGATAACCCCTACACATAACCCTGTTTCATTGCAATGTTGAGAACCATGGGTTCAGGGGGATAGTTTACATGTTTTAATGGCTAGCAGAATCAGAAGGTAAACTATTTAGAACTGCAAATATCTTTCTCAAAAATTCTGAGTCTTACGTTACTTTTAAGGTTTGTTCAGGGAATGTGCATTTTAAATAGCTTTCACATTACTCTTATATGTGTTGTCCTTGAAACACAACTATTTATATATACATAAATATATATATATATATATCAGACAAAACTACCAATAATTCTTTTAAGAAAAGCAGATACTCCAGAAGAAAAATTTTCCAGGAGAAAACAAAAAGTGTACTCACTTAGGTATTGTTTATGTCATAAAATTTTGAGGTGTCTGGATTAGATTAATTATCCCATATTCTTCTTCTTTTCCTAAATTCAACCCTAACAGTCCAGAAGAAATAACACCCTGTTGAACATTACTGTTCTGGATGTTGGGAATAATGCTGTAGATAAAGATTTTAACCTCATTCACTGCACCGGGAATACAATTAGAGTATTATGAGTATACCAGTTTCAGTGGCTCCAGGAGAAAATACACTTTCTGCCTCATCATGTTTTATTGATAAAACATAGATGTAGTTATATGATTCATATGACTTTCTGAATTTGCTTTTTTTGTATTTTTTATTTTTTAAAGCATAATCTTTGTGTTCTTATGGGATAAGTAATCATTTGACGTTTAAAGGAGCAAAAATAAAATTTTTAAAATTTATTTTCAGCATGTAGTGGAAAAATTGAAAATCTCAAATAAAATATAATTTGTAGTTCTCTCTGACAGTTACTGGGAGAAGAATTATTTACCTTTCTCCACAGTGAAGGAAGGAAGACCATCCATAGTGTACTGTTGACTCGTCTCATGCTACAAATGCAAACGAGGCTTTAAAAATTTAATTCCTGCAAGATGACCTCAGTTACAACGCTAGGAGGTCTATTCATGCCAACAAAAGAGGAGTGTCTGCTAGTAATTAATGAACAGTGAGCCACTAACAACCAAATAAAAACTATATGGACTGAAGTTGATATTTACAGATGTGGGAAATATGCATCCAATGTCTTAAGTCCCATGCAATTAGAAGCTGGTGGATTCTACAGATAATATGATTAATATCTATTGCATAAGATAAGTAGGTATTTTACAGAATGCAAGGAAATTTTCAGAAAAATCAATCTATTCACCCATAAAAGCAGACCATCATTCGAAAGTAGGATAAAACCTTTATTTTTATTTCCAACCTCAATTTTTTCTATATCATAGAATATTTTTATATTAAACCTCTATAGATGTCTTTTATCAAATCATATTGCCATGGTCATGAGTCAACATAATTTTCTTACAGCTAGGTAAAAATTTTACTTTGCTGTAACTGTTCATACAATGTATTTTTGAAAGGAATTACTATCAGCAGCCAGTAAGTTTGGTATTTCAAATAACCATTGTCCATATATATGAGGCTCTGAGCTTATATTGTCTTTTTTCATGTATTTTCTTCTCTATCTTTTTGGTTAATTGCATTGACACAATTACTACATTTCTGTGAATACTTACTATTTATTCATTTATCTATCTATTTTTGTATTTGGTATCACAGATTGAATTCAGGGCCTTTGCACTAAACTACACCCCCAGTCCTTTTTTACTTTGAGACACGGTTTTGCTACTTCCTAAATTGTTCAGGCTGAGCTCAAATTTTCAGTCCATATACCTCAGCTTTGATGTGTTCTGGGGTTATTAGAATGCACCATTATACCAAGTTTCTGTAAAAGCTTTAAATATTTCCAATGTTTTATATTATCTAGTAGTTTAAGCCCTAGTCAGTTCTATTCTTGTACTTTAATACATATATTACAAAATGAGTTTTAAAGCTTCATTTAAATTTGATTGAGATTTGATGACAGTAACAATTTTGAAACCCTTAAATCTTTGCAAGATGGACTCAGAAACAAGGGCATGTGGTTTATTTCTATGGATTTAATTTATTTTTAAATTGTAAGTTAAATATATGTAATGTAAAGTTTATCACTTTGTCTAGTTTTACATGTACATTTCAATAGTGTATTTCCACTTTGTCCTGCCACCATCATGAACATCCATGGATTTACTTGGTTTTTAAGAGTATTTTTCTCAATATTGTTTTAACTATTTTTACTTGTATATTCTGCTTGTTTTCTGAGAGATCTTCCGAGGTAGTTGATATTTTGAATGCTGATGCAAGTGAAATTTTAAAATTATAATTTCCATTTTTTTGGATGACCTTTGATCTAACAGCATTATTAAATTAGTTAATTAAATCTCATTTTAAATAGAGTTATTCTGAGTTTTTATGAACATTATCATGCTATCTGAAAAGACTGATATTTTTATTTTTTTATTTTTTTTGTGTTTGTTTTTGTTTTTGATTTTCTCCGGTACTGGGAACCGAACTCACGACCTTGCGCTTGCCAGGCAGGTGTTTTGACGCTGAGCTAAATCCCTAGCCCAAGACTGAAATTTTTATTACACCATTTCCAGTTTTTAATTGTTAATTTTAAACAGATGAAAGAAATTTTAAAAAATAGATAAAAAGAAGAACTGTACTGATGTTGGTAACAATATTTAACACCTAGAATACTCATATAAAGACACTGAGATATTGGTATGAATATTAGAAAAGTTTAACAGTCAATAATAAATTTTGACATAAGTGTACCGTATAACCAAATATGTATACTCCTAGTTATATTTCCAACATAAACATATAAACATGAATCCTAAGAGACATATATAAGAATTTTGTATAAAAATCATGTATAATATTCATTAAAGCCTTACACTAGCAATAATCTAAAATATCAGAAGTAGAATATATAAACCAATTGCAGTATACTCAGACAATATAATAAAAATAAATGAACTTTAAACTGTATACAAAACAAGAATGCATTTCACGGGGCTGGGAATTTAGCTCAGCGGCAAAAGCGCCTGCCTGGCAAGCGCAAGGTCGTGAGTTCGGTTCCCGGTACCGGAGAAAAACCAAAAAAAAAAAAAAAAAAAAAAGAATACATTTCACAATCACAATGTCAAGAAAAACATGTATCACCTTCTAGCTCCAATGTAAGCGTGTGCACATTAATGTGTTGTATAGTTAATTTACACTGTGTTAAAAAAATTCAGGGTGAAGTAATCTATGTGCAATCAAAATTATCGGAAGTACAGCATGTAGCTTTTAGGAAACCAGGCCCTGGAGATTTTCTTTGTTCCAGCATTCATGGAATTTGCTGCCAGATGCCATGACAGTGAGTAAAGCAAATAGATGGAAGTCTTCTAAAATTTCTTAAAATAACATGGAAAGTGTCATGATAGAAGCAAAAGATTGCCAATGCACAAACCTCAAATTAGCTCTTTTATAATTAACCAAAATTAGTTCTCCCTGGTGTGCTTACCTCCTGGTTGCTGCACCACCTTTCGTGATGCTGTCAGCCTCTTTATTCATGAGGAACCACACTAGAAAGCACTGGATCTGCTGTGACAGGCTTATCTCCTTTGCTTTCATTCACTTGCTTGTTCCTTCCTTCATTCATTCATTCACTTATCCTATCATAATCGAGTGTTACATGCTATACGACTGAGGGATGTTTGTGCAGATTCCTTACAACCTTAGTTAATGCCATGTGAAAAGCTGAGTACGGTTTGATGCCCTTACCATCATATTCTTGCCAGCCTCCTGGATTGTAGTTACAGAACTGTCAATACACTAAAGGTCAATCTGGTTTTCTGATCTTTCTCTCTCCCAGTTATCTCTGTTTGATTTACAAAATTTATCCTTTATTGGTGATAATTTATATCCTTGCTCCCACTGTTTAGCGATGAACACTTCTCTTTCCTCTAAGAGGGTAATGCTTCTGAAGCATGACAGATTAAAGCATAAAATATTTGCTTATATATTTTTAGAAGAAGAATACAAGATAGCCTTTGATTGTGGGAGAGTTTGGAGTGGTTAAAATATTTAAAACAAATATTTATTTTCAATTAATGAGCTACATCATTGATGACTCAGTGAAGTAGGTGGCACTAAACAATTGTTTCTAACTCTTAAGTCCCTTTGACCTGGTACAAATTCATGCCTGGGAAACATCATTATCTTTTCTTTCTCTTCTGTCCTTGCCTTTGGGATACAACTTGTAATAACTATTGTGACTTGACATTGACATATTTGTTTAAACTTAGTAAAGTAAGAAAGACCATTAGCAATCATCTTATATTCTTACTAAAAAGTTATGGAAAATGAAGCCTAAATTAATGAATTATATTGATCGACCTTAGAGAACTCTAAGTGGCAACAGCAAAGCCAGATGTTACTTTCATGGAAGTCAGCAATCTTCCCATAACATTTACTTTCTTTCATGTCCTGGGGAAGAAAAATCTATGTAGAAAAGTATCTGTCACATTAACAGCACTAAGACTCCAAAGTTATTTTTATTACCATTGACATAATTTTCACTATGGAGTCTATTTTAAATGTTTTACTTGTATTGTCTCATGAATGATTTAAACATCTATGAGCCTATCATCATATGATCCCTATTTTACAGATGAAGAGGTAGTGAGAAGTCGGTAATTATAAAATCACTCAGGGAGTAGCCATGTTAGAATTTGAACACAAAGTATAGGATAATATTCAATGAATGTACTCTAATTTTTTTATGTATAACAAGATTTCAAGAATGTAAAGCCTCATAGAACAAAAGACCCAAAATATAATAACTTTAATGTATTCATGTTAATTGAACTTACATTGAGGGGCTTTAAGAGTGTGAGTTTTACTTCTTCCTGTTTTTCTCTATGTTGTTATGTATACTTAAAAACTGTGTTAATTATATAACAATGAAATATATACTGATTTTCAAATGATGCAAAAGTAAAATGAAAATTTTATCTATAAAACAACCAAAGACATATAGTTACAGTTATAGGAATCCTGGGACTGTTTATGAAAAAAATAATATGAATTTACCACATGTTTTCAACTGAAGAAAAGTCTGATCGATTTTCAGAGAGGAAGTTGAATTTTATGGTAAGAATAAAAAATAAGAAATTTCAGAAGCATATAGTTTTCTTGATCATAAAGAAAAAGAGGGAGCAAGAAAAACAAGAAACGATGGTTTATAAAAATTAGACTAAATCTTGTTCTCTATGCCAAATGGTGTTCTTCATCCCCAACTAAATTATAGACCTCAAATACCTTAGCTAGAAATATCCATGATAATTTAGCACTGAAACTTTCAAAGGAGAACTAAATCACAAACTCAAATTGAGTAAAATCTGCTAAGGACATCTGGTTCCTAAAAGCCGGGATTTTATAATCAGAATATTCATGGGTAATGTCAGAGTCCAATGCAGGTGCTCTGCCAAGGAGGATGTCGCTGTGTACAGGAAGTATACGGAGATCTGCATAAGAGAGGCACACTTTTAGACACTGCATTTGCATGACGTTTTAGTATTCAGAATGAGAGTTTGCTTTATCAACTGACAGTTTTGCATTTTTTTTTTCCCAGAGTACATCTTCAGGGTCAGTTTCTTTTTTCTTTCCTTATCATGTTTATTCCGTTCATTGGTCATTTGTTAAGTACTTACTGGTCATTTACTGTGAATGAAGTGGAGATAAATTTTTTAAAATGTAAACCTGAGAAGCACTATGACACAAATAATGACAAGCAATTATAACAGGAGTGGTGCTGTGACAGAACGCAGTACAGGGAACTATAGAAACACAGATCACGAGACACAGCCTTGGAACAGATCTGAGAATATTATTGGGTGGGTGTCAAGGTATCGCCTTGAGATATCCTCAGTAGAGCTAGTTTGAGGGGTATATGCCAAGCAGCTGCAGGGAGAAAAGGCATATGGGGCAAAACTTAATGGAGAGAGCAAACAACATGTCTGTTTCTAAACAATATAGTTCTAAAGTGGAAGGAGCAGGATTTCTGATGTTTGCTGAAATGTTATAACCCATTGGAACACGCTGTTTGTCATCCTGGGGAAAGGAAAATATCGGGGCAAGATTTACAATTGGAGCTGTCAGTTTATCAGGCTGGAGCAGGTGTCAGGGGCAGCAAGAAATCAAGTCCAGAAGGAATAAAATCAGAAGTAGAGAGATGAGCAAAAGTGCTAAGTAATGGCCATGGCAAAAGGCCGCCCGAGATTGCACAACAGAACTCCAGCATGAAAATGAAATCCAGACTTTGTATTAGAGGAAGGTCTATGAAAAGCTCAGGAGCAATTAGAGATCCCTGTGGGTTAGCCTCTGCTTTAGCGTTTAGATAAAAATAGCAATGGATTTTCACAAACAGCCATCTTTGGGACTGGGAAGTGTGGAATCTACATATTCTAGTACATAAACTTTAGTACAGTAATAATAACCAAGAGAAAATATTGTTTATCTTACTTATGGTTGCAGCAAGGCCAAAGGATCAAAATATTTTGGAAACTCAGTTGCGGAAAATAATAATGAGATTTTTGCCTAAATCACATCCAGTCTAAACATACTTTGAATTTCTACCACTTGAACTTTTGTCATCCTATAATACAGATTTTTTTTTCTATCTGTAACATCCTGTACTCTTAAAAAATCTTTCATGGAAATCAGGAAATTCATTTTAATACATACACTACTAACTGAAACAGTCATTGTGATTAAAATATTTATTTTTCTTATTTATAATAAAGCCATACATTTTTATTGTAGGAAATGGATAATGCATATAAAATTAATATCCACCATTATTTTAATAATGATTAATGCTGTGTAATATGCCTTGGGTATGGTTTTATATGGAAAGCAAAATGGCATATACCACATAATTAAAACTATATAAAATTTATGTAATCCTTTTTTCACATCGACATTCAGAAGTTTTTTTTTAAGTCATCGATGTAATATTTCTAAATGGAAATTTAAATCCCTGCACAGTGATTAATGTGATCTCACCATAAATATCAATACTCCAAATGTTGCATGTATATTGTAGCAGAAGAAATGGATCCAATCAAACTCCATTTAAAAAAGGAAATTTTCAAATACATATCTCTGTGTAAGGATCTCTGATATTTGTCTTAGGATACAATCTTAAATATGAAATTATTGAGTTAAAGAATATAAATATCCCAAAGTATAAGAAATGCTAATTTGGTTAGACCATGTGACATATTGAATTTTATCACAATATAAACCTGAGATCAAATTTTGAAGTTTGAAAGATGAAAGCAATTGACTGAATAAGCTTGACTATATTAATTACTTAGATTTGGAATTTTCATACTCTGGAATTTTATAAGAGCTATAGCACAAAAGGCAACTTGAAATATCTGGTCTGTGTGTTCATGTACATTTTCACTTTATAATATTTCAATTCTTAAAGATGAGACTAGAATTTAAATAGAATTCACCTTTCTATATTCCTTGGCTTTAGAGCTTAGAGACTTTTAAGTGAACAGATGGATCTTTCAATGGACAAGACTTTTGGTACAGAGTTTCATGGACTTATGTGGAAGGCATAAAGCATTTGTGATCCCCACTGAGCTCTCCAAAAGTGTTTGTGTTACCATGAATTTTGGTCAGTGAATTTATTTTTAAGTGAGATGTTTAAATATTTAGGGAAGAAGTTTAGATGGTTAGAGTACATGTATGAATTAAACAAATTTGACATATTGGCTTAAAAATTAAAAGAAAAGAGTTGAATTCTAGACATTGTACTTGGAGGTATACATGCAGATTTTTTCATTTAATCCTCACAGAAATACTGTAGTAGGATTTCTTTTTACTGTATAGTTTATAAGTGAATAAACTGAGGCTTAGTCCATTGTTATCAGCAAAAGATTTATGAATAGGATGTTTACCTTGCACCAAACTGATACCTATAGAAGAGCTACACTATACTAGATGTTATGTTAAATGTTGTGGGTAAATAATGAATCTGTATAAGGTTCAAAGACTTGTTCCAGTGATAGAAATACAAAGAATTATTTTCAAGTGCGGATAGAAGTGGCTCCACATGAAGCCAAGAAATGTTTTCAGTGGAATAGGACTAAAGATGCAAATCTTTCAAAATGAGGAGAATTTAGCCAGATGAAACAGGCTTCAGTGGATGATAGTCCTTGCAGGGCTGACTCGCTATATTGACTCCATGGAAGTTGCCTGTTTTTTCTTTCTTTAAAAACATATTTAAGAGAAACATGAAAATTGTTGTACAAGTGTGACAATTTGATGTACATATACACTGTAGACACAATAAAGCATTTGTGTAGTATCCATCATGCATTGACCATTTTACAAGGTATGTCGCATGCCATGTATATTTATAACTCATAACATTCCTTGATATTAAAAAATATTTGCCCCATATTTCAGATGTATAAATGGTGCCTAAAGCATTTAATAAATTAATACTTTGACTCTGGTTGATTTCAAACACAAACATGTTGAATCTTGAAGCCCATGCACTTTACATTGCAGAAAGGCGCCTGAAGTACATGAAGTATTTGACAATTATGAAATGGAGTGTCCTGCACAAGCACAAGCAAAAGGCTCTTCAGTTTCTTGTTAGAACAGTGCTAGACAGATTGCTTGTGTCCACTGAAAGTCATCGAAAGAATAAAAATCAGAATAAGAATAGCTCTGACAAGAAATAGTGTGTGTGTGTGTGTGTGTGTGTGTGTGTGTGTGTGGTGTGATGTTGGTGAATGAGATGTCAGCACTAGGCCAGGAAAAGATTAAGTTTTAGATTCCTTACTCTAGGATTTATTCTTGCATGTAATCAATACTTCTCTTATTTGTTTAAGCCATTATGGTAGGGTTTTATTTTCTTACTTGCTGCTAAAATGGCATCTCAACTAAAGCCGAATGAAATCAATGGAAGTGGAAAGGTGAGGCTAGGAAAAAATATTTCAGTTGCCTGGAGAAACCAGACTCAGGATTGATAGCAAAAAAAGTGAATGGGTTAAATTAGGTATTGAGTAAGATACAAATGTGACTCCAATGGCTGTTTTAATAATGGACTTGCTTAGATAGTAGAATACTACATCAAAGCAAAGACCTGTATAAGAACAATAACTCAGGACTGCAAACACAAGAGTAGCCAATAAAATAGGTCAGTAATGAAGAACTGTAGGATACAGGCAGCAGTGACAGCCTCAAAATTATTAGCAAAATATTCTGGCCTAAGCCTCTGAAGCCACTAAAATGAATGAGACCTTCAGACTCCAACCTTCTTTATGTTTCTTAATCTCAAAATTCCAAGTCCTAAAAGCCTTCATTAAAAATGCTGAGATTAGACATATGCCTCTACCTCTTGGGTGCATATATGTACTTCAAGGGAGTGCATTTCACTTGGGAGTTTTTTGGTAGAACATTGAAGATACTTCCCAAGAAGATTAGATTTAGTATAGTAATTCCCCAAAGGGAGACTGAGGTCAACAGACAGAGAAATTTGGATTCTGAAAAAGAACTAAACAGATGTCCAAGAAGTTCCCTGCCCCTGTCTCTTGACCCCTTAAGTGTTCAAAAAGCTATACTGTTTTAGATTTAAAAATCCACGTTCTTGTCTCAGTTCCTTCGGCGATACTGTGAGTGCCACAGGGCTGATAGAGGGGACGAGAAAGCAAGAATTAATATTCTAGCCTTACGGCTGAGGAACTTGGCTCTCAGACTCAAATTCTGTTACAAATAATCCCCATGCATCCGTGCGTGCTGACAGATACGGCGCAACACTTTAATCGCCATTGGCTATGGGCCTAATAAAAGGGGGGTAATAAAATCAAATTCTGCTGGGTTCCATTTTTACAGGCAATATCAAGCCCTGTGAACTTTAATGCCCACTGTCTATTTAGATAGTCATGGCTCAGAGCTGGTATTAAAAGTAGCTAGAAATACTTGTTCGGAAGTATTGAAATATATCACAAATTACACTGGAGTATGTGCTCCGTCCAAACTAATCCTATATTGCACTGACCTTTGCAAAATCAGTCCTGTTTTCCTTGGCAGCTTCATTTCCAACGCTTCTCTTTGTCTAATGCCCACGAAGTTTCATCTTTATTTTATTTTGGTGTCAGGAATCAGTATGAAATGGCTGTTAAGCCCTAGGTGTGTTTGTGCGAATGTGTGTGATAGGTTTTCCTTCTGGGTGACCAAAACAAACCTATTTCTCATTCCATTTCCTGTGCAGGCTCATTTTCATTCTAGCACTCTGTATTCCTCAGACACCGTCAAATACTTTTCCTTTGTAAAACAATGAATGTGTTTCTCTGGGTTGTGCTTTTTCTAGGGTTGAAAAGACAGCTTGGGGTTTTCCTTGTTTCCTTATACATTAAAAAGAAAATACTATATTCTAGACACCCACACGTTTGTGTCAAGTAACATAAAAACAATAGCAAAATTAATCATAGGAGAGAGATAAAAGCTACATCTGGCACTTGTGCACAGGGGTGCTGTTTCTAAATCCTGGAGTGGGAAGGATGATTTCTGAGTGAAATGGTAATGTGGATCAGAGGCACCGTTTGAGAGAAGATGGAGAATAGCTGAAGAGAATTGCATTCATTTAAACAGGAGGTGTTTTTTGACCTTTAGAATTTAGCCAACAGCTTGAGTAACCTCACTTCTGCGTCTCTGTGTGCAGAGAAGGTACTAATCTCAGCTCCACTTTAATAATATTTTATCAAATATTTTGTGTGGAGTTTTACTGGAGCATCTCCCAGGCTGTAGACACCCAGCTGTGGCCTGTAGTACAGTCAAATACCAATTTGGCTTCAAGTTTGCATGGTAAGTTTGAAAGATGATGTGTTTTATCAGCCAAATAGAACTATATGTTCACTCAATCTCTGACTAAACCCCGTTATTAATGGATGATAAAATACAACATATGGTATGGCTGAGTTCTCATGTTTGCAAGAGTGTCTTGGTCTAATGTTGACTTCCAAATATGATTTTCTGTCTAACACTGTGGGTCTTATACTTCTGTCTCATTAATAATCAAACTGGGGACTTGATACATTTATATTCTTAGAAGATATTCCATGCTTTCTCACACAGCATATTTTTGTGATAACACTGGGAATCTGATTCTGAAACAGACTGACCCTGAAATGCACTTTGAGAAGCAAGAATTTACAAAACTTTACTTTCTTATGCCATATCTGTACTCACCTCAAAGACTTCACAATCTACAGTAAGTTTTTATTCTTTACTTATCTTTAAAAAAATACTACCCCAATCGCTCCATTTCTTTTTATCTTGTGCATGTATGCCTTAGCATTTTTAACACTTTAATCATTAAGTATAATAATTTACCTTTTTGCTGAAGGATTTGATGAAATATTCTTTTCTTCCTGGTTGTCACCATAATGTCGACACTCAGTGTTCATCCTGCTGATTGACATGCTGGGTAGTCAGTGTGCAATCTTCTTTTTTTTTCTTTCCTGCAGGCTCGGTGCCTCTGGAATAATTGGCTGTCCCATCTCATCAGTGTCAATGGATAAGGAAGGAGATATAGCACCTATACTGTGAGTGTTTTTCTTTCTTTCTTTTGTTCTCCCATAATGATAAAGACATAAAGATAGAGGAGAAGGTGGAGGAAATAGGAGACAGATGAAAAGAATATGATGATAAGATGTTTTCTTGGAGGCTTAGCCATTGTATATGGAGAAATCTGATATATTTGACCTCAAATCCTAATTTCAGTGTCCTTAAGCAAGTGCCTTTATCTCCCTGGCACTAAATATTGTCATTATTAAAATTGATAACAGACATGTATATTGGGCAAGGATATTACAGGAAATAAGTGTGTGGGAAGTACCCAACCATGTTTCTCCAGTATAGTTATTCTCTTTCCCCTTCTTCATAAGGCTGTGTTGACCAGAATGACGTCTAGATATTTTCAATTTCCTAATTAACATTAGCAGACATTTTGGTGTCAGTAATTTTCTTATAAGTGTTAATGACTTTTACTTTAGGAATTTGATTTTTGAAGGATAATCTAGTCTCATGTGACTAATACTTATAGAAACATATATTTCCAATTGTAGGACAAAGGACAATTAATTACCAGACCTTTTCTTGTATTTCAACTTAATTGGAGGGGTGGGGAATACACAGAGAAAACTCCTTGGCCACAACTAGGCTCAGTTTTTCTGCCTTTTCTGTTTCTCTTGAGATTAATGAATGGATCTATATCCACTGATATGCTAGATATGCATAAGATAAATTTCTCCCTTCCTCCACTACAGTGCTCCTCATAGAAATTCATCTTTAGTCAGACAGCTGCATTTGCTTAAAGTCAGTATTCTGAAGAACAACCTTTTCATTCCATGCTATGATCTTTGCTCCAAAGAAACATATAAGCCTGATGCAGAGAGATAAACCACTAGATCCAAGCAGGGAGTTTCAGTTGCTGTCTATTTAGACTAGCGACTTTACAGTGCTTCTCCAATTGTCCACCCTTTTCTCTACCAAGTCAAGACATCAGGCAGCATCAATGTCTTCTGTGGTGTTTGTGGAGATCATTCCAAACATGTGTAAGAACATTTATCATTGTAGTTAGGCATGAAGTACCATGTAAGGTGCTCTGGAATCAAAGGTGATTCAGGAAAGGTCCATGTCTTCCATCAGGGAAGTCAATGACAATTGCATAGCATATACTATGGCTCAGTGAAAATGAATGGATGAATAAATGAAGGAAGCTGAAGAAAAGTCCAAAAATTAAATAATTCTTCCTACACTTACTGGTAATGAAAAATTAATGTGGATTTTGTGCTTCTTAGTTACAAAGCAGGATACTTAGTATAAAATGTTACCTCATTTAGTCCTTTCCACAACTGGAAAGTGAGGAAAATAATGGTTCATACTTCAACGCTTGGGAAAATGAAAACTCAGGCAAGTAATGCAGTCTTTTGTAAAATTAGAATTGCCTTACCATGGAGCACAACTACTTGAATAAGATGTTCACTTAAATGCCATATAATTTAAAGTCCATTAGGATACACACTGGGTTAAACAATGACAGTTACTGTGGAAATGCATAAAGAAATCCCAGAATATACACTGGCCTCATTTGTTTCTAAAAGACAAATGTCATTACTTTATCTTTTAAAAGAAGTAAAATTATTTAGAATAAGTAGTGTGATTACTATCTGCTAATGTACATTTTTTGCCTTCTAGTAATTGTTTCTACAAGGTGGTTTATCAATCAACCTACTTTACAATAGAAAAATAAAGTTAAGTCATTATCTCTTTGTAGCTGGTGACACATACTACACACAAAGAAGATAAACAGATACTCAGCAAAGCAACCGATACTTTTTTAAAAAAATAGAAAGAGTCATATCATACATAATACAAGCCAGTTTAATAATCTCTTTACCTATGGTTTTCTAGATCTCTGCATGTTGTCATTCACCCTTTGACATATACTATTCTTTGCAGTGGAAATAATTTGGGATTGAGAAAGTAGCTTAAGTTCTGCTCTTAATGATGTGTTCTTTACAAGTCCAGAACACCTCAATTTTGGCCACTGCATTCTAAAAATACTTTATTTAGGTGCTATTGCTTTGGAAAATTCCATGTAGAACAGGGGAAGAAGAGAAAGTTTTGATATTTTGAGGAGTTTGAGAAAAAAACGTTCCTTTCCTTCATAAGAAAAGAAAGAAGGAAGGATGAAGTTAAATAAGGGAAAAAGGAAAGAAAACTTGTAAAGTTGAAAATGAAGTGATGTTGGATTCTTCTACAATGCTTAAAAGCCATAATTGGGATTTGGAACTGTTTTAGTTATCTATTGCTGTATAAGAAATTACCTCCAAACTTGATAGCTTGAAACTGAATCTTCATTATTTTATGTGGCTTCTGGATTTCTATAAGAGAAATTTTGCTGGGTGAGTCTAAGAAGTGTCTCTCACTAAGTTCCAGTTAAAATGTCAGCAAGATTGTAACACTAGCTGTAACTCTCAATCTTTTCTGTCTGTTCACCTGAGTTCAAATAAAAGGTTTGTAGCTCTCCCTAAATTTGAGAGTCTGAGATATTTGTGTGCTTAACCTTTGACACCTTTTGCTTAATCCTTTTATGGATGGACAAATGAGTTCCTAGAAATATCATGAGCAGTAAGTAAGATAGTCCATAAAGAGCAGTTAGCCAAGTACGAGAAATAGCAGAGACTCACTATTCTATCAAGAGAAGTTCTCAGAAGTAGAAAAGAAAAACAAAATTTTGGAAGCATGAGGTTTTCTAATACTTCAGTACATGTATACAGACTAGCTCTTCCTGTGAGACAGGAAGCATGCTGGATATAGTGGATAGAGCCCTGACTGAGATATGTACCATCTTTAACTTTCCCCTTACCTGAAATATAAACTCAAGAGAAAGAATAGCATGGGGAAAAACACAATGACTGAAAGGACCAAATGAACGCAGAAGAGGAGACTGATGCCAGAGAAGGCGTGAACAAAGAGGTCCCACATCAGTGAGTGAGTAATTTTTACAAGTAAAAATGAAGAAATGTACAAAAGAGAAGCTGTACCAATCTATAGAAACAGTTTGCAATATTCTGGCGTTTTATACTTATCCCATGACAAGCTACTAACTGTGCTGGAGAGCCATCAGCAATGCACCTCTTAATCCATATCAACCCTCTCAGGAGTATTTGTTTTTACTTGCAAAAGACTAGCAATAATAAAGACTTTAGAAAAATGATCACAATATACACTAATATGAAAGCCTTTTGGGAAAATGGTTATGTCTTTATTTTGGGACTGAATTCATCAGTCTTTTCAGGAGTATGTACTTTTTTTCTGGTATTTGTGTCTGGAATAGTGCGTACTTGCCCTCTGTAGCTTTTATTCCTGATGCCTATGGAACTGGCTGAATCAAAACATCAAGTCAAATGCTCAAGGGATATCACACACAAAATGTGTGTGTCAACAGACATCATGCAGAAAATTACTTGAGCCCTGCCACCCCAGATCACAAGATATCATTAAGATAACATAGTACAGGCATTTTGAATTCTTGGAATGAGTTGTTGTCATTTTGGTTTTTTAATTCAACAGGGGTTGTTACATTGCATATTGTCAACTTCAGATTGGTTGTTCAGATTACCAGATACAAGCATGCAAACATGGTCAAAAAATAAAAAGAAGAAAAAAAATGTAAGCATTAACTGTTCCTTTCAATAGATGAGTAGAAAGCATCAGTACAATTATCCCAGCTATCCTGTGTATATATGTATATATTTTTCCCTTCCTTCTGTCTTTTCTCCTTTCCCTCATCCCAGTTGTTCCTTCCCTTTGAGCAGTTTCTTTCCCTTTCACAGTATCTACTACACCTTTCAGCTTTTATTTGCCCTTTCAGGTTATTACACTAGGGAGACAATATGATGTTTACACATGCGGGTCTGATTTATTTCACTTATAACTATATTTTCTAGTTGCACCCACTTATCTATCAAAGTCTTGAGTTCATCATCCTTTATAGCTGAGTAATACTCCACTGTGTAAAAATAACACATCTGTTTTATCCATTCCTCAGGTGATGGGCATTTGGGTTGTTTCCAAGATTTGGCTATGATAAATTGCACTGCTATAAATCTGTGTGGTTTTTTTTGTTGTTGTTCTTGTTTTCTTAAACTGAAATTATTTCTTTTTTATTTTAAAGAGAAAAAAACAATAAAAATGATACAGAATTTTAAAACAAGATGAGAGGACATTAACAATAGTTATTATATTGCATATTGTTATCTTCAAAGTAAGTGCTCAGATTACCAGATAGGCATGTAAAATTGATCAAATAATATAAATAATGACTGTTCCTTTCCATGAGCTAATAGAAATTAGTAGTGCAATTATCTTAGCTATTTTGGGGAGACTAGAAATCAAACTCAGGTTCTTCCACTTGAGAGGCAAGCATTGCACCACTGAGCTAAATTTCTGACCCATAATTTGTGTTTTCTTTTTATTTTTCCTTCATATATAAGAGAATATGACATTTTCTCTCGTTAGTTATGTAGAAAGTCTATGCAATTTTGTAATCTAAAACATATCCACCATTCATATAACAGTGCCACAAAGAATAAATTTTCATTTTAGTACATTCCATTTGTAAGACATTGGGTTGATTTACTTAACCATCAAAGCAGTGTTACTAGGGTCATTTAATTTGCACTCCAATTTGATCCAAGCAGAAATCCAAAGAATTTAGGTAACTTGTCTAAATTTCCATAGTCAACACAGGGGTGCATGGGAGTACTCACTTCGGGCTTTCTGCAAAGCTTAAACTGACAATTTTTCTACTCCTCCACAGTGTGCCCTAAGCATTTGATACCCTTTCAAAATTAAGTTACAAATTCATAGATGTACTATCTTCTTGAAGACAGATGTTTCTTTTCCACAAGTCTAATCTCTTAGAACTGACTGTGAAATTACTTATGTTGCTCATAGAACTGAGTATTTAGCCAAATGAGTGAGAGATACACATTTCTTTCTAGGGGTCTTCAGAGCATGGGAATCTAATTCTGCTCAAGTATGTCACTCTGGATTCTGATTCTTAATATCAGCTCTGACATACAACCCATAACACTTGGCTTTGGCTGTCTCCATGTTATCCGTGCAGAAAAAACTTTTTGCCAACTTCATTCCTCTGACTGGCACATACTCTTCCTATCTTAAAGCTTCTCTACTTCTCTTTCAGCAGAAGACAAGAAAGAAAAAGCATAACGTTTGAGTGGTCGGAGTCCGTGCCTGCCAAGGACTGTCCATTTCAGGAAATAATTCTTTCTCGTAAGCTACTGGAGGTTTTCCAAAGATATAAGGGTTGTTTTTGGATTCTGCTATATTTGCTAAATGTGCTGCCAGACCACCAGAAGGTAGAGTACAAGTTTGAGCTGAGAATAGTCATGGCTGGTTTTCAAGGGCAAACTGAAGGTATTTTTTTCAGGGGACGGGTAGCTAGAGACACTCGGTAGGCTTTGCTGGAAGTATGTGCTCAACATGACGTGATTTTCAGGCAGATAGTAGATGGGGAAGTTTCCAAGGGAGGATAGACAAGGTGAACAATATATCTGTATTTGCATCTTAATATCTATGAACATATCTGATTCACAGTAAGCCCTCAGTGGGAGCTGACTTTGATTAAACAGGTAGATTAGCTACTTTAACTGGGAAGCTGGATAATGAGCTCTGAGAAGTAAAAATCAGGTTATCTTCACCTCGTACTATCTGCAGGGTTTTAAAAGTGGCTAACCTCAACAAATTCTTTGCAAATGAAGCTAAAAAGAGGATGCACAAAAGAAGAATGGTCATACTGCCCCTAGGAGATCGGTGGTCACATACTGGCCTGCTCCAGTAACACAGAGCCGAGAGGTGCAGGATGTCCTTCACATAGACAGGAAACTGTCAAAAATCAATATTGTTATGAAAATTTCATTGATTTCAAGACAAAAGTAAACTTGCTGTTAGTTATACCACAGTTCAACTTGGTTTTCATCTTTTTTTCATCTTTTTGAGGCAGGGTATAGCTATGCAGTTCAGGCTGGCCTTGAGCTCACTTTGTAGCACATTCTGATCTTGAACTCTCCATGATCCTCCTGCCTCAGCCTCCCAAGTGCTGGGATTACATGCATGCGCAACCAAGCCCGGCTCACAGTTCAACTTGGGACATAAATTTGGAAAGGGATTTGATGTAGGAATACTAAATTAAATGAACCATGTTTATTTACAAAATAGGATGGTATGTCTGGTTTTAGATCCTCATATACTGTTTTCACACATAATGATGTGATTTTCTTACAACCTCTCTTGTCTTTACAAATATTTCTCAATATATTTAAAAATTAAGTAAAATTACTATATCATGCATTTTAATATTTTAATGAAATAGTAAGAAATAATAAAGTCCAGGTATAATTTTGATATTCAAAGTTGTTTGTGTGATGTATATTTGTGATTTATGTAATGATAAATGTGTAACATTTTCTCTATCTTCTGGTAAACTCATTTTTATGAGACATTATATATATATATATACACACATATTATACAGCACCATAAATTTCCACTAGTGAAGCACACTCATGCAATCAACAGTAAGATGCAGACAAGTATACCAGCACCACATGATCTTTCTCCTAGGCTTGCAGTGTCTAAACACTCCCAAAATGTACTACATACCTAACTTAGTTTGCACTTTAAAAAAATAAATTCATGCAGTATATAATATTTTCAGAATGCTGTTGTTTGTCTCTAGCTTAAGTAAACACGGTGTTTACAAAGTTTACATTTTTCTATGTGATTTTATACTGTTGATTTTTATTGTCACAGTTTTTATTCTTCTTAGGCTGAATAAGGCCACCCAGAAATCACAGCCTCCTAACCTCCCACACTGGTGGAGGTGTGTTACTGTATGTTACATGGGGAATTAAGGTTGCAGATGGAGTTAAGGTTGCTATTTAACTGACCTAGAGATGAGAACATTATTCTATATTGTCCAGTTTGACCCAGTGTAATAACAGTGACCCTTATAAGTGAGAAAGGAATCTGGAAGAGGAGGTCAGGTCTATGGATTTGAGGACATTATATACTGACTGCGAAGATGGAAGAGAAGAAAATGTATTGTCCCTTAAGGTCACTATAAAGAACACATCACTGCCCGGTGAGATCCATCTTTAATTTCTGACTACCATTACTGAATGATAATAAGCTTGTCTTGTATTAAGCCATTATCTTTGTAGTAGCTGATTATTATAAAAGAAGGAAATTAGTATCTTGAGTGTGAGTAATTCAAACAAAGGTACTTTACTTGGATCCAGGAGAAAATAAGAGTAAAGGGGATGGGTAAGAGATAAATCTTTTTTTCTTTTATAGAAGATGATGACTATTTTATTTTCTTCCACACAACAAGTAGCAGATGATTCTTTTGCAAATACTTTGCCTTGATTTCTGAGTAACATAGCATTTTTATAAATGAATGCAAATCTACTTCTGCTTCAGCCAAGAAATATATATGCATTGCTTTAAAGTGAAATGTGGACATGGATAAAATGAAGGTGCTTGTTTCTGTCTTTGTCCCAAATGAGCATTTTTGTTCATTTACTAAATATATATGCTTAAAGGTAAGGGAGAGGAGCCTTTCTGACTCAGAGACCCCCACATGTGTGGTAATATAGGATTTGCCTTTAAGGCCCTTTCTCCAGGATATATCCCAGAAAGTGTGTTAAAAATACTTTCTCTACTTAAGTTTAATTATAACTGTTTTCTCATGTTCCCATAAGAAACATTTCAGAAAGTGAAAATCTGGTGCATATGGAAATAGGAAATTCATAGGGGCTTCTGGGTACCTTGGTTCACAGTAATACAAGGAGCCTGTTTCATCTTGAATGCCAAAATTGCTCCAACAAATCTGGAGTTTTGTCACTGAGTGAAAAATTACAGTTAAATACCCAGAGCTGGGAATGACAGTGAGACACACAGGAAGTAACCAAAGAGGAAAGGTGCTTTTAAGACACAGGTAGCAAAATGGCTTGGCATTATGGCACTATTCTTCTTACAGGATAGGAGAGACTCACAGAATATATAATTACCCTTGTATAGTTCCAGCAACTGGATACTTGTGCCAAAGCATGGATACCAACTCCAGAAAGAGAAGCAGGTGAAGGGTTGATAGTATTCCTAGGCTCCCTGATCAGTACATTCTCCTGTAATTACCATCGTTCCCTCAAAAACAGCTTCATAAAGGGCTCCATTTTCTATCAAGTTTGATCTTTGCAAATGAGGTTCTAAGTATATAGCTGCTATTACTGTCTGCTGTTACTCCAGCAGAATATCGGGAGAAGGGAAGTACTATAGGAAGAAGTATAAAAATAACAGAAATAATAATAAACAATTTTTAATATCACATGATGCTTGATTTCCATTTTCCTCTATACCAAAGGGAAACTAGATCATTAAAAATGTAGGAAAGTTAACCAAGCCAAATTGCTATTTAATGAGTACTTACCATGTATCAGTATGCATGCTTGGTAAATGTATACTTAATTGTTTTACAAAACTGCTCTGACTTAGCATTATTATTCCATTTTGCAAGTGAGGATACAAGCTGGGAGGAGCTTACCTACTTGTTCAATGATAATGCTCCTGAATTATATAATTTGTCAAAGAACCAAACCCGAAAGCAGAAACTACTCTCACCCAGGCTTATCACCTTGATTTGAATCTGTCCTCATTTCATTACCACAACATACACCTTCAACCACTCTTATTTTCCTTCTTTCTGATAATTTATTGCATATTTTCCTTTTGTTTTTGTACCTAGATACCATGTTTAAATGTTTTTAAATATACCTTGAATTCCACTGACCACCAAGAAAAATGCCTACCACAAGTATTTGGTAGCAGAAGCTCACCAGGATAAAATAAATCTAATTTGTAAATGTGTAATCTTCAGACGGTCAAGCTATAGCTACTGTCCTGGTTTATTTTCTACTACAACTGAATAGCACATCCTGGGAAACTGATTAAGATTGGCATTTAGTCTATCTCATGGTTCTACAGAATGTGCAGTGCAAGGGTGGAGGGCTACTGCACCTGCTGAGAGACTTCTTGCCGGTGGAAAGTCTCTGCAGAGTCCCAAAGCAATGTAAAACATCACATACCAAGAAGGGATAAGCCTGCTTACTTGGATTTTTCTTCCTTCGCTTGCAAAGCCACTAATGCAGTCCTTGTTGCCCCACTCTCATGAACTAATCTAATTCTAATTACCCCTAAAATGCTCCTCCCATATGAATCAGTTACATACAAATTTTTTGTGGGGGGCCCTATTGAGACAGGACCTCTTTATGTAGCTTATGTTGGCGTCAAACCTGTTATGTAACCCAAGATGATCTCAGACTCAGTCTCATGCCTCAGCTTCCCCTAGGGCTGAAATTCCACGTTTATCACTATGCAGGTTAAATTTCAACAGAAGTTTTAGAGGGGACAAACACCCAGACACAGCAACAACATCACTATAATCACTAAAATTTTCCCTCTTTCAGCCTATGACCAAACATAGCAGTTAAGAAAACTAGACTTGAATTATGTTTCTCTTTCTAAAACTTAACCAGTGGGATGATCTTAGCCAGTATCCATAACCCCTGTTTTTCAGCTCTTTTATTCATTTAATGAGATTATTCATTTAATATCTCATTCATTTAATATCTGTCTAAAACGTTAGTGCAGAGTTGAAGTTGGTCAACACATGCGCTGTGTTTAGAAGGTGGTGCAAGTGAAACATACACCTAGTAAGACTGGAATACATAGAAGCGCTGTCACATGAGCACACATTTTCTTTGTTACATAATTTGAAATTTACAAAATGATTGCCAGAACCGTGTCATCTATCTAATATCTATCTGTCTCTCTATGTATCTATCAGTCTGTCAACTATCTATTCATCTATTATCTAGTATGTATGTATCTATCTATCTATTTATCTATCTATCTATCTATCTATCTTTTGAGTAAGTGCAAGCAGCAAAACTAATAGTGCACTACTTTCAATGTCAATCGCTCAAATAAGGGTTTGCTAATGTGTAACCACAGCACCGACCTGGTGGTTTCTCAGCTGGTAAGTTGTTATCCACATATTCCTTCCACCTTGTCCAGATTTCCTTCAAGTTTCACAAAGCTATCACTATCTTCTTTACTGTGAAAGGACTCGGAATATGAAATATGTACTTAGTTACCATACCTTTCCTGTTTCCCTCCATTTGGAATAGTTCCTCAGTATTTCCTTGAATTTTCATACCTGACTGCTCATTATTACTGGGCAGCTGTCATGGAGAAAAAACCTCATTCTGGGTCAATTTCTTCATAGATTTAGAGTTTGCTTCTTAAACCTCACCTTATGGAGCTTCTTAAACCTCCACCTATGGAGTATCATTTTCCTTATGGTATTTTATTAGGAGTGACTCAGTTTCTAAATGTTCTATTACTGACCATAATAAGCTCAGTCACTTGAATTAAAGCCTGTCTATCATGGTTCCCAGTGCATAGTTATTTTTCTTTTGCATTCAGGATATTTTAACTAAAGGGAGTGTGCTAAGGAAATAATTTGAGATTATATAAATATCACAGTCTATATCAAATAGTAGTATTCATGATTATACTTCACTGAATCATTGATTTCTTTGGTGGATGCCAAGTTGAGGTTTTCCAAATAACACCATTATTTCTAATTTTATTAGTTGGCATTCTATTGTAAAGAAGGACTATATTTATTATTTGTGTACTCATTTATATTGTTACACACTCATTATTTACTTCTGTGCTCAAACTGGTACAGATTTAAATGAAGGGACTTTAGCAATATTCTCCTACTGTATGACTAAACAATGGAAGAAATTATGGAAAATACTCTTTCTTATCCTTAACCACAAAAGAGGGTTACATAATCTGATTTTGTAATAAAAACCTCCCTGAACTAATTTCATTGCTGGCTTTATTGTTTGGTGACCTTAAGCTATTTATATACACGACATGGGTGTGAATGTGACTACTCTGGGATAAATATGATGAAACTATTTTAACCCTACATATGAGACACTATTTTTAAGCAATTATAAAATTAGTCAATGCTAACTTCTACTGGTTTATTATAGTTTTTGATATCACTAGGAATGAGAATGGAAAGATACAGTTTAGCTTTAGACAAGATGAATTAACAAACTAGTAAGTACTTTTGACATAGTTTCATGTTTCCTGGAAGACAATTGCTTCAGGTCTCTAAGGAGTCTTGTAAACAGCTATTAAGACATTTGTGATGGATTAGAAATATGCTTTAGGAGAATATTTGAAGAGTATTGTCCTGATACTGAAATATTCAATTACACAAACAATAATGATGACATGAGGATTATTTATCAGAAAGCAAAGTGGAAATTGGAATAATACTTGTCAAACTTACCTTGTGTCACAAAAGTGCCAGATTCAATCAGACTACTGAACTGGTACATTGGGCTCTAAGTTTAAGCATTAGATGTGCTTCATTGTGATTTCAAGACTTGCAGCAAAAGTGCAGAACTTGAGGTTCTACTCTGAACAAGGAAGCCAGACCTCTCCTCTCAGGAAGCAGGCAGAAAGCAGTTGATTCAACAACATAATTTTAAAAAGAAATGAAAACAATGGGACTATTCAGTTACACTTTGTCTTTGATATACACTTACAGAATCGCCCTTCTTCTCCAAACGTTTGTATTTTTATATGTCCCTCTTTGGAGGTACTTTATGACAAAAAGACAGAGATTTGTCATGCAATAAAAGACGTAGGATGATGAGCTAAAAGGGGGATTCAGGAAACTGGGATCCAGCTTCCAGATTTGCACGATTGAAACAGAGTCACTTGGGGCAGCTTATTTGATTTTTCTGGAATCGGTTACAGTGTTTGCTGAGTGAAATCACAAAGATCCAAGATGGACAGTAACTGTCAGGTTTGTTGTTGTTGTTGCTGTTTTTTTTAACATTGGGTAGTGCCTCTCCAGAAAACCTTTTGCAGAGCAAAGTTTGAGTCCACCCAGTGATTCAGTGAGGGATTAGCGATGCCTGTCATGATCATAGATGGAACAGTGTACACCTTACCTCAGACATATTTGTCTTCCCAGATTTAGTATTCAAAACATGTGTATTGAGCTTCATCTTACTTTGGAATAAAACAATTTGCTGTAGATTTAGAGAGAAAACTTGGCCAAAGAAATGGCAACAATTGCATATTTCCCTTTTGCACATCAGACTATAAATTCCACATGAGCAGAAAATGTCTTTTTTGGCTTGACATTGCACTAGACCCTAGACAATTCTTAATACATACTTAGTATTTAATAAACATACTGTAAAACCACCAAATTGCTCAACACTGCTTCCAAAGGAACCTGTACCAGACTTTATTTCACACTGGCTTTCCCGGACAATGGCAGGAAATAAACTAGTTTGTAAGTCTAGAGTGAATTTTAGGGCAAACACACAAATAAATCAACACAACAAAATGTAAGGCAGCTTTATAAAATTGATGCCTCTGGACTGATCATGTAGAGTAAATCATACATAAACCAAAAAGGGGAGGGGGAGTAAAAAGAGTCCAGCGATGTGTTTATATTTCAATATTGTAGCAGTTTCTCACGTCTGGTGTGACAAGTCCATTCATTTGTTTAGCACCCTGACTTCATAACAGGGAATATTTTCCATCACCGCATCTCAGCTCATTTTAGTCCTCTCCCCATAGCGCAGGGTCACAAAGATGACACATCTAGTGGGTAAGTTTACAAAGGTAGAGAAAAAGACATTGTGATCATGTCAGCCTGTCAAATGTCTGGCTCAAAAGAACAAAAGACAATCTGGCCAGCCATACCTGACCCCTTTCACCCTTAGGAAGAAACGTTCCTGGTTGTTGGCTATTATTATTAAAACCATAAAGATGAGCATCTCGCATTTACTGAGGACTTATGATGTGTAAGGGTCTTTGCATTTTTACTCTAATCACCATAACAGTTCTTTCTGAAATAACTTCAAACTGCAGTCTGTAGGCCCCCAAGTGCATGTGTCTATATTCACAAAGGCCCTCCAATCCCTTATATCATGTGCGGACTTCTATTACAGGGCATTAGTTTTACATTAAGAGCTATCAGGATCCTGTGGATGACCCCATTATAACCACCTTCTGCCGCTCGCATCAGAACCTGCAGGAGTCTGATGTGATCATAGGCAAAGTGTCTGTCTTTAACAACCAGGAAAGTATCTTTTACACTGAGGGGCTTTGACATCGGGGTGCCCACAGATTTCCTCTTGATAGTCCTTATGTTTTCCTATTTGAAAGAAATTATTGTAAAGGACATTGTTTTTGGAGTCAAATAGGTCAAATTTTTTTAATCTATGTGACTCTGATAAAAAAAAAAAACTGTTGTTGTTTCTGTTTCTATGAAATGGGGCTACTAATTGCCATAGAAAACTATAGTGAAAAACTCAATATACGACATAACACAGAATGTCATCCATGTAGGGTTATTATTCAATAAATTATCAAAGACTATAAAATTATATTAATTGGATCCATATTGTATAACACAAACTCTATGTTACAGTAAAAGCAATAGCTTATGGACAAGGGTTCCAGATGATGCTGATACTTATTTAAATGAATAAAATTATGAGTGTACAAAACAGAGGGCATTAACTTGTCATTTGCTTAAATTCAGTTAGAGATAAGGTAATAGGAAAGACTGCATGGATGACCTCTGACCACCAGTCAATTATATTCAGTGATTCTAATGAAGATTTGAAGATTCCATACATTTACTCAGATTTTAGTTGATTAGCTTGAGCAACATCTGCACTTTCAGAAATAACCTTTCCATCTTTTCATTAAGGGCGTTATACTAATTATGATGCAGGTTTATCACATGCTTAAAGAACTCGGTGGTGAAAGCTCATAAATTATTTATTAAGAAATACATAAGCTTTGCAAATATTAAAATGTTGGCTTACAGCATTAAAATATATTTATAGGAGCTCAATGTCTTTGATGATATCAAAATGATTTCAGAGTTCCTTACTGGGACTATCCCCACACTGTGATTTTATTGTTACAAATCACTAAAAGTAAACTTTGGTCTTTTACAATCATTTCATGATCCCATTATGATTTGTAGGCTTTGAATATTTTACAGCATAAACTCCACCTTCATTAGCAGATGCTAGTGATTGACTGCTGCAATTCCAAAATGCACTTTCACTGATTTGGAAAATGTCCTACAGTAATACTTACTGAAAACATTAACAATAATACTCTTCATTACATTTTGACAAAGTATTGGCTCATGAAAACAAATTCAACTGAGTGAAGAGGTACTGGAAAATAAATTTATGTATTAGGGCAGTGGCTTACAGCAATATGTTGGGAGCATGACAGCAATGAAGCATAGAACAGAGGGTAATTTTTGCCTGATATTCTTTGTCCACCCTGTCTATGAATGCATAAAGAAAGGAGAAAATCAATGTAATAACAAAGAATAACGTACAAAAATTATTTAAAAAGTCACCATGTCACTTAAAAAGTTCCCTATGTCATTTTAAAAACTTACTATTTGCATTAAACCACCTTCAATAAAAGGGGGTTTTTACTGATTAATATAACTGAAATTTCAGCAGAAAGTCTCACTTGCATCACAGGTAGAGGAGCTTGGGAAATTTTACCAGTGTCACTTGTGACTGATTTGCATATGCATCAACATTTTCAATGAGTAACTGGATAGGTTGTGATAGGTATATGAAAAAGTAGCTACAGTGTAATGTTAATGTTTGACTGTAGATACCAGGAAATCAGGTGATCACCATAAAAATAGTTACTTGGTGTTTTTATTATTTTCTTTAAAATTAAAAAAATAATTCTATTGCCATATATATTTGTATATATATAAATATATATAAATTTTCATAATAAAATATGTGAAAAATGTTATCAGGACCTGGTTTCTCCCACTTGGCTTGCCTTAGTGTGTCAAAAATATTTCTAGTACAACTAACCTAATTACTTTCATATAATAGTGCAGAAACTCTAAGGATTGTTTTCATCAAATTCGAAGAAAAGTTTCCACAAATTTCACTCACCGTCGTTGGCTGCCATGTACAGATCTGAACCAATCACTGAAGTTATGAGGTCTGCAGTGCTCTAACAGGATGGAACTGAGTCCCGTGTTCCACTTCTGGATAAAGGATGAGGCTTGTTCCAGAACAGGTGATTGAGAATTGAGGAGAGGGAGGTGTTAATCCAAAAGCAGGGTCCAGAGTGGCTCGGTGGTTTAAATCAAATTCCTAGACCATCACTGTAGGTATTGTGTAGAGCACTGTACTAATGATAAAGCCTAATTCCTGATATTAGACCTAAAATATCTGTCTAGTGACAAAAAATATTTGTCCTCTCAGTAGGTTTTGTAATATAATGCTAATCAATGTATTCATAAGCAATATTCATTTTTGGAAGGCAGTAGTGCTCCAAGAGCAACTGCTATAGATGAAATGAAAACAAGAGTATTCTGAGATGCTTATGTATAAATGCTGGCCATGAAACGGTAGGAAGAAACCACTGAAATACTATAGTCTATATGATGAATAAAATCATGTTTAACCATCTTTATCTCAGGTGTTGTTCACACTGAATATTTGTCTTACCTGTTTCAGAGGTAAGGTGTGCCTCCCAAGTATAACCCATGTGGGTGAAAGTGTGTTAGACCAATCTGCTAGGATGAAAGTTTCTTTTGAAAAATCATAGATGGATGATTCCTGTGTTTGTGGAAAGGCATGACTCAATCTTTGGTATCAGGTACCAAAAAATATTTTTAATAACTTCTAATCTCAGTTTCTCAGGATAAATGTGGTTAACATTTTTAAATTCTAGTTAACAATAATTTATTTCATATTTTAAAAAAGCTATAAAAAGGATATTTGCAAGCTTCCGTTTTTTTTGGTGGTTAACTTTTGATGGAAGATATATACATTAGTGCAAATCCAAAGATTCATCTTGGATAAGTAAAATCAATATCTTAATTTTAATTTGAGGCACAGATGACTATTAAATATTAAGTAAATATTTGTGCATAAACATGATATAGGAGTCTAAAATGGAATATGGAGAGAGAGAGAGAGGAGAAAGAGAGAGAGAAAGAGAGACTGAAAAAAAAGAGACTGAAAAAAGAAAAAAAAGAGACTGAAATTTTAAAGCACAACCTGTGAAGAACTACCTTGCTGAATTTCTATTAGACAGTGAAGAAGTTATCTCCCCATGTAATCCTCTACAAATGTCCTGTAACTATATCAGGACAAATAATGTTATTTCCACTTTGCAAATGAGAAAACAAAAGTTTTGCATGAGGAAGCATCTTGCTGATGTCTACTACATAGTATATAATACAGTTGCTCTTAAACAAAAGTATTAATAATGTTGGGGGTCAAGAGAGCATGAACTTAGATTGTAGATATTTTAGTTTAAAAAAACCCCTCCTTGTTTTTAATACATTTATTTTATCTTCTTTGACTCTAAAAGAGAAATGAGTAGTAAGAAGAGACCAATGAGACTTTTATTTTTTTCCTTTTGCATCTACTCCCTCAGAAAAGCACTTTAACCCAATGTTATCACGAGCGTTAGCAATGTAGCATCCACTGACAATAAAATTTTTCAATTTATTATGACAAATCTGTGCTTTTGACTGAGAATTTTGAATATGATATTTCATGGATCAAAGAAATCTTCCAGATGAGCAGTGTGAGATAGACAAGGAGGACACAGTATTTTAGTCACTCCCTCCATTGATACAAGTCAGGCATCAATATCTTTGAAATGCTTGCTGCTGTGCATGGCTTGGTCTCACCTCCACATAAGTGCTCCTTTTCTTCATGCTCTGTTCAGTTCTTAGTTCAGCTAGAATCTTTCTCCCCCTAGAAATAGACATCAATGTATTTGGTGACAGATTTTTAGCCACAGAATCGTAGTTGGAATACATTCTCAGGTAGGCCAAAGGAAAAAGAGGTAGTCCTGCCAGTTGATAGATTTCTCCAAATTGTACAAGTAACCTGGCTGTGAGTGAACTCTTCGCAGATAACCTTAGAATTAGAGTTAGGATGCAACCTTCAGGCAAAATGTAGAGAAACAACCCTTGCTTTTGTTCTTAATTTTCCACATTCTGCAGCAATGAGCTTGCTCAGCTGTTCTGATTCAGATGAGTTTTAACTAAAGTCCTTTTATATATGTAGAGAGTGGAAGAGCAGATGGCACTTTTTCCAGAATGTCTTAGCCAAGATTCCACTCTAGAAATTCAGGCAATCCTTGTTCATCAGCCTTGAGAAAAATTGGTATAGTTCATCTGATTTGATCTTCTACAGACTAGCATTATTCTAACTTAGAAGAAGCTTAGAGCAAGAATGTATTCTTCATTTCAGATAAGGGTTTCACCTTTTCACCAGGTTTTTAAAATACTTTATAGCCTATGCTAATAGAAGTCACCTAACCAAATACTTTAACTATGTCCATTTTATTTCCTTCTCAGCTTCACTATTTATCTTTAAAAGGAAAGAATTTTTTAAAGTATAAAATTAGACTCTAACTCATGACCTTAATGATTATGTGAATTGAAGCAAATACTGATATTTCGTCAAAATCTTTAAAACTAGAGGATAAGAATTGTTATGTGTACATCAAACAAATACTTCTACTTCTCCTTCTTTATCCATAGCAGACATTATGCACACACTTCAATCTTTCTGTTGTTAGTACTCAGAGACGCACAGCTCTTCAATCCATCTTAATTTGTGGACGTTGACATGCTAGGTAAAATATAAATAAATCTCTAGTACTTGGCAATGTTAAATGTCATCTTCATAGTTCATATAGTAGATTTGAAAGTGTACCTGACTTGTACTTACTGGAGTGACTAAAATATGTCATTGTGTGTTCTGCTAATTTTATATAATGTATTTCGGTTTTCCATTCCTGAGGTGAGTGTTTAAGGTACAAAAAATTATTAGGATAGCTTCTTCCCTGAATATCTAGTTTTAACGTACATTGGTTTAAACAATATGTTTTCTTTTTTTTTTTTTTTTTTTTTTTTGGTTTTTCTCCGGTACCGGGATAAACAATATGTTTTCATAAGGATAGAAGCATACTTAAGTTTATTCTTTAAGCTCACATGAGAAAAGTCCTTAATTATCAGATTTTCAAAGTATATATTTACTCTCAGGAAGGTTTTCACAAAGACAGGTGTGAAGTCACATCTGCTTCTCAAACAGATACTCTTGGCCTCACCTCTGATCTCAGGTATGACTGAAGTAGACACTTTCGTGCTTCCTGTACTTTTCTTCCTGTTAGTAATCTTACACTGCAAGTACTGTGGCTGCACACCTTCATTTCCTGCTCCAAGTCTTGCTTCTTGTAGCTGACCTCTGCAGGATTTTGAAAGAGTAGTTAATTTCCCTAGGGCATCTTTTGACCAATGATGAGAAGGAAGCGATGTAGGAGGACACAGCTTACTGGGTAAATGCCTCTATATCCTGTACTTGAAAAAGAAAATTCCAAGAGGTATTTTGTATGCTTCTCCAGAGGTCCTGGTGTTATTAAGCTCTCATTGATCACAGAAACAACCTCAATAATCAATGTACTCTTTCATTGACTCTTCTTTTTTCTGCCTCACTTTCCCTCCATCTTACTCCTGAACCCTCGGATTTTCTCAAATTGAACATCCTGCTTCCGAGTCCTTGTCTCCAGCGTTAAGAAGAACCAACATAATTTAATAATTGTCTTATGTGGCTCTCAAAACAAGATACAATATTCAGTTTCAAAAAAACAATGTAATAGGTAGTGCCAGACTATTCTGTCCTTTCCAGAAATCACAGGTTTGAATAATTTCATTCTCTTTTCATCACTTTGATCAATGTTGTATTTTCATAATGAAACAAATACTTATAGTCAAAAATCTTTAAAATCTAGTATAGCCTCTTTTATACTGTTAATGATTCATAATAATTTTTAAAATATTACATTTAAGTACAAACTGTGGATATATATATATATATTATACCAATATATATACAAATATTATATATATACTAATATTTCAATATTCACAGTGTTCACTTTCCACCCCATCTGGGCAGAGAACATTTTAAGTATTTGCTGAATGTTTATCTAAACTCCCATTGTATGAGGACAGACACCCAGCTCTATGCAAAGCGGAGTGAGCAAAGGACTTGCACTAAGCAAGGTTTGTGCTGTTGTGCTGGGGTTGTGGAGGGTGATACACAATGACGTCTGGACAGGAACTGAGCAAAGAACAGGGTCTAGCAATGGATGCAAAAGAAGAATATCACTAACAAAGGAACGTTATCCCAGGCTATCTTAACCAGCAGTGGGACCTCTGGTTTTTGGCGCAGGTGGTAAGGAGGAGGAGTGTAACTTTGGAGACAAGATCCCTTACCATGAGAGAGGCCTGCATTTGTCTATATGAAAATTCATCAGTGGTCCACATGGAGGCTCACACATCTTGGCGTTACTGAGGTTCCAGGACCTGCTTGTATTTGAAGAAACACCAGGACTCGACTGTTCCTGCCATTCCAGCTCATAGCAACTTCTACTCCTTTTCCTCTGAACTCTTTTTTTTTTTTTTTTTTTTTTTGGTTTTTCTCTGGTACCGGGAACCGAACCCACGACCTTGCGCTTGCCAGGCAGGCACTTTGCCGCTGAGCTAAATCCCCAGCCCCTCCTCTGAACTCTTAATTCACATCATCCAATGCTGAAGATCATCACCCTACTTTACTACAATTGCAAGATTGTAGGGCATGAAATTGGTCAATGTTTTTAGTAATAGACTGTAGAGATGGGATGTTCTTTAAAGCCTAAACAAGAAGTTAAAGGTCAAGGCTGTTTTATATTTATGCCAACTAAGTGAAATCATGTTTGTAACATCTTATATTAATCTTGGAGTCTTAAAAACCCTCATGAAATGGAAATAATGAAAAATTTCCCTAAAAAACCACAGATATGGCTAGAAGTTTTTATGATTAAATTTCATCTTTGAATTTATTCTTCAAGTCCAAGGGAATTGGTTGAATATTGTTACCCTTAGAACATAACACATTGGCTTAAAGATAGGACTTTCCCTTTTTTCAGTATTGGAGATTGAACCAATGGTCTTCACATAGAACTACACTCCAGCCTTTTTTTTCCACTTTACTTTGATACAGGATAGCATTACATTAGTAAGTTTTCTGGGCTTGGCTTGAATTTGCAATCCTCCTGCCTCACCTTCCCAGAGTGCTAGAAATACTGCCATGTACCACCATAGTTTGGCAGAATACTCTTTTCTGTTTCCTACAGAGAACTATGTGTTTGCTTTATCAAAATAAATTACACACACACACGCACACACACACACACACACACACACACACACAGATTAGTGTCGTATAGATAAACAGTCAATAGTCAAATTATATTTGTAGTAGAATCAGAGTATTAAAAGGTAAGTATGATTAGCTGAAACTCATTTAATGACTGTAAAACATCGAAAGAATCACTTGTTTGTGATGAGTTTAGAGCAATTTGCTTAAGCCTTGAAAAAGATCAATTTAAAATTTGAAGGTCAAGAAAATGAGATAAAGGGTCCAACAGTTCTGTTAGCTGATGGATTTCAGGATGAATACATCTATGTCTGCCTTCCTCCTCATTTTTTCTGCCTTCAATCCTACTACCAAACTTGTCAATTTATAATAGATCTAAATGCGATGTAAACTCAAAATAGCATAACAATTGGACAGCAAGGACTAATTTACTTCACCTCTGTCTCCATATTTGGATTAAGCTCAAATGTACTCTGGGCACCCAGAATGCCAAGAATAATGCCCTGAAATTGAAATTCAACCCAAGATCAGCCCTTAGCAAAATGTGAGTTTGCCAGGGTATGGTTCTGGCTCATGAAAAAGCTGTCAAGATGGAGGTCATTTGGACAGATGCTTGATGGTGTTCAACCAGTAGGTGATGGGAAGAAACCCAGAAGAGATGGCAAAAGTGAACATAGTAACAGAAGCCAACCAGAGTAAACAAAACAGAAGGCTCTTGTTACAACTTTATAATAGTTATAAGTGAGCTTGTAGGGTTGCATTTCTCTTTTGTGATAAGACAGATTCTTGAGAGCAACAGAAATGTTTAGGGATCTGAAATATAGTTAATGTAGTAAATAGAGTAAAATCGTCATATTTGTTAGAGGAGAATATGAAACACAAATGGAACATAGTGAATAAATGAATGGTAAAATTTATTTCAAGGATACAATCTTCAAATTCTCCCAGTTCATCTCCTTCTGCTCAGTGCAAGTATCATCTTTTGAAGATTGTAAGCATTTACAGTCTATGATTATTTTACTTTTTAATTTCTCATCAGCTGTTATTTTTACCTGCATGTGTTTGCATCATACCATGATCATATTCCTTATGAGGAGGTGGTGCATGGACACAACACATTTTCAATCTTTTCTTTGTGCTCATTCCCTCTTCTCCTTTCCTCCTTCCTGCTCTTGGTCCCTTCTCATTTGAAAAAGCTTTAGGTCTCTATTTCTAATCATCCACCTCTTATTTTGCCCTTTATTTATATTTTGTGTTTCTCATATAAGAGAAACCATGCACTATTTAACCTTGTGTGTCTGAACTATTTCACTTAACGTTATGATCTCAAGGTGCCTCCATTTTCCTGCAATGACTCAAGTGTATCCTTCTTCACGGCAGAGTTGTACTCCATTGTGTATAAACACCCTATTTTCTTTCACCATTCATCTGATGATGGACATATAGGCCACTTCCAAAATTGTAGTATTATGATTCATGCTGCTATAAACTTGCACATGCATGTATTACTGTAATGTGATGTTTTTAACTCCTTCAGGAAGATATCTAAAAAGGAAATAGTTGAATCAAGTGAAATTTCTAGTTTTTGCTTTTTGAGGAATCTCCATACTGATTTCCATAGTGATTGGACAAGTTTACATTTCCAACAACTTTCTGTAATTGTTAGGTACAGTAACCAAAGAGCTATTTTTCTTCAAAGAATTAAATACAAAAATTAATGTAGATTAGAAATCTGAGCAGTCTAAAAGGCATTAAAACATGGTCCAGTGAATATTTTAAGATTAAAATTTTTAACAGGAGTGGCAAAATATGAAAGATGCATAGTGGCAAATATTTACTAAAATATATAGTTTTATATTATCAAGTAAACCCACAATTATAATTTCTTATCCAATCACGACAACTTTCACAAATACGTCAAAGCATTTAAAAAATACAACACATTAATGACATTTTTGTTTGTTTTTGGTTATGGTTAATTTTTAACAATTTTTTGGAAAGATCCAAAGACCATTAAATACATTTAGCAATGTATTTAAAAGGTATCTCACTGTAGTGGTATTGACACTTCAAAAGATGTCTTACCTTGAAAATATAGCTTTCTTGGCACTTAAGTCCTTCAAACTCAACTGAAGTTATGTAATCTTTTAAAAACCATGCAACATTTTTAAAATAATTTTGGCTGGAATACAAGAGATGCCAAATCACACTTTTTTTCCAAAATCATCTTCCCTATCCTATCCATCTTTTAGATATGAAAGAAGGTTGGTAGCAACAAGGAATTGATGTTGTAGACAGAAGATGAAATTTTTAACATTATCACATGAATGGGTCTGGAGATCAAAAACAGACCTTCAATTTTGAGAAATTTTGTCTAAAAAAGCACACAGGAATAGATCCTAGCCTTAAAGGTCCTCTTTAGGGAGACAATGTTACTCGTATAGACTTTGAGATGAAAGTAGGAATAATGCAAATATATCTTAAATTTCTGGTGAATAACACAGAAGAATTAGGTTAGAAAAGTAAGATTATTCAGGGTGATCATTTGGTAAAATATCACCAAACTAAGATGCCGTATGATTAGGTTTCCTAAAAAGTACTAGCAACAAAGCTAGGACAACCCTTACAAAGAGTTACATGTGTGGGGTGTACTAGAAGAATTTTTGAGTAGAGGAATCTTCAGCACTATACAGTTGTTAAGCATACTCGATTAATTTTTCTGCATTGTAAGTCAAGGGAATAAAAGTTCCAGCTAACTAAATCTTCAAAATAATTCTGTGGGTTATGCAAGGTAAAACCATTTAAGAGTTATGAAAACTGACTCTCCAGTAATATTTTTGAAAAGATAAGAGGAGACATGGTAGAATATGAATTAAATCATTCTATCCAGTCATGATGTAATCTTGGTTATGTTGATTGCTCTTTCTAGGTTTCACTGTTTCCACTGTATATGAAAGAAAAGTAAAATTCACATCCCTTAAAATTTTCAGGCTGAATTACCATAACACATTCCTATTGGCTTGAACCACTGGTGGTGCCTGCACGACTGTCCTTCCCAGTGCAGTACAGCAGGTACAACAAGTAGCTCAGTCATTCTACAAGTAGTTCAGTCATTCACGGGACGTTCATACCTGTATCATGGGTGCTTTAAGCCACCCAATAGGAAGACATATGAATCATGGCCTCCTGTGAATGTATTAAATGAGTTTTAAGATTAAATGAGATTTACCATCAAGAGAAGGAACATGTGCAGAAAAAAGAAAGAAAAACAAGAAACAATTCAAAATCAATAATTTTGCCCCTCTATTAATTGATTACAACTGCATATTCCATGCATAATAAGTACTTTACAACTTTAATTACATTTTTTTTCTTAAAGCAAATCCATACAGAGATGCTGGAAATGAAATAAAGACCACACAACACAAGTTTTCTCCACCCCCTGCTGCATACTTCCTTTATTCCTGACCTTGCTCTCAGATTGCACATTTCTCATGGTGGCAGCAAAAGAAGCAGGACTAGCCATTAGTCAGTGAACAGTACAGTCCCCTCAAGGATTTGGCAGCACCAACTGGAAGCACAAATAATCACATGCAACCTGCTCCCTCGGGTAGAGAATCATGTCCTTGGTCAATGAGGTGAGAACAGAACAAAAGGTGATGAGTTCAGTATCTTGACACTTCCCATTTTATTTTCTCTCTGTTCTAATGTGAAGCTCAGTTAAGATCATATGATATGCTTTAGAAATTAGTTTGCAGTTAAAATTATAAGTGCCAACCATTTTAATATTGAATTAGGTCGATATCATTTACTTACTCATCCATCCATTCATTTAAAACAGTATGTACTGAGTAATTTTCTGCATGTCAAATTCAATGACATTCATAAAGGATGGACATATAAGTATTCTGGATCCCGAAGAGGTCATTCTATAGAAGAGCATATAATTAAGCAAACACTATTCCACTTTAACAAATATTTTTTATATGGCTAATACATGATAGTCAGATAGTGTATTGGCTGCTGAGGATTACAAGCTCCAAACACAGAGTTTTATAAAATTGAGTGTGTTGGCACATGCCTGTAATCCCATCATTTTGGAAGCTAAGGCAAAAGGATGGCCCAAGTTCAAGGTCAGCCTGTGCAATGTCATGAGTTTGAGGCCGCCCTGAACTACATCTTGAGACCCTACCCAAAAATCCAACCAACCAAGCAACAACAAACAAACCACAAACATATTAAGAGTGTTTTAGAATCTAAAGAATGGATTTGTATATAGTTAAAACCACAAATCTATACTGGTTCTTAATTTTCAAACTCATTCTTATTTTATGACCTTTGCAATTGAAACCTCCTCTATCTGGGATAGTACTCATCAGTTCTGAACGTGGAGGATGGCTCTTTTCTTATACTCAGGTCCCAGGACTGCTGATCTGTTGTCTGCAAAGAAGTGTGCAGGCCACTTTCATGTTTATTTATCTGTTTGTGTATTGGTGTACCACTCTGAGAGGAGGGAATGTATCTTTTTCATCATTTAACCACCAATATATAAAACAACTCCTAGTATATAAAGTTTTCCCTTCAAGTATCTGCTATTGAATAGATGAATGAATAAATAAATGATGCTATGAGGAAATAAAAGGGAACATCTTATCCTACCTTTAAAGAAAAGATTTCATGGAAAGTAGATTCAGTGGTCTACTATGAAAAAAAAGTATATTAAACTAAAATTTGGATTAGAAAAGGGTATTTCCAGACTGCACTAAAACAGTATTAAGTGGCATAAACTTAGAAATAAATGTTGCCTGCCTGGCATGTGCAAAGTCCTGAGTTCAATTTCCAGCATGAAAAATAAAAGAGAAGAAAGAAAGAAAGAGAGAGAGAGTGTCATAACTTCCAGGAACTCCAATGTGCCAGCCATCACTGGAGACGTGTGTGTATATATATATTGGGGCTACAAAGAAACTGCTATTGAATAGATGAATGAATGGATGAATTGAATAGATGAATGAATTTTTGTTTTGTTGTTGCTTGGTGGGTAGCAAAGGTCATGAACACACAGATTTACTAAGGAACTTAAGCATTATTCTGAGATGGACAGGCAGACACCAAATCATTTTAAGTGAAACAGCACAAACACAAGGCTTGCATTTTACAACAGTTAATTTAAATATATGTGAAAACCTCTAAATATGAAAGCTGAAAAGTTGATGTTATGGTTTAGATTTAAATGTGTTCATTTAGCTCTCCCAAAGACATGTGTTCAGACGCAGGGCTTTGGAAGGATGATTTGATCATGGGGCACTATACTCATCAGTAGATTAATCCATTGATAAGTTCATAACTTAATATGCTGCCAGGAAGTGGGTCCTGGTCAGAGGCAGTGGATCACTCAAGGTATGACCTGGAAGGGTTTGTTCTTTTACCTGGTTCCTCTTTTTTCTCTCTGATTCCTGGCTGCTATGGATTGGGCAGCTTTCTTCCATCAAGTCCCTCTACCATGTGGTTTCTGTCTTGGAATAAACTGACCAAGACTGCACCCTCTGGAACCACGAGCCCAATTGAACTTTACACTGTGGATATCAGGTACTTTGTTCAGTATAGGAATACTGACTAATACTGTTGATTTTAAGATTTCCTAAGCAATCTGAGGGTGTGACGCTTAGGAAATGACTTAGCACTCTGGCATAGCAGTTCTATGAAAACTTTGAGTTCAAAAGTCATTAAAAGTGTTGAAAAGGTAACAGATGGTATGTATTTGATTGTGGAAGTGAGAGAGAATAGTGCTCTCTAGGATTTGACCTGCAGTACCTGTGTAGTGTATGTACTGTGCAAGACTATTAACCAAGAGTTTAGAACAGATTGAGGAAAATGTGCTAGGGCTGAGGCAAAGAAAATAATAATAATAATAATTTGATGCTAACTTGCCTTTGCAGCAGCCCTTGGATATGTAAAAGAAGCTAGCTAGCACCAAAGTATAAAACCAGGCACTCCAAAAAGTTAATGATTCAAACTGAATATTTTAAGAAACAATCTTGGATGAAATGATTCAGTGTACCTATTCAAAAGCAAAATAGATTCTGTTAAACGCATCAGGCCTCAACCTATTCTTTAGGTATAATGGCAGAATATTAACGTTTTCCAAGGATTTTGTAATGTAAATTTATCACTATTAATCACTAGCTCTACCAGCTAGTTCAACTTATCTGATTCTCAAGTAAATACCTGAGCACAGAGTTTATTTCCATGTCAATAATAATTACCTGGAGAACTGGCTGAATGAATATGCACATAGTGAGTAGAAACAAACAGCAGTATTTCCAATAACAGGTATATCTGGGTTTGCATTGGGATTCACTGTCTCTTACTAATGTGTCTGCATGGACAAGTTGCACTGTTCTGAGCATATCTTCCTCCTAGCATAAAAAGGACCACAGTGAATTCACAAGGTTACTGTGAGAATTTATGATAACATGCTGTACAGAGGGCGTGATGCAGAACAACATAGTCAACAATCATACTTACTGTCAGAACCATAGTGCAGCTAAAACCAGGATTTTCCTCAGTGTAATAAAAGCTCATGGCACCCAGCAATAACATGGGTTCTGAATTTCTACCCTAGATCTTTCAGTAGGAGGCCCCTTTCCCTTTTGCAAGGAAATGTCAGAATGAAAAGGCTGGAATGAGTTTTATTTTCCTGTTCCTGTGCCATAGGAATGCTGTAATGTTATCAGCTGAGATAACACTGCTTGTAAATAGCTCTGAGTGAATTTGGTTGGCAAAATCAGAGGAAAAGATTGACAGGATCTTAAACAGCAGTAGGCAGGGAGGTCGTAGCTGGAGTATCGACAGCGACTGATTTCGTGAGTAATGGAGAGGGTTATATGATTAAGTTTCCCGAAGCGTGCAGTGCCTGCCGTGTGCACTTGCTGCCGATCGCCACCCTTCTGCGTTGTGAACCGGCCTCACTGGTTTTCAGGCAGGATCAATAGGATTAGAGGACTTAGGCAGAAAGCTTGCCTGTGGCTCCTTGTTGAGGGTGTGGGGTGCCTTACAGCTCTCCTCTCAGGTGTTTTGCACCATGCCATGTATTAATCACATAAAAGCCATCCCTGATTCTATTTTGTAACTACTTTACCCCAATGCTTTTTTTTTTCAAACTTTAGATTTAGATTTTATTTTTAAACTAGAGATTTACAGAAATAAGAAAATGACCAAGACCTCAACCAATATAGCTAGCCCTAACTAAACATTCTAGAAAGTATAGGAAGCATGTGACTTCCAGTAGGGACTTTGGAAGAAGCTGTGTGCATGGTGGGAATGTTACTCTGTATTTCTAACTCTGGGAGAGTTGTCATCTAGTAAACGATCTTCCTATACTAACTTTTCCCTCTAGACTATTAGCATGTCTGGGAAAGAAGCTGTATTCTATTAAACTTTGTAAATCTTGTGTCTAATTACATATATATGTATATTTGGAGAACAAGAGAGAATCCAGCAGTAGGGGTTCAATGAGCATTTGAAGATTTTTTTTTTTACCATGTGCTAAGTAATATAAATGTAATTACCTTAATTTATTCATTTGAAAATCAAGGATGACCTTGATTGATGGAATAAAGGGTTGATGTGAAGATTAAGTAAGGTTCATAGAGGTGCATGAGCATGAGCCAATACACAGGAAGTAAGTAGCGAAGCCAGTTTTCAAATATACATCTTTCTGAATTCTAAGCCTGGACAACTGGCCACTTTCTTCTAGCCCTTCTGGAAATAATATACTCTGTAAGTTAGATACATTACCTATGCAAATACCGAGACAAATATCTATCTGTCTGCATATGTAAAACCTCCTTTTAGAATATTTGAATAGATACATACTCCACTGTGAAAACTAATTTGCTTATTTCTAAATTAGGTTAGTAGCCACGGCTCTGCATACAGAAGAAGTTAAATGACTTGTCCAGGGTCAAGTGAATAAAGCAGCTAAAGCAATTCAAGTGACACAGAATAAATTTAAATTATTCCAATAACTCCAAGTTACGTCTTTTCTACCTTGGGAAAAGCTATCTTCATGTAAAAATAGCTCTATTAGCAAACAGGGGTGTGCCACAGACAAAGTAGCACCCTTCTTTTTCCCTGTATATCTGAAGTGTCATAGGCTGGGCTGATAGCTTTCATACCATTGCCTCCCCAGATATTCCACATGCTGCAGCCCAGCTGCCTCCACTTGCTTTGGATGCTTGCTGAGCTTTCTGCTGACTTCCTAAGTGCCTGGCAGTAATCACAGGTGGAGAGAGTAAAATTATTTTTTAAACTCATACACCTGTATAAATTATCTTAAAACTTCAAAGAGGAAGAAAAGAACATTCACGTATTGCTAATCCGGCACACAATTCTTCTTACACAGCCTAATCCATTTTATACTTTGTATTTTCTACTTTTTTACCAAGTGTAAGAATTTCTACAATGTTGTGACCAATATTTCAGTGATGATCGTCATTTAATTAACAATGGCAAAAATTTACTATGAGACATATTAAATACAATCTGCAAGCAAATCACCATTATTTATACTATTTATTCATAACAGATACACACCTGAAACTATATCCAATGAAATAATTTGAAACAGTATCTGTCACATCTCTGAAAATCCTATGCATATTAATGTATAAATGACTTGCAGTGTTTTAATTTTACAGTAAAACTATAAAGCCCTTATTAAATTTATGTATGTATTTAGAAAACAATATTTGCTAATATGTCTATGCATTCATTTTTATACCTTTAAAGAAATGTCTATAAAGTGCTTCATGTCTATTTTCATGAGTATTTATTTATATGTGCACAAGTTGAAATATTTGCATTCTTGAGAGGCCAAGTAATAAATAAATGGTAATGTAAGACTAACACAAGTGGATATATAGTATTGCAGTTTTTTAAAGAGTAAAATATAAAGAATGGCAAACCAACATAACTGTCTGGTGTCATGGAGGGTAGTCTTACTTGACAGTGATAATCAATTAGAAAAGTGGATCAATTAAAGAAAGCAGGGTCATGGAGCTATGTGGAGAAATACATCCATTGGAAAACATTCTTAATATGGAGATGGATATTTGTGGGACAGAGAGACAGAAAAACCAAGAGCGGCATGATGTTCTTTTATCTTCTCTAACATTTAAGATGATAAATTGCCATTCAACATAGAAAAGGAATGGAGAATTACCTGCTTTCTTTGGTCCTTCTCCTCTCACCATGATATATAACTACAGCATTGCTACTTCTGTAAAACTATCTTTCCTCTGGGCTTCTTAAAACTGGTCAGTCTAAGCAGATGGGAAGGTCTTGGTTAGTCTCTAACAAAGCAGAAGGAGTGTGACTACAAATGAGTCTGCAGCAATCTCAGAAGGACTCCAGGCAAATAACAATCCTGAGCTATGTCAGAAGTCAAAGGTAGAGACACAGTCATATTTGAGTCATGTTTGAATATTTTCACTTCAGCTTTTCTGTTCAGTTGCACATAAAGCATGAGGTCTATTAGTTCAATACGTTGTCACGTTTTCTTTCAGAAGCATACACATAAATGCTTATTCAGTGGTTATTTTCAAGGCCATTGATCATGGACTGATAAAGGATAAATAACACTTCTCCAAAATTATGCCCTTCCCAGAAGGTCAGAATGTGAGCCTGTCTATGAATAAGGGAATCTCAGCTCATAGGCGGTCACACTGAAGTGGGACCAGCCCTTAATCGAATGTTACTGAAAGCAACTCAGCACACATGGGAGAATTCTTTCTAAAGTGATATTCTGTTCTTTTCTAATTGTGTAGGGTGTAGAAATATTCTCCTAGATTTCATGTCCTTATCTTGTGCAGTGTATGCGTAAGTTTTAAAAGTAAAAGATAAACATCAAGACTAAGTTGACACAGATGTGCATGGAAAACTGCTCTTGGGTCTGTCTTCTCACAGTGCCATACATTGGAGAATACAAAGTGAAGATAAATGTGTTGAAGTGCAGTTGTCTGTTGTTTTGTCGTGAGCTCCCTGTTCTAGAAAAGGACAGCTGTCACCAGCCTGCAGACCTTATGTGTGCATGCCTCAAAAAGTATCCAAGACAAATGGGATGCTGAGCCTATCACTCCCTGGTGTCAAGGTGACTCATAGGTCTTTGACTTATTCTGCAGCTGCCATGCATCTCCTGTATGACTAAAGCAGCAAGAAAGCTGCATATAAGGGTAGCTTCTGGTTTCTCCTTGGGATTCTGATGCAGTATTTGCTTTACTTCCTGTTCTATATTACCTTAATACTGAATCTATAAGTCTAAGTGTCTCAAAATAGCATCATCTGAAAAAGTTTTCATGTTTCTCCATATTCCTCCTAATCTAATGCACTTTCTTTTTTCAACATACCTTCTTCTCTAGCTACTTCCCTAAAATTTCTTGATATGCTTTCCATTACCACTTTCTTTCCAATTGGCCCTTGGATCCCTGGGTTCCAAATTATTTATTTTTCTGACCTCAGCATCATTGGCACAGGGATCGCTTTGAAGAAGGAATTTTAAAATTGAATACCGAGATTATCCTAGTTATAGACCATGCAGGAAAAGAAATATACAAGTTCAAATTTAGTTTTCTTAAGCTAGCATTGTACTGAATATCTTTTAGTTGTTTCAGCTGACTTTTTCTCATGAATGAGCACTATATTTTGCTTGAAGAGCTGCGCCTCTGTCACACTCTCCTGTGATTAGGAAGAGACTGATCATGTGACCCTGTTGTATGGCCAATTCCTTGTTTATAGCAATGGGACCATTTTGATCACACAGTCCAATTTGAAAACATTACATGAGATAATTATTGCTAGTGGTTTAGAATAGATGCCTTTTCTGTCTTTTGGAGTTACTGAAAATGATGCTGTCATTCACTTGAATACTAGAGTGTGGAAAAATTTGTTTACTCCACTTCAAGTTATAAATATTTTGGTTGTAAATAGAATAAACTGAGCAGAATTTTTGAAATAATATTATGCTGAGATAATTCTTGCTTGTACTTTAGAATAGATGTTTCTTCTCTCTTATGGAGATACTGAAAAAGATGCTGTCACTCACTTGAAAATTGTAGCATGGAAACATTTCTTCACTCCAGTTAGAGTTACAAATCTTTTGGTTGGAAATATCATACACTCTGCAGATTTAAGAAACAAAAGAATATTTTCAAACTCTAGGAAAGGACAGCCAGTTTGGTCTTTTTGTCAAATATCATGGAGTGCTTCCTCTATTTTGTTGAAAAAGTAAATATACCTGAATAGGCTCTGTATGTTCTCAGGCTTTTTCTCATGCCTGTTCCATAAATTTCTACAAATTTGTGTTTCTATTTCAGTCCATTGCCTCAAATCAACTCTTCATATCTTTTGTTTTTGGCCATATAAGTTTCAAGATTTACTGGAAAAGTATAAATTTGTAATGGAATATATTCTTAATATCTGAGAAAATACCTGCATGAGAAGAAAGCTCATATTTTGTATGTTTTAAATTTTGTTCAAAATCTTGGAAACAACCCAACTGCTCATCAACAGGGGAATGGATAAAAAATATGTGGTATTTTTATACACTGGAATATCACTCAGCTATAAAGAAAGATAAACTAGAGGCTCTAATAGGTAAATGTGTGCAACTAGAGACCATACTCACAAGTGAAATAAATCAGACTCACACTCAGTATGTGTAAATATCACACTGCTTCTCTAGTGTAAAAAACTGAAAGAGAAAATAAAGTCTGAAAGCTACAATAGATATTATGAAAGGGAAAGAAATCTGCTCAAAGGGAAGGAACAATTGGGATGGGAGAAAAGAGAAAAGAAAGAAGGAATATATGATGTATGATATAAGACATATGACATATGATATACAATCTACAATATGACATATGATATGTAATATAATACACAATCTATAATATATAACACTTATATACTTATCTACTTATATATGATACTTACATATTATATCATATATTTTACATATTATACAGTTTATGTTATATTATATATTGTATATTATATTATATATAATATATATAATTATTTTTATTTCCATCTCCTATATATACCCAATCTAAAATTCCACCTTAATTATATGTTGGACTCTTTTATTCTTTCCTATATTTCTTTTAACAATGTTTTTATCTTCTCTTTATTTCATCGAGTAGAAAATATATATCCTATTTCATTATTATCCCTTTCAGTTGTTTCAGAAAATTTATTTTTTGTGCATTTACATTTTAGTTGTACCGATTTGTGTGCTTTTTCTGTTTTCCATGGAATTATTATTTGTTTTGCATTTCTGTATTTTTGAGTGCTTAAACTGTATACACTATTTTATAATCTCTTGTTAAATAAAAATTCTATCATATGATATTCTTGAGATCTGAACCCTCTGATATGCTGGGCCTGATTAATCTCACATGTGACTGAAAGCTATCTCACCCGCTTTGGAGTGGTAGATCATGTATTAGAATAATCAGAGGCTCTTTCTGTGAAAGCCGCTTATCTTTGCTAGAATGAACTTTAAGTGAGGTTTACATTTGCTTTATCAGGCACCCAGAATGTGTCACCAATCCAGCAAGATCAAACTTTATGTTAATTTCTTAACTTCTGTACGCTGAAGCATATGGGGAGTATACATTTGGCCTATGTGATAATGAACCCACTCAGTTTCTCAATTTTAGTTTATGTTCATATGTACTTGTGTATGTATGCACCCATGTGTGTGTGTGTGTGTGTGTGTGTGTGTGTGTGTGTGTTTTCCTAAACTGAAAGAGTAAGCCTGCCTTGCCATCTCTGTTAGGTAGAAATTTTCACTTCACTAAATGAAACAATTTAAAGTTCTCAAAAATTATGTATGAAGACTTTGGTGCGATTTCTTACAAACTTGACTCAGGACATTGTTTTCATCTTCTTTCTTTTCACCTCTTTTACCTCTTTCTTTTTCTTCTTTTCTTCCTGCTTCACCTCCTCCTCAGCCTCCTTCTTTATTTCATGTATTGCTAGCCAGCTCTGAAGTCAGCCACACTGCTAATTCTTGTAATTCATGCTTTCACTTCAAATTCCATTTTTATTTCTTACATATTAGGATTTAATTTGCTATTGAATTCAGCTAGGACTCACATTATCGATTGTTGCTGCATGTTATCCAACATGTCTAAAGATTTATTTCTGGTGGGATTTAAGTTAACTTAGTCTGCCATCCTGCCAGATTCTTGGGCCATTCATTTGACGTATTATTTTTCATTTAAAGCTCTCAACAACTTTTTAGTGAGTCAATTGCCCATTAAAGCTTCAGTTTTTAAATTTGCAAATAAAGGTGGCACCATAGCCTAAATTTTGGAACTATAAAATGGCAAATTTGGGGATTATGTTTCTAAATCAGTCAGACTAACGTGGTCTGTTTTTCATAGAGGGAGAGTACTGTGTTATTAACTTGACAATCTCCATGGGCCTCTTCAGTGTACTGCTGTACAAATGACAGTGTGGATACCCAGAGAGGAAACATTGTCTACCCATGTCCGAAATCTGTACGATTTAGAGCTCTGAATTGAACAGAGTATTTTTTTTATTTCAAGCACTACAGTTTTACTCACCTTATCTTGTTTGCAATTGACAAAGTAACGACTGCTATGAAAAACAATTTAGGCACGAGAGATTTATGCCATCTGCCGCTGCAGTCTCATGAGCAGGATTGAAAGGCATCATCACAAGCTCCCTGAGTACGTGTTTCAGTTCTCAGATGTCAACACTAGACGCTCCCAACAGACAACAAAGGGGAAAATATAGGCGAGAGATGTCTTCTTTTTGGAAGGCACCCAGTCTGTGTCATTCTGAAGTTCTTAGAAGGGATATCCGTGAGTGTGGTTTAGAAATCAGTAAAAGAGACTGGTGGTGTAGAAATTGAGAATTGTAGTGTAGCCCAATGTACAACCTTAAAGTGTGTGAACTACACTTTTCTGAGAGAAAAGGAAGTATTTTCATTCCTCCTGTGTGTGTCCCCATTTATGGTGATTGACGCAGAAAGTTTTAGTGATAGTTCGTGGATGAAGAACAATATCAGAACAGAAGTACTAAAATTTTAAAAACCACGCAATAAAATCTCTCTTAATAACTTAACATTTATGCTGACACTGATGTCCACAATAAATCCATTATTTTGTGAAGAATTTATTTGAATGGAAATTTGAAAAGCTGTAACCACTTATTACCCAATTGTGGGACAGAATACCTATTAGTGTCATAACTTTCCAGGTGAAAGAAATGTGTTTATAAGGGTTAGCTTGGTGTAGTATGATTATTGAGTAAGGCTTTGAAATCCGGGATTTTACGTACCTTGGCACAAACTGTACAGTTCACACTTGGTGTATCCCAGCAGCCCCACACTCACTGCCTTGCTCTACCTACACTCAGTAACTATTCATTCATTAATTATCTTATTCATTCAATAAATGATTGTTGAATGGGTCCTTGGCAGATGTTATGTAATTTACAAATACTTAGACTGGTAGGAGTGATTAAAAATATGGCAAACATTTAATTTTTTAATATATGTATTACAGTATAAAACACATTGCCATTAATGCCTCTTCAAATACTCCCTATTGCTTTGAGCAAACTGATTCAGTTTTCCTTTCTACTTTCTGGAACTGTTCTGAAAGTGTCTTTCAGAGTGTTATTTGTTGAGCTGGTGTCGCTGTCTCCATGTCCAAGACCAATTCAAAATGTTTATGACAGTTTCTGTCACCTAAAAATATTCCTTTGTATTCTTACCTACTTTATGCACTGGATCTGGTACTGTACGACTTACGACTCTTCCTCAAAGTCAAAATAATCCTGAAAGGTAAACTTCTTCAACTGAGTAAGGATATCGAGGCAGCCACAGCAGCACAACTAAAGATGCTCACGAAACGGAACTTCTAGAACTGTTTCAGAAAGTGACAAGAATGATAGAATATGTGTTCAAAGGGAGAGGAATTATATTGAGGAAGACTAATTGTGTGTGTCTTTTATTGTAATAAATTCCAAAAATTAAACTTTCAGAATATATTTTGATCACCCATTGTATTTTAAATTATCCAATCTTTAACATTGCCCCATTATTTACTATGAGTGTGCTTATTTGGATAAAATTAATCCAAAGTGTTCAGGGCTTGTATTCCAAGAACTGGAAACAAGCAATGAATTTTTAAGATGACTCCATGGAAAATGTAGACATTTTGAAATATACTCTACTTGGTGGAAAAGCTGAGTGGGTTAAATGACAAAGTGTAAGTTTAACAGTGTTGCTATCATCACCTTGCATTGTGAAGGTGGCTCCCACAGCTCATGTCAGTATACTCGAAGTAAATCCACCTTCCCGTATTCCATTACCAGCCTTACATAAATATGTCATGTTTAAGCTAAAACAGATAACATAAATTCTGCTCAGCTAACACACTTTTTGTTGAGACTCTTGGCAGCTTCTAGATATGGGTGGATTGAGATGCTTTGCTTGCCTGAAGAAAGCTTGTCCTGTAATAAGGTGACAGAGACATACAATATTCTGACAGAGAGATATAGTATACTGACATTACACAAACAAGAACACAGTACATCAGCAGCTCTGTTTAATCCTTCCTAATTCCACAGACCCTCAGCCACTCTGCTCTAATCTGCTACGGAGAAGACAATGCATACTTTGTAACAGATTGAGCAGGTAAATACATTGTATTCAGAGAAAATTTGGATATTTTTGCATTTTGGTGATTTGTAAAGTTCTGTTATTAATAAATTCCATGGTCTTAAGCAAATAATATTTTATCTTCACTCATAAAATGAGGATTTGAAATATATGGCTTCTAAAATCACCTATATTTTTACATTTTTAAAATTTCCCATTGGACTTAGAGTTCTGTACTTTAGCATTGTCAGCTTTCTTTCAATTTTTCAAATATGCAAAGCTCTATCTCATCACAGTTCTTTTCATCTAAATGTTCTGCCACATTGTAGATCTCATTTACAATAACTTCTTGTTGATACTGTAACAAATTGCTACACACATGGTGGCTTAAGCAGGAGAAATATGTTACCTTTACACTTAGGAAGATGTGAAGTACTCAGTATCAATATATTGGCAAGGATGCATTTATTCAGGACTGTCTGGAGAAGAATCCTCATCCATGCCTTCCCAGCTTCTAGAGGACACCTGCATTCATTGGCTGTGGTTGTTGTCTTGGTTACAACTCTCTCCTTGCTGAGATGAAACACTCAACCCCTGAAATTAAGGAAGGAAAGGTTTATTTAGCCTTCAATTTTTGGAGGTTTCAGGCTATACTCAGCTGGCTCTAAGGCAGGGTGGCAGGGCACAAGGGGAGCACTTCAAAGGGGCACAAGACAGCAAAAACAGCAAGGGCAAAAAGGGGAGGAGCAAGCCTCTTTTCTTTTCCCTCCTTATACTGTAAATTGGATATCCATCCATTCCCACACCATCTCCATGCCCTCCTCTTCCACAAGCTGAGGATGTTCACGAAGTAAGGACCCTGACCCCTTGCGGTATCACTTTAAGGTTTAAAGTTGAACTTTTAAACTTCTCAAGTTGACACAATGAACAACATCCTAGAGCCCAAAGGGCATGTCCTTTTCACCCCAAGGTGTAGAACTGCTGAATTACTTAGTTAAGCTTCTAGCCTCCTCAAGTTGACACAATATATCAACTATAACAGTTGTCTTCCATATGGAAAGCCAGCAACATCATCAGTGTTTCCTTCAACATTGCTTTGTCTGTGCCTGCTTCTATCATCTTATCACCATGTCTCTCTCTCTCTCTCTCTCTCTCTCTCTCTGTCTCTCTCTGTCTCTGTCCTCTCTCTCTCTGTTTTCATTATCATGTTGCCTTCTCTGACTTTGATTTCTCTACCTCTCCATGATTCTTTTGAACACATCTTGATTACCCAGGAAAATATCCCCATCTAAAATAACCCCAGAATCTTGCACTTACTTTAGCAAGGCCCTTTTCTGTTAAGTATCATAACACATGCCAGGTCACTGAGGTTAAATTTTACTACATACAGGGCCCCATGCCAATCGATGCATTTCACTACCCTTATCACCCTTGACTACCTTCTTTCTTCACATTCACTCCTATTCATCTTGCAGATCTCCTCTGAAGTGTTATTTCTTTCTGGATATTTTCCTTTACTACTACTGTCAAACAAGTATCAGCATGTGTTTTCATAGAACTGTCTTTATCTCATTTAGAGCACTCTCTTAGTTTAGTTTACATTAAATGCGTGAATACTTGACCAAAATATCTTTACAAATATGGAGTATACTTCATAAGATCAGGAAAAAATATTTTACTAACTATAAATCCCAAACCCTATGCCCAATGCCTAGAACTTGGTTCATAGTTAATCAATTTCCTTCTGTGAGTGAAACATAAACAACCATACTCGATATCTTTTTTAAGACTTCATAATTATTGAGAAGGACCAAAACATAACCTTAGGTATAGGGTCAGGTTTTGACATCTCTAAAGATTACCCTTATCAATTTGTATATCAATTACTCATGCCAGTCAATATATTCCATCAAAATATGTTGTTACATTTCACACACTCAGAAAAAGCATATCAACCAAGAACCCAGTAAATTGATTATTACTCTTCAAAAACTTTAACTTGTCTTCCATACAAGTTTGAATTAAGTGAGGTAAATGGAATAAATGCAGCCTTTAGCTTTAGACTATAATTCTACGACATTAAAAATGTACATTCTTCTACCTTAGTTTTAAAAAGACACACAGCTGCTTTTTACTTCTAGTTGCCCTTCTCTTTGCTTCTCACATGTGATGGCTGCTGCAACAAGTTGGGTAACAGATTCCTGTAAGCATTATGCATTATTTAGTGTGAATTTACATACTGTTCCAAGTTTTTTGCAAATGTCCTATAAATACAGGGAATTATTTGACTGTCTAGGCAGAGGAAAAGCAAGTCTGGAAAAGGATTTTTCAAGAAGAAACAGTTTTTCTGACAGTTTTGAATCCATTGTTTCTGCATTGATGTGAACATCTTACATGAATTAAAAGTATGCATTGCACAGCTGTTTTATAAATATTCAATATTTTATATTTCTGTAGTGTTTATACTGTGATATTTTTGTGTATGTTTGTAGTCTCTCCTCCTTCTAAGCTTTATTTCTAGCATTTTGTGTTTAAATTAAATTTAAAAATGTAATAAAATAATCTACGTGGAATTTATCTTCCCAAGTAGCCAACACTAAAATCAGAGATAAAAATCTTTTCAGATGAGATACTGTAAATGCAGAAAGGCAAAATGATGTTGGATTATAAAGGACTTTCAATACCACCAGAAAATAAGTACTCTTGAGAGAAATTAGAGTCATATTGAGAAGTTTCTAGGTAGGGAATTACCAAAGAAGCTTTGAAATTTAGAAAGATAAACAACACAGATAATGTAAAAGAAGGATTGAATAAAAGAATGGAAAAGATCCTTAGGAAGTCATTATATGAACCTAAGCCAGAAATAGGAAAAACTTTGACTTAATTAATGGCAAGAGGATGGAGAGGAGAAAGTAGTACTGGAAAAGTTTGGGGTGGAAAACTTTTGATTTCATGTAAAGTTCATTGCCATCTTAAGCCAATGGGAATGAATTTTAAGGCTTTATTAAATTGGAGTCAATTATATTAGAGCAATTATTTCTCAAGGTGATGAAAATATGCGTGGAAAATCAAGGTTTGGTACAATATCTATATTTTAAAAATTATATTAACAGATATGGACATTAAATATTTTTGGTATTTAGCAACAAAGAGAACAACCTCTCACTGCATTCAAGTTACAAACCAGTGCACATTTATTAAATACTCTCATCCCTAACTCTTTGTCTCAGTGCCATAAATGGGCCATTGTTTTGCCCATGCTGAAGCATGTAGGTTGACCCCTGCTCCACACAATGGATGGAGTTGTCCCCTCACAATGTCAAAAGGAAAGATGATCCGTTCTGTATCTAATTATTATAGCAAATATTTTATTGATTGAATGTGGAAGACTAATGAAAAATTCAAATATTTTTCCTCAAATTCTTTAAAGGGAAACGACGATTTCTCTATTTTTCTCATCAACTTGTAGGTAATAGGAATTGCTTATTCTAGAGTGAGCTTTCATAACTCTTTCACTCAGAAATCACTTGATGTGCTGGCTGTGACAGTAGATGCAATAAGGATAGAAACACCGGGAAAAATATGCGAAGTGCCCACATTTCTAATCACTATTGTGTTTAACACTAATTGCAGAATTTTCCTGGCCCAATAGATTGGCTAAGAATGAGTTATCTCCTGTGTGAGAGCTTAAGGTAAAGAAACACAGGGCCGGGGATATATCTCAGAGTTACAAGAGCCTGCCTGGCAAGCTCAAGATCCTGAGTTCGATTCCCAGTACCAAAAAAAAAAAAAAAAAAGGAACGCAAAAGTAGCCTCATCTCTCTGGGTCAATGAAAGGAGGGAATCTTCCTCCAATCTCACTACCATCAGCAGCATTTTCAAAGAACTTGGGCTGTAAAAATGTTTTAGGCATTTATTGGAATAATTTAGTTTATTGGCTTTTTAGATAGATTTCATGTTTAAGGAGGCCGACCTAGGCTACACAGTGAGAATGTCTGCAAATTCAAAGACACAAAACACCTGTAATTAAAAAACATACACTGAAATATATTCACCACCCAACCTGATTAGACTAGAAGATATTCTTTTTGATGTTTTTTAAACTGAGGAAGCAAATTTATAGACACACAGTAAAGACTCCCATAGGAGTGGGCCACCTGAGCCTGGAAAGGAAATTACAACCACAGCAACTAACAATAGAGAAACAGCAGCGCTGGCAGAGGGGATGGATTACAGTTGGAATGAATTATGATGCGGCAGCCAAACCCACAGGGCAAAACAGCCCTCCCCATAATCTAGAGACTAGAAGGACAGCCAGGTGAAGTTAGTACCAGTTTATGCATGACTCACTTGAAGCATCCTCAAAGTAGCTAACTGCAGTTTCGAGAGGTTGCATAATTTGGGGGATTTGACCAAAGATGAAGAAACTCCCTATTACAATTATTGTGGTCTTACTATTGCATAATTTGCGTTTCTTTCATTAAAGACCTATGTGACTATATTTCTTCAAATAATTCACCTTTGTATGTGTGTATGTGTGTGTGTGTGTGTGTGTGTGTGTGTGTGTGTGTTACTTGGGATTGTATCTAGGGGTCCCTTTTATTTAAATTTTGAGTCTTGATATGTTTCCTAGGAGGACTTTGAGATCCTGCCTTAGTCTCCCAACATGCTGGGATTATAGGCATCTGCCACCATGGCAGGCTCAATTGTGTATTTCATTAAAATCTAAAGGTCTACACTTAGTTCTGACCCTTGCAAAAAGAGCTTTTTACTTAAGAAGGAAGCCAGATCCATAAGCACATGCAGAAACCATCTGGTAACGATGTGCACTGGGAAAATGAGGTTTCATTTTTCTCCATCTTTCCTCCTATGGTACTGTGATGGTAATTCTCCAAGGAAAACTCAAGCTCCTTTGCAGAATCTGATATAAGAAAGGGAAGCAAATCAACACAATTTTGTGTTCTAGTGCCATTTTAGACTTTAACTTTCTATTTCCTTAAGTTCTGCCTTCTGTAAATGTTGTAACAGTTACCTATGGTGATACCACCCCATGTTTTGTCAAATGATGATTGGTTACACCCAGTACTCAACCCCAATTTGAAAGTACCATTTGTTCCCCACTTCTGTTTAAGGAAAGAATCAACTGCCTTTTAGAACTAGAACCAGACCTGGAACCAGATATATATAAAAGACCCTGCCCTCCTGCCCTTGGGGATCAGTGCCCAGCTCCTTGCTGGGTGCTGACCTCTGGCTAATAAACTTGCTTATTTCTGCACTCAGCCTCCATGAGTGATTTGTTAAGAAGAGATGAACTCATCACAACAAATCCAATCCCTCAATCATTTCAACACAATGCCTCTCAATTTGTCTGCTACTATTTACCTAGTGTTTATTAAATACATAATTATTCACTAATCCATCCAATGATAGCCTTGACTATTAAGCCATATTCTTTTGACCACAGAATGCATAAAACATAGTCAAATAAATGTTGATGAGAAATATAAACATCTGCAAAGTCGTGGGCTGTGACAACCCTCTTCATCCCTCTTTCATATCTCCTACAGCATGTGATATACAAGAGTAAGCCAAGTGATTGCTCAAAAGAGTCAACAAAGCTGAATTGAATGGTATACTTGGTAGATTGCAGGAACAATCTGAACTGGGTAGCAGTCTTGCTGATGAGTATTACTGGTGTTGTTGGGTGTATAAAATTTAGATAGCAATAAAAATAGTTTAAGAGGCTCTAAAGAGACATGTGCTTTAGTTTAAAGCCCTCTGGGTTTCTAAGTGAATAGATTTGTTTGGGTAATTGTGAGTGAGGATTTTCTTGTAAACACTAGGGACTGTTCAGTTTAATTGTGTTGCATCTGGTGCTGACTCTTGCTTTTTTCCAAAATATTTTCCTCTTTTGTATTGTGTGTCTTGGGTAAATCCAAAGAATTCATGGCTGCATTTCATCTTTTGCTATGTAGTCTGTATTATTTCCATAGCTCCTTTGTTACCTATTTTTCAACTATAATCACTTTCAATAGAGTTGATTGTATGCTAGACTTATTTAACTTTCAGACTGTACTCAAGAAGTAAAAATCATTATAATTCCAATAATATAGAAGAAGAAACTGAGGCACAGAATGTTAAGTGACCCGATAGGCCCCTTTGCAATTAGTGAATGATGGAATTAATTTTAAAATAGCAAAGGTTATATTATTTCTATTAAAACCACCTTTTTCAACTTTTTTTGTCTACAAAACTCTGTTGCATATGTTTCATCTACTGACCATATATAATTTCATTTTTCTATAATGTACAGAAAACATATTTTAACTTCACACTTCTAACACCATATTACTACTGCTCATCTAAAATTTATATCATTTACTAGAAATAGTTATATCATAATCACTAAATAAAGAAGGAAAACAAAGTGATTACATTCTAATGGACTGTTGTTACTCAAAGAAGATTCTGAACTTCACAGTTATTATCAAGATACAAATATATAGAAAGATAGTTTACAAAATGTGAGATGTTGAAGACTGTTAATACCATTGACATATATCCTAATAAAGAATAAGGTGTAGTTGAAATGGGAATAACTTGATACATTATTTAGCATTATGTAGTGCTATGTCTACAAGCCACAATATTCTCACATTTAAATCATGACTTCTTCTTTACACAATGTGCATAACATGACAATCATGCAACTTTCAGGTGAACACAATTGCTTACTGTGCCATCTGGAATGCTGGTAGACCATCCTCTCACTCTGGATTCATGAAAACATCTTTATGCAACTGACTATAACTTCTAGACCTAGCAGCCATAGGAACTCACAACAAATGGAACGGGCAAGGTGATAAAAGAATACTAGTGAACACTGATAGCATCCAACAAGTTCAACCAGGAGGTTGCCAGTAACATGAACTTCCATTATCTTCTGCTCACATTTCTTGTGCATCAGTTATGTCTTCCCGGATAAAACTTTCTTTCATCTTCACAGTGAGTGTGATTCCCTTGAGCATTACATAACAGTCCCAAACTTAACTTGCTAAATTTATAAATATGTAACAACTTCCTTAAATAATGAACTGTTGTGTAATATTTTATTAGTTTTTATTCTCTTTAATTGTTTGATCAATCTTGCATTCTTACCTCTGGTAATCTGAGCAACTTTGTTGAAGATAATAGTATGTAATATAACACAATCATTAATTCCTATTAATTCCTATTCCTATTAATAGTATGTAATATAACACAATCATTAATTCCTATTAATTCCTATTCCTATTAATAGCATGTAATATAACTCAATCATTAATTCCTATTAATTCCTATTCCTATTAATAGCATGTAATATAACACAATCATTAATTCCTATGATTGTTTGGAAATTCTGTATAGCTTTTATTGTTTTGTGTTGTTTTGCTTTTGTCTCTGTTGTTATTATTTTGTTATTTTTTTAAAATGAAAAAAATACAAGGCCATGAACCATTATCCTGGTGCACTAATATTCAGATTCAAATTCATCTTATTAAAGCAAAGTATGCACTTTGTAGACCCTGTCTCTACCATGTTTACATCAAATTTTGATGGAATTATTTTGTCAACCACCCTAGATTCTTCTCTGTCACATAATAAGGAACCTCTCTTGTCCAGCTGTGAGCCTTATAGAATGAAGGTGATGTATCCTCAAATATTTTAAGATGATTGGAAAGATTTCAGTGATCAGTTCTTTAAGAATCACTTTAATACCATTTTACTGTACATATTAGTGTTATGATTTGCTTACCCTGAGCTCCAATTACACAATCTTTCTGAGTTTTGTTTTTGCTTCTCTGGCTTGCAGATGTTTGATTTCTTTTGTGTGGCATTGGTGCTTCTTCCCTTTTCCTTTTTCAGGAATCAACTCCATCCCAGCTTTTAGTAACTTAGGAAAGCAGTCTTTGTTCCATAAGAGTAGGTCAAGTCTCTGTGCTTATGTATTCTTATACTACCCTACATATTTCCTCCACAGGAGACATTAAAGCAGCAATTACCTAATTATGCAAATCAATTGGTGTATTTTTCTTCTAATAGAGTAAGCCAATGAAAGCAAGACCAAAAGGGGCTGGGGACTTAGCTCAGGGGCACAGTGCCTGCCTGGCAAGTGCAAGGTTGTGAGTTCGATTCCCAGTACCAGGAAAAAAAAAAAAAATTAAAAGAGCAAGACCAAGATATTTTATTCTACTATCTCATCTCTAGTGCCGGCCACAGTGTCTGGTTCACAGTAGACTAGATGGTTGGTGTATGGAAATTAATGCATATACAGATCAATATGCAAATGAAGGAAGGGATGACTGCTTGGGTCACTGTATGTTGAGGAAAGACTACTGTGAAGGTAATCACAATGGTTTTCAGATCTAACACATTACATTTTAAATAAAAAAACTTGAAAAGTAGCTATTTGTGGAGTATTAGGGAGAATGTAGGCAGTCATGTGGAAGCTGCATTTTACTTATTTATTTATTTATTTATTTATTTTATTTAATTTCCTTGCAGGGTAACACCTGTGAACTGTTCAGGCTCGTTAGCATCACCTGGTGGTGATTGCTCGAGAAAAGTGCATGAATTAAGTTCCTGATTGGATGACTGTTCAAGATCTTTTCCCTTTTTCTCTCGAAAATTTGCCTTTGTAAATAATAGGCAATTTTTGTGCGTGTTTTGTATTCTTGTTCCCTCATTTGTGGAACTTGACAATCTGCTCTGCTTTCCCTTTGAATCAGCGCGAAGCGCGCTATCAGTATGAATCATCTGGCAAAGCTCGATGTTGGCCATGGAACAGCAAGAGAGGTTTCAAGGTGAAGAAAGGCAATCACGGAGTTTCCAGGCCCGAGCGCTTGTCATTCCCGTGCCCTTCACCCTCGCTGCTGCTCCAGCACGACACCCCGACAACCCTCCCCTTACCAATTTGCAACTTGCTCACCCGCTTATCTCACATACCCATGTGTTTTGGACATGAGGTGAGGAGGTGGAGGAGGGCGAATGGGAACGTAATAGTAGGCTTGGGAGCGCAGGAGAATTGCAAAGCAAGAAAATAGATGAGAGCAGCAGGAGGCAGTGGGAAGGCCTGCTGCGAGCAGAGACAAGCAGCATTTATATCCCAACCTTATGTCTCCCAGGCCAGTTTTGGCTCTGTATTCTTCCTCACTGTGCTGGTGTTCCCTCCGTCTGGAATGTCCTTGTCACTTGGAAGGCTCGTGTTGTCTAAAACCCAACTTAAAAATCACCTTAGCCTCCCGTGTGAATCAGACCTGCATTGATGTTCCATTTAGTTTTCACATCAATTTCAATGTATTTCTGTACTACATGTGTCATTTCTAGGAGATTGTGAATGCCTGAAAAGAAAGGTTGTGGATTCTTTAATGTGTGCATTCCAGGACAGTGGCTTAGGGTAGATGCTAAGTAAATATTTGTTAAAAGAATGAATGAATGTGATTTAGTTCAGTCTGCCCCAAAATGTATACACTTCAAGGATAGAAAAGCATATGAATATTTTAATACTATATTTATCGAGACATCATGAGATTAATACAAGCTACCTTTGGCCTCTGCAAGAGGTGCTCCAAGTGGTGGCCATTAACTTCACGCCATTCATTATTATGGCAAACTTCTGCTGGATAACCTTGGTCGCTGAGATTGCTGCACATGGATTTTCAATTTCTTCTTTAAGGGCTGGCAGTGCAGTGGGTTTCCTGCAATATATGACATCTTCTAGGGTCCCCCATGTGAGGGTTACACCATCTGTTGAAAAAATATTGCACTATTTTTTATCCTAAAGTGTGTATATAATTTTTGGCAGACTTTATATGTACAAAATAAGTCTTTCACAACATTGGACAGTAGAAATCAAGTGGATTTTGTAGTCAGAGTCTCCATTCTTCCCTAAACTCTATATTTTATGAAATTCCTATAAATATTTGAGCCTCTGTTTGCTCATCTATATAAATCAAATATCATATATATGTATGTGCATGTGTATATGTAAATACATGTTTACATATATGTATCTGTGCATGCACACATATGTACACATGCACACAAATGAATGAATGCATAGGCATAGGACATTTGAAGTCTCCTGAACTTTTAGTATGAAATTTGCATCAGAGCACTCAAGGTTCTGTATTCTTTTCCAGGAATACCCTCATTCCTTCTATTACTAATGAGTCTAATTAATAATCCTCAGGTCCATCATAGCCACAGACCCTCAGAAATGGTGGTATTAAAACTGGTCACTGAAGCAGTGTAAATAACATCTCCACATAGGCGCTGACTTCTGCTTCTCTATTTTCTGCCTATGACCAAGGGTACCTATTTCCTGAACCTTACTTTCCTTATCCCATCAAATGATGAATAGCAATACTTTTGACTACTTACAAAAGAAATGAATACTCACAATATAAATCACAGCTTCCCATCCATAGTGAGTTCTCAGACATTAGTGAGGTTTTTTTTTCCTCATCTGGCATCTGAATAATAATGTTCTAAGCCTCATAATCATGTGACCATGACCCATCCCTTAATTTTCTTTAACCCTTGAGTATGATTTCCACATACAATTTTAGAGAGCCTAGATAATGTTTTTAAGTACTAAGAAAACATGAACACTTATCAAGAGTAAGAAGAACCTTAGGATAATTAAGTTACATACTCATCGACATTGTAAAGAACCCAAAATAATTAGAACCCCAAGTAATTCCTTTTCTGAAGGCTACCAGCCCAGCACACTTCAGGAACAGGTGGAGCAGGTGTAAGCAAAGCCTGATTTTTTTCTTCAAATTCACACAGAAACCAAGAGAAAGAAATAAAACTGCAGCATTCCTACACTGTGCAAGAGAATTGTATTCCATTCTCTAACAAGTATCACTACTTGAATATTAGCAGTAAAGTAAAACATCCCAGTCCTAAAAGGAAATGGCCTCTCCACGTATGGTGAGATAGATGCATTACAGCTGGCTGATGAAATTTAGTCTGCACATTCCATTGTTTTATGTATGAAAGTGCATCTACTCCATACAAAATCCCCTTTAAGATAGCTATGATTATTTTACTAACTAGTAAACAGACTCAGGTTAAATACATGCCAAATATGACACCAAATGGCAGGATATAAAATCACTGAAATGTGAACACACTTTTATATTTGTTATAGGTCCTAGAATGATATATAAGATTTTTAAAAGTATTTGATACAGACTAGAAAATCTATTTGCTCTTTTCAACATGATCCCATTTAATAATCCCCAAGCTACCTGAAGTCTTTGAAGAGTTCTATAGATAATAATCAGTTAGCTCAAGATATTTAAATAAGTATGTTTGTTAGATCTTTAGTGAGAATCACTGGTGTTTCTCTTACACTTTTGTTCATTATAAACTCTTAAAGCCAGCCCCATGACTGCATGAAGCTTTGGGGGGACACCCAGACACAAACCTTACCACTCACCGTGTGTCTCTGGAGGCAACAGCGAGATATTTTTAGTGAACAAATTATCTCCACAAAGACACATCTTTCTCTTCTTTGCCATCACTGAACCTTACACACAGTAGGACCTTCTGATGACTGTTGACGGCTTCATCTAACAGCTCTTGCTTTGAAAGCTTAGTCCATGATAGAGCAGTGCTCAGATGTAGGTCTTTGGGAGGTGATTCACTCATGTGGGTTGTCACCTCCCGAATGCACTGATACATTGATTGACAGAGATGGATGGGCGTTTGGGAAGTGGTGGAAACTGTAGGAGGTAGGGCCTGGATCAGAGTGGTTATGTCCTGGGGGCACACCTTCAAGCAGGTATTCTGTCTTCAGGTTCCTTCTTATCTCTTCTTGATTCCTGGTCACCATGAGCTGAGCAGCTTCCCTCCACTGTGCCCTGGTTGCCAGCTCTTTGTCTCACCACAGGCCAAGAAACTATGAAACCAACTGATTATTCATTTAATATCTTAACTGTGGTCAAAGATACTTAGTTCCTCATTTACATTTATTTTTTCAGGTATTGTCCTATGCTGACAAAAGATTAACCCACCTTCTCAGCAGACCTTTCTTCTTTGGAAATACATGTGCCAAGAAGAGACATTTGTGGGTCGGGGAGAAGAAGGCAAGGTGAGAGGAAACAGAGGTAGAGATCGAGATAGAGATAGAGATGGAAAGGTAGAGGGAGAGACAGAGAGAGACTGTGCTTTGGAGAGGAGAGATCTAAAACTGAGAAGCCATCAAATTGCATTTTGCCTTCTAGATTCCTCATTAGAACTCTAAGTCCAGCTTTTCATAGTAACCAGCTATGGGAAAATACTATGTGACAAAAGCGCTATCAAAATATACAAATACTAAAAATGTGCAGTCTAAAGTTTCCACTGTAATTATGCGGGTATACAAATCAGCAAAAGCAGCTGTTGGGGGGAGTTGCACTTCATTGACTTCAGATTAGCAAAGATTTGAAAAGATATTCATTGACTGTGACACTGCGCTGTCTTTTTCATCCCTGAAAGACCGTTCTGTGAGACACTGTTATGATTCAAATGTCATTCACACTGGAGTAGCAGGAACAAAGCAGGATTTCCAGTAGAAGAAGATCTAATTAAGAGAATAATATTTGCTTATTGTCAGCGCCTAATTAGTTTCCCCTGTATTCATGTTTATAAAGGTGGCTCTGTTATAATTACAGTTCAACAAGCAGTAGTTATGTAATATGTCTCATTGTAGAAAATATAGCTAAGATACTTGAAGATCTCCTTTCTTCTTTATACACACCAATACGCACACAATAGAGATATCAAATGGTTACATTTCACTCCTTTTTCTTCACAATGTGAGACACACACTAATAAGTTCAGTGAAGAGGGAAAAATGTGCTATTATTTTACCATTCAATGAATCTTCCTCTTGTGGCATATAGCCTGTGAATATAGGAGGTTATTAGAAGTTCACTGTATGTTGTATCTTTAAAATGATATTTCTAATCCTTCCTTGCACATACTCTCTGCACTTAGAAATGGATAAAACTGACAAAGACACGGTTGCAAATTACTTCTAAAAGCCTTGAAATATAATGATATTCTGTGTTAATGGGTGAGATAAGCAGGGATCAAAGACAATTAAATTATTTTCTGTGCTTAGATCTTGAAAGAGAATTTTGATCACACCAATTCTCTTGCACTTGTCTTTAAGAAATTTTGTTAAATTTCGTCAGAAACACATAGGACCCTCTACATTAGATACCTCCAAAATTTCTATCTTTGTTTCCATGTTTCTTTAATGTCACAAATGAAATAGTTTAGGAAAATAGCAAATGAAGATAGTGCTAGGTGGTGTCACAAATCAGTATTAACATTTCAGTGGCTTAAACAAACAGAATTTTATGTTTTTTTTATTTGTGAAACTATAAAATGAGGATATTCCTGTTTTGTTCATGACTGGTCTTCACACTGGTGATTCAGGCACCTGTCTGATCTCAGGCCCAAGGCTCTCATCTTGTGCTTCTAACTAAGATCAACAAAATGAACAAAAAAATAAACAAACTTCCAAAATTTCTGGCCCAGGGGTGGCATATATCACCTAAAATTTCTTTGAGCTGATAAAAACTGAATGTCAAGACATGTGTCTTGGAACCGTAGTTCGTTGCTGGGAAACATTCTCCCATTGACAATTCCAGATTACAAAACAGGAAACACAAATTCTGTGCATGAACCATACTTTTTACACAATTATTAGGGAGGATGCTGCTGCATCACTTTCAGCCACTGTATTTGGTGAATTTTCATGCAAACGTCAAACTGTCTTCAAGCATTATTTCTCTTGGCAATCATTTGGGTTCTTCCAAATCAAGAAAAGGAAATTGCCTCTTCCTTGTAAATATGATATCTATAAGTATTTTAACATGTGGTAAAATGTTCATATATAATTACTTAATTAGCTGTCTTTTTGGTCATTTTTGTGTCATTTCTATGCCTTTTTTCCACTCATACTGCCTGAGCTCTTTAATTTTCCTTCACTGTTTCAATTACTGTTTATGTCTTGATGATGCCCACATTTATGTATCTATTGTAATGCTTTTGTTCTACATCTTTAGGACCATATATCAATATCTATAGAGAGATATTTAATTGATGGTACTGTTTATTGTTGGATCCAAACCGCTACAAAATGTAATGCAAAAAGTAGTCATTTTAATGTCTTCAGGGCTTGGTGGATCAGTATTCTCTGCAGTGATCAAAAGTGGGATCTAATCTGTGATCCAGAGTGAAAGGGGTCCCCAGCTAGGCTGTGGTGGATTAACTAATGGTCAGCTTGTAAAACTCAGGTGAACTGAATCAGCGTGGTGCTGGGTGTGGAAGGCCCACCTGAGGATTGTTGACAACAGCATAAAAGGAGAACTTGAGGGTAAGATGGCGTGCTGTTGATCCTCCAGGAGAAGCTTGTCATGCTGGCTTTCCTGGTATGAACTGGGCTGTTCACATGGTCAGAGGAGCTCGGGTCCTCGCTGTCACTGAGGATGGCTGCGGTTCTTTTCCAAGGAGCTCTGGTCCTTACTGTGAGTGTCACTTCCTGGCTCCAGTGCAGATTCCTCAGCCTGCTGGCACAGACTTTCTCACTTTCACCACCAACCTTTGGGCCCTACCAGTGCAGATCCTTGATACAGACTTGCGTGAGACATTGCTATGGGTTCTAGCCTTTCAGCTGGACTCGTGGAGGACATTGCTATGGGCTCTAGGTCTTTAGCTGGACTCATGGAGGACATTGCTGTGGGATCCAGGCCCTCAGCTGGATTCTCTGGGTCTCTCGCATGCAGACAGATCTCTCTCACTCTTTTGCATTTGACTCTTTGGGGGAATATTGTAAAATAATCCTGTAAATTATATGTCCTTTATTAAATCTATTCCCTTGTAAACCCTGACTACAACATAGGCTGACTCAAATTTCTGGGGATAGTGTTTCCACGAAATGGTTCCATGTACTCTTGTCCTCAATTCTGGTTCTCATTTGAGTTACTTTCTTTTCACTTTTCTTTCTATTTTTTTCTGAGCTAGGAATTACTAAACAGGTTTACTCAAACATAATCCATCACATGCAGAGAGATAATTTGCTTCTTCTCCCTCCTCCTCCTGTCCCTCTTCCCTCCTCTCTCTCCCTTTCTCTCTTTCTCTCCCCTCTCTTCCTTTCTCATCGTTATTCTTTTTATAGAGACATGAGTACAACTATCTTGGTTGTAATTACCATCTTGCCAACATCTTGCCTGGCACAAATTCCAAACCCTGTAGGATAAACATGCCATTAAGATAATGGAATGCTTTGTGCTGTGCACTGAGGACTAGACTCTCCCTTAAGTGGTGTTTGAGAAGTTAGTTTTTCAGAGAGCCCAAGTATATTCCACAACATTACAAATTAAATGTCTACTTTAATATATCAACTCCTTCCTCCTGTTTTGGGTTGTAGATATTCTCCTGTCTTGCTACCACCCAAAACATGCCTCTGTTTGTAAATCCCTAACAAGCTGCATTTTATACAATTCTGGATTTTCCCATGTCTTTTTTCAGTCAATTGACACCTTATGCCTTAGGCAGCCAGTTGCCGTACACCTGGTTTTTCTGCCCTCCTCTATGGCATTAAGAATCTCTAGATACTTAGATTTCCCACTTGGTCACTAGTGTCCCTGAGAGTGACTTTCCAGTTGTCATTTCTGTTACTTTCTATGGGCAAACAATAGGATCAATCCAAATTTAAAGCAAAGTAACTATACTTATCCCTTCAAGGAATGTGGAACCATTTTTCATCAGTATAGTCCATACTCTGGTGATAAATTACTCCTAATGCAAAGTATAATTATACCCTCCCCAATTTCCCAATTTTCATCTCATTATACCACTGGCTTGAGTCCAGGATCTTCTAATGAGAATCAAGGTCAGGTGTGTAAGAACCTCTTCACATGTGATCCCTCAGGATGATTGTTCTTGCTCTGGAGATCTTTGAATGGAAGGAATTCACTTTATATCTCGTACATGGCCAGTGCAAAATGGGGCTGCAGTGAGAATGCATGTCCTTGCTTCTTTTCTCTCCAGTGTGCCCCTGATGCTCCATTTACCTCAGAAATAGCTGAATTTGCATTTTAAGTTTGCATTCAGTCCTCAGAAAATTTGGGGGTCCAGAAGTTTAAGATTCATTATTTCTACTTTAGTCTAAAATAACAATACTTCCCCTAATTTGATACTCAAAGATTTTGTGGGTTTCTTTGGAATGTTATTGTTGTTGACTCTTTTAGATAACAGATATGCCCATCAATTTCTCTGAGTCAGGATTTTCTCTATGTTGGTCCTGTGTAAAAGCTACAGTGGGATGATAACATTGAGACTCTTAGAAACTCTGTTTCGTCATGAGATTCTCTGAGTTGTTTTTTTAAAATATTTACTTAGATGGCTTTTTAACTGGCATGAAGCATCTGCCTTACTTGAAATTTTAACAAGTGAGATGATAGCCTGAACAGGGTATCATTTTTGGAGTGAAGTGACTTTTTACTTAGTGAATATTTTGATAGAGATTGGAGATAAGACATAGATTCATTTTAGAATCAGATGAGTTTTTACTTCTTTATAATTCCTCTAAATTGCCCTCAAAAACTTAATAGTTCTTTCATTAATTCAATGTTATCTTATTACCTTTCAACATAATAAGTTGGAAGAAATTAATTGCCATATTTTAATGCATTGCCTATGCATCTCCCAGTTGGATCCAGAAGTCAATTAGGTCCTCCTTTTATTTTCTAAATTTCCTTATGCAAAGGTGTTGTCAAGCCTTCTACGCCATGACCATCGTGTCTTTCCCCAGTCTCCAATAACAGCTCCTCAGTCCTTTCTCAACAGTCTTATTCAGAAATGCCTGGTTTTCACCCAAAAATGTCACATGCTTAAATTTTTTTATTTTTGTGACCTATCAGTTCCAGATGAAATTGTTATTATACTCAACTATTGCTATCTTTAAAAGTATTGCAAAATTAATACCTAGTACAACAGCAGTTTTGCTATGCTCATGAATGTATTTTAATCAGGGATGTGGGTAAAGCACAGTGGAACAGGTGGCATGGCATCTCCCTGCCTATCATTTACACTCTTATCTAGAGTGGCCCAATGAACTGGAGATGGTAAGGAAAACATAAGATCTCCTATTCTCCTTCTTCACAATTTCTGTTCATCCTTTGGTTTCAAGTGAGATTCTCTCTAACTGGGTAAAGATCCCCTTCAGTCTCATTATAAATACTCTACTTTTCCCTAATGCACAGCACTTCTTTCCATGACATGCTCATTGTAATAGCGAATTCATGCTAACTTGCTCTTTTGTCTTAGGAAACTGAAATCTGTGTATAAGGAGAGACCATATGTATCCTTCTAGTTCACCATTATATCTCCACCAATGATACACTGCCTGTTGCATGAGAGGTAGTTGTTAAATTTTTGATGAATTTTGAAGCCATCAATTACTTTTCCTACTGGCACACAGAGATCTCAATGGAAGTCAGTCTCAGACTGGTAGATATGCCTTGGTCCAGATCTAAATATATATGAATTGTACTGAAAATATATGAAGACAGGTTGGCCAGAGGGAAATTTATGTCACACTTGAGGATGAGGAGACCAAGATATTATCCAGTAGAACAGTATGCGAAATACAGTCTGAAAATACTAGAAAGCCAGAACGAAGAGAATTATGTTATGAAAGCAGGGGAACAAAGCAAAATTTAGCAGCACTGAAGCACATGGTCTAGTATAAGGCCATAATTCCACCTACTTTTTCCTGAGGAGAGTTAATTAACATATATAAAATCTTAAAGTATTTTAGAGACTATTTTCAATTAAATAGGAGCTATGATGAACAATTTAGCATCTGTAATGCCAATACCTCTCTACAGTACCCAGGAAGTTATTTCCTTGGCCAGGGTGAATATCCTGGAATTCTTCTGGGCTTTCAATTGGCTGTGAGATGTGGCTGGAAATGTACAGGAGTTAAATCTGTAAACTTTGCTTTTTGGTTTTGTTTTTCTTTTTCACAAAGAGGTTAGGGAGGATAGAGAGCGGAAATGAAATCAAAGAAAAGAAATCCACAAGGGAGGAAGAATAATCAATAAGGACACTGAAAATCTAAACCATTGTTATTTGTTTCTAAAGTGATTAAAAATGCGTTTATTAATTCAGTAATAAATTTAAAGAAAAGAGTGCTTGATATGTAGAGACTTAGAGTTCTAAGGGTATTTAGAAAACTCTCTTATCCACCAAAAGCTCTCTTGGAAATGGTGTCTGAGTTTTTGATACTATTTCTTTCAATTACATGCATAAATAATGTTCTAGTACATTGAAAATGCATAAACTTAAGTCCTTATGTGTACATGATGCACTTATAGGTTATCTGCTCACTAAAGATTTTAGACAGCGGTCCATCTTTGTCCCATTAGTAAGAGAATGCAGTCCCTTAGATGAGTACTAAATCCTCATGCATTATACCATGATTATGTACTGATAATCACACACACACACAGAAATTATTATAGCTCTATCCATGGTTATCTTTGCTGAAAATTAAATGAAGAAAAAAGAACTTCTTGGAAATTTTAGGGTGAGAGAGGTTTACTACATCAGAATCTCCAAAAACACTGCCAACCACCAAGGAGATTAAACAAAATAACTCATCACCCACATCTGCTACAGAACTATAGGACAGGAGAATTCTAAATTTTTTAAATCATAGGAAGCAGGGACATAGATACAGAAAACCAGCAACTCCTGCTTCAGAGATCACACTGAGGCAGGGTATAGGCAGAGTAAACAGTCTACAAATAGGAGGCAAAAGTTGTCCATAAAATAGAACCTTTTTTTCTGTAAGTAAGGTTTACCTATGTCTTTGTTGACATAGGTAAACCTTACTTACAGAAAAAAAGGTTCTATTTGAATTGGAACAATAACTGAGTCCAGTGTCAAGATCTAGTGATCACTGTCCTTGCTACTGGGAATTTCAGAGAAAGTAGGTAGAAAATAAGTCAAACCGAAAAATGATACAGGAAGACATTGCTTTTTGGTAGAAAGCAAACATGGAAACAGGCAGCATATATGAGGAATACATGAAGTAAAGACAGGAAGAGAATTATAAAGCTGGAAAGCATTCCAAGCCTTCTCCAAAGGGTGTCATTTATTTATTCATTTTTTTTTCTGGTACCAGAAATCAAACTCATGACTTTGCGCTTGCCAGGCAGGCACTGTGCCACTGAACTAAATCCCCAGCCCCTAGGGTGCCATTTATTAAAGGATTCTCTTCACTGTGCCAGCAGGAAGAGGTACTATCAAACTAAGAACCCTCATAAGCCACCCAAATATTTCACTCTGTCAAGGCACTATTATTTGTTAATACTTTCCCAGGATAATATGACTTTAAAATCTAATAAAAGATGCCTAATTACATACAATGTGGTAAAAAAACCAAACATTTAAAAAGTTTCAGGTAGGAATAAAATTTCTGACTTTCACTTTTCTTCCTTACTCATTTTCTATTTCTTAATTTTTAAATTTGTCTGCTTTAATTCTTTCATCCCCTGGCCTTGTATCTGTACTGGCATAACTAATCAGCTTTATTAACCTTTAGAGAGGTAACTCTGTGCTATTACTGTTGAATAATTTTCTACGGTTTGTGGAGGTATAATTGATGCAGTTAGTAGCTCTTTACTGTATGTCAATACCTGGTTTGTTGCAGTGTTTATTACTATAAGTATAAAACTCTTTCCTATGTTTCAGGGTGGTACATTAATGGTTCTTATGTATGTCAATATCCAGTTTGTCTTTGATGCTGTTATCATTGCTGATTTGGTTATTATTGACAGGGTAGCTTCATTGTTGCTACTAGTAGGTGTTCTCTCTATGCTAATATAAGGATTGCCTGTGTATCATTAACAGTACTGTACCCATTTCCAGAGTACTGGGTTTGGAACCAATTATATTGCATTGTCCCTTTCCAAATTAATGGAGATGGTTGGATCTGGGGACACAGGCAGAAGCCTATAGTTACCCACCCCCAGAATGCATCAATGAACAGCAGACACTAACTAGTGGTATATCACTAAGTTACATCCCCAGCCCAGTCCTGACTTTTGATTGGCAATGCAGTCTGCTCTTAGGGTTATCTGCTTGCATTGCAGGTCAGAGATAGCAGCTCCCAGCAGGCCTTGGGAACTCTTCTGGTCAAGGGACAAGGTAGTTCCTAACAGTCCTCCATTGCACTCCATTGTCTTCTCCAGGCTATTTTCAGTGTTACCAGACCGGGCTGTTGACCACTTTCATCTAGCGACCTTTGGTTTTATCAGCTGCTGGCTCCTGGCTGTTGACTGCTGCCAGTGCCCATGGCCTTTGGTTTTACCACGGCTCAGTGTAGCAGCTAGGCATCCTCTGCTCAAGAGAGTAATCATGAATTGTCAAAAATATTCCACATAAAAGAGGCTTTGTTAGGGTGTACACTGCAGCATAGAGGAAACTGCGCAGAGGTTCCCCAGCTGCCTGCTGAGTATGCTCAAGTAGGATTCTCATAAGTAGGGAGTGGCTCTTCAAGGACCTGAGGAAAGCTGCAGAGGGCCAGAGCCAGTCCAAGCACTGCAGAACGCAGTGAGGTCAGTGACTGAAGACTGTTGCAAAAGCAGTAATGGAAAATAATATCACCATCTACATGGTGGGCCATGAAACCTCTTTCCATATTTTTTTTAGGTCTCATATAGAGATGCTCTGCACTAATGATGGAACCTCTCAGATTTTAAGAAATAAAAAGAAAATGAAAGTCTTATTTGAGATCCGAGGAATAAATTTGAACCATTCTAGTTCTAAATCAAGTACACCTTGATCAGCCCAACCTAGGAACGTTGTCAAGGTCTCCAGTAAATAACGTTGTCTATTACTGATCCTCAAGTGCTCTCCTGGGAGTTATGACTCATATGCTTGAAAATCTTAGAGAACATTTTTCCCAATTAGCATAAGTAGTATGAACTTCTACTCAGGCAAGAGCTTACAAAAAAAATTGCTTAACTAATAAGTACCCTGAGTGAATTTCCCTGAACTCCTCTCTAGGGACAGAAGTAGTGGTATTTACTGAGTCATTGATGTCATTGAATACAGTCGGAGCCCCCATGTGCTTGCTGAATACCTGCTGGTGTGAATTGCACTTTATTAGGTGTTTTCCTCCACAAAGTTAGTAGAAATAAGCCAACTCACCTAATCTCCCACCAAGCTTCTTCAATTACAAAAAAGCACACTTAAAAGTATACTTTAATTTCTCCAGACTACTATCAGCATCATTTTTTAGGGGTTTAGCTCCAAACATAACTGAATCATGAACCCCATCTAGATTATGACATTTATTCTGGCTAATAAGAAATTTCTTCTTTTTCCTGTATTAACAATAGGCTATTTGTAAGTGTTTTATTTTGTATCCATAACAGGATGTCTAGGGAAAAAATTCATCTCCCTGTAGTATCTAGATTTCAGATATGTGAAATCTCTAGGGCTTTTTATTTAACACATATTCAAACCTATAAATCTTAATCATCAAATTATAAAGGTATTTCACTTATGACTGCAATAGGAAAGGAACACAGGTATGAAAAAGAAAGTAAATTGGAAGCCTATGTTTTACAAATATTTTACATAATCATCACACCTCAATGGAGTAGATATCACAAGTCTAATTTTCTAGATGAATAAACAGCAATTGAAGATCTAGTAATTTACTCTTGATCACATGAGAGTATATGAAAATCTCAAGTTCAGATCCTGGCATAGTCTCTCATCTTTCTTTATTCATCCATTCTTTCATTTTTTTAATCTTCAAAAATGATTAATTTTTGCTGTATACTGTACTAGGGACTGATCTCAGGCACATATCACAGAGCTAAATCCTTAAGTTGTATTTTATGTATTTTATTTTTTTTTTCCAGTTTTGAGACAAGATATGGCTAAGTTGCTAAGTTTCCCCGGATGAGCTCAAACTTATGATCTTCCCACTTCAACCTCCCCAAGTGTTAGGATTGCGGGAACTTGACATCAGGCCCTGCAACCTGTCCTCTTTCTACCACACCATGGTGTGTTGACCAGACTGCCCTTGTGACCTTGGGACTGGACTCTACTTCTGCAGTACTCTCACCATGCACTACCACTTACACAATCACAGATGCACTTAAAAAATACCGATATACTTGAAGGTACTTAAACTGCTGAGGTACACATACACATATATTTCTATTTGCTGAATAAATGAGATTCCTGGAGCTCATAAGTACTCTATTGTTCTTGGACTTGCAGATTGTGGATTGTATTAGGGGACATTTCAGAAATCTGTGTTCTGTAAAAAGTTACATCCAGCCACAAATATCTGTGTGTCCTCATCCTCAGCTCAGAGGACAACTGTGCTTCTCTGCTAATCGCTCGCCCCTCCAAACTGTTGTAATCACACATTTGCAACTGCATCTCTAAATGTCTGGGTCACAGTGAGAAGCAGCTGATACAGATAAATCACTGAGATAACCTTTTGCTGAGGTTGTTAACGTGACTGATAGGAGTCATTATGGGATTTTGAGATCATCATTTTTCATTGGTAAAATGGGATTTTCCCAAGGAGCCACACCAAGCATCCTCTAAGTGAATGGAAGGATGTTTCCCTACGGACAGTGGTTAGTCCTACGTCTGAACATCTGAGCGCTTCAATATCTAATCCTGAGTTGAAGGAATCATGGGCAGGAGTCAAGAAATAAGGATGCCATAAAACAGTGGTCTTCAGCCTTGCAAGTACATTAAAATATCAGAATACCAGATCCTATCTGACTCAGCACATAGCTGAGAATTTGCACTTGTAACAAATTCCCTGATGAAGATGACATTGCTTATCTAGGGCTATACTCCGAAAAGCCCTACAACCAAATAATCTTTGGTTCAGAATACAAGCTCCAGAATGAAACCACCTGTAGTTGAAGCTCTTGCCTTCCACTGAGCACTTCAGGTGAGTTTATTAAAGACTTTGAGATGTTGTTTCTTTATCTAATAAATAGAAATAAAAATAGGACAAACACAATGCCCGATGCATGTTTAGAATTTGAGATATGCTAGGGTGTAATAGCTATTGCTACTTCCCGTGGGTGTTGCACCTCTTGTTTCATTTTTTCCACTCAGAAATGCCATTAATTTTTTTTTTTAAAGTAAAACCTTCAAGGTCTATCCCTGTGGCTTTGATTATAAATATACCTACAGGAAGTACCTAACAATAAACTCGCCAAACTTTAGAGATCTTACACACTTGATTTTTCAGTCTTAAAGTCAGCATAGAGAAATGAAGACCCAGAACACTGAGGCAAACACCCTCTTAGTATTATGTTCAGAGCATGGTGTTCGGTCACTCACAACGTGAGTCATGGGTCCTCAGACAGTTTGCTTACCCAGAAGTCAGTTGCTTGCTCTGACCACTGATAATATATGTATGAATTTGCTTGATTAGTTACAGGTGAGGGAAAATGATATGTGTTTCTTTTGTGTAATTACATTTCTTAAGCTTCTCTTCCTATTAGGCTGCTATAAAGGAGATGAGCACCTAAGTTCACAAGGTCTTGGTAGCCACAAAAATTAGTATTTTCTGCATAAAAATGTACACCCTCTCCTTAGAGAAGAGGAAGGGGTGAAATGCCATAAATGCAAGGAAATGACAAAGTAGGGAAACATTCACATTTTCAAAGTCACTTTCTTTGGACTTTTAAAATTGATATATGTAAACCCCGATGCTTATTTTAATCTCTCTTGTTCCTGTGTGCAAAATCTTCTTTCCCTGTGAAGAATATTCACCCCCTCATATCTGCATATAAAGTACCATGTGAAAACTTTGAGAGAGACATTCTAAGAAATGCTAGACTACTTTTCAAGCCAAAGTTTGGTGGATCTAACAGCAATTCTCTAGCGAGTGAAAGAGATGAACGATTTTAGAAAATTATTCTTTGTGAGAAGGAAGCTTGCAAGAAAGGAGTAGAAGTAGATAAAAAGGGAGGAGAAGGGAAAATGAAATAGTTTAAAAATAATGAATAATCTGAGCCTGTTTTGACTTTAATAATTTAAAATATTTGTTAAGTAAAATTTGATAAAACCAAAAAGGGTAAATTTGCCTTTTATTTATAATTAATAAAATACTGACTAATATATTTATTATATCCTTAAACAAGTCAATCAGGAAAATGTTCAATATTAGGTTCATTTGATTTCACTAGGAAATGAACATCAGTGTCACATTGCTATAAAAGTTATCACAAAAGTACTTTAGTTGCCAATGTGTTTGCTTTAGATGTAATTGTATTATTTTCATGTTTTTATGTTTTCTTCATTGTTAGTGCAACATTTTCTCTCAATTAATCAAACTGCAACACTATCAAAATTTGCACATACAGAATGAGAAATTTCCACACATCTCAATAACTATTTTGGACACTTGCAGTTAAGCACATTAAGATGCTTATTAGTGGAGAGTTGTGGAATGAGCCTCAATTAGTGAATTAGACTGTATTCATTACACTTCACCAAATGCTCATTAACAGATTGTTTGATATTTTTTTCCTGCCCATGCTAGGAAAAAAATAAAAAAAAAAGGGTACTGGGGAACTAGCTTGCCTTAGCAGCAATATGGAAATGAAGTCAAGTGATAGTTTTTTTGCTTAAAGCAGCCTCGCATAAAGAGTGATTCCAGCTTTATTTCTAAGATGTATATTGGAGCTAAGCATTAGAAGGATGGGATAATTCTTCCATGCCACCAGGGGGACCATTTGGCACATTTTTTTAATAAACTCTTTTCTTTAAAATGAAAAGAGCTCAAGGAAGGCGGGTCGATTTCTGTGAAAGCCAGAACTCATTTCATGCTCATTTTAACTCCAGGATGCCCAGATGTTCTCAGGAAACCTGTTATTTTCAGATGCACGGTAATCTAGTACGCTTCCACTCATCCTACTTTGCTTTCACTGTCATTCAGGAGCCGAAATTTTAAAGCTTTTCCAACTTCCTCCTCATGTTCTCTTACACAAATCTTTCCTTTAATAAATTCTCTGCATATTTAATCCCATCTTGATGTCTGGTTCTTGGAAAATCCATGTTAACTAAATAAACAAAAAACATCTCCGCTACCCCTAGCAGATACATGCCTGGAACATACCAGGAAACCACATCAAGCCTGAAAGGAATAAGTCAATGTAGAAAAGGCTGGAAGAGCAAGCAAAAATCTACACAATAATGTAAGATTCATAATCTTCTCCTACTTGACTCCCCAGTTGGATCTTTTTTCTCTGGGCAAAATAGTATAGAGGAGTACTATAAGAGTACTATTAGATACAGAGGCCTACAGTTTCTCCCTTGAAAAGACCCACAGCCTTTTCAAACACTCTAACTGAGTTCTACCAGCTATAAAATTCTATCTCCAATCAACTGTTCTGATGCTTCTCTTTTACAAAAGTTGACTGACAAATTGGTCTTGGATATCTAAAGCAAGCCCTTTAATAAGAAAGTGACCAGTGTGAACAAATAAACACAAAAGAGAGGGGTGAAGATCCTAGAAAACAGTCATGGAAATCAAACATCAAAAATGTCTCAGATGTCATCCTCAAAATGTAAGAATAGTAGAAGATAAACATGAGTGCATGTTTCAGGAAGGAAGTGCTGTGATTTGGATCTTAAATGTTTCCCAAAGGCTATGTGCCAAAGGCTTATCTCTGTGAGACTCCTGGGAGGAGATGAAACCTTTAGGACTAGTGGAAGACGGCAGGACCTTGAAGTCATTCCTTGAAGTGGCATTGGGACATCAAGCCCCACCCCCCGTTTCCTAGCCATCCATAAATGACAGAGATTTCCTCCGCAGCACGGCCATGATGCGCTCAACTTTGCTACCACAGCCTAAAGGGATGGATCTATGCTCCTGGGAACTGAAATGTCTGAAATTATGAACTAAAATATATTTTGCCCTTTTAAGTTGACTTGGATGGGTATTTTTTGACAATGGAAAGCTAGCATAGTAAACCAAATTTAAAAGACAACAAATTGTTGTCAACAACAGATTGGTCATATATGTTTTCATTACAATTTCCCAGCCAGTAAGAAAAGTTACTAGATGCTGGGCATGATGCCATACCAGTGTAACTCCAGTACATGGGAGGCTGAAACATAATGATTACCATGAGTTTGAGGCCAGCCGAGACTACATAGTGAGTTTAGCACCAGCTGGAAGTAAATAGACCCTGTTCCCTCCTCCCACAAAAAATAAACAACAAAAACAAAAAAAAAGTAGCTACTAGAGACAAAATAGAGGCATGAAATAATATAAAAATACTTACCATAGCTGAAGAACATGAGTTTCCATATGGAAGAGACCTCAGAATGCCAAAATTAATGAAAAATGCCTACATTGATGTAATTATTCTGAGATCTTCTAATAAAGATATGTGTCATGTGTAAACGCACAAATTTCAGTTAGTATCACACTTCCTACTTATAATGGAGGGCCGGGGATACTGCTCAGGGGCAGAAGTGCCTGCCTGGCAAGCACAAGGTCCTGAGTTCAACTCCTGGTACAAAAAAAAAAAAATTCTCCTATTTATAATGGAATAATTCCTCCAAACTGTTGTGTAAGGAGATTTTCCACTGAATATCTACACACCACAAAAAGATGACTTTCTCGTGCAAATAAAGAATTTGTTTCATTTTGTTTCATTTTAGAGATTTTTTTCTGCCCAGAAATTGCCATAAATTCCAGGATTTGCTAAAAGTAAACTTCTAAAGTGGTGTTTTCTGTTTAAAAATTCTCTAGAAGAACAGAAAATACTTTGCAGGAATTTACAGAAACAGATTGAGTTCAACTTTTACAACTGAATTTCTCAAGACCAGGATTACACATATTGTGTGATTTGGCGATAATAAGGAGAATCATGAATGCTACATCTCTCCCTGGCCTGGGGATCTGGGGTGATGAGACTGTCCTAGCATGCTGAAGTTATGACCACTCCCATGTGAGAGTCAGGTATGGAAGAGTCACGGGTGTATTCATTGCCCCTTGGCACTGTGATAACTCATTTACTTCCAATAATAAATGACAAAATAATAAACATATTAAAAGTTTAGCTTTTGGTGCTATAGCTTTGTGTAAATTTAATGCAATTTAACAATATTGCATTAAATTGAGAAAATATAAACATTCTTATTAAATACAATAAATATTGAAAAGTGATGTCTTGTTTAATTTACATCAGTTCAGAAAGTCCAAATTACCTTTAGTATTAGGCATTAAATGAATATTTTCCATATTTTGTACTATATAATTGAAAATGTTAGCCTGTTGAAGTGAATATAACATTTAATATGAAAATAAAACAACAGGATTTGTGCAAAACAGAACATATAACCATAATAAAATATAAACATAGTATTATAATGTGAGTAATTATATACAAATCATATCAAACAGACAGAATTTTGACCTTCCAATATAATTATAATTGATCATTGTCTTGGTTACTTTTCTCTCCTTATTGAGACAAAATACTTGACCCCTTGAATTAAGGAAGGAATGGTTTATTTAGCTCACAGTTTGTGGAGGTTTCAGTCTATAATCAGATGGCTCCAAGGCAGAGTGGCACATGGCAGCGGACAACAGTTCTTGGCAGCTGAAAACAGCAAAAGCAACAGTAGGAAAAAGGGAGGAGCAGAGATCGGAACCCTGTTTCCCTCTTTTATATTGTATGCAGGCCACCTCCCCCGGGGGGTGTGGTTGATGTAGCATTCACAACCGTAATCCAAGCATTGGACCATGAATCAATCACAAATTCTAGAAGCCTACCTGCATGACTGCATGAGGCTTTGGGGAGACATCTAGACACAAATCAAAACAATTATGATAAATATTAAACCTTTTAAGACTAGCCAAAATATGAAAAGAAATATACATGACCTCTATACATTTATAGAGGAATAATTAGTGTTTATTGCATTTATTTAAACTTTTATATTTTCTTCTTTTCCCCTCATTTTGTTTTATTCCTACATATTTGTAGTACATAATGCTTACTTACCTGAGGGGGATTATATTATTATATAATATAATATATATATAATGTTATATATATATATAACATATCTTAAAAATAAATACAGTACTTACTAATGTTAACAATGAAAATGGTAAGTTAAAAATAAAAGATAACTAGTGGATTAAGGGGTGTGACCTGGACAACTGTGTGTTTGGGGATATGGGAGGAGCTGACTATGGTCTGTGCAAACGTACATTCTGGGTTCAGGGAGGTTGTATTTATAGGAAGTAGAGTCAGAAGTTGAGACACTTTGGAACAAAGTTTGGCTATGAAGATATAGAATGTTTGGGAGGCATTGTGAGGTAAAGATATATGCAAGTGACATAGTTTTATTAGCTTTCTGCTTATTACTCAATGGAAGAGATGCTATAATATGATAGACATACTTGAGAACTGATACACTTGGGTCCCAGCTACTGGAAGAAACATCAGCATCCAACATTCAGCTTTCAGTTTTTTTCACTGTGACCTTGACTGAAGAGAGTGTCCTCATCCAAGGTCATCTTCCATCCATTGACAGCCCACATCTAATTGGTCAACAGGTGTGAAGTGAATACTGGCCAGCACAATCTCCCCTTTGCACACAAAAACTCTGAAGAGCTAATTGGACTTTCATGAACTCCACAAAGGTAGCAGACAGCAAATTCCTTGCCTGAGGCTATGGCTTTTCCCAGGGAAGTCTGCACTTAGGGACCTGAGACATGAGATCATGGAGATCCAGCCCCTAGTGACAAACCTGGGATATTCTGAGTTTCCATTTGCAGTGGAGTTCTGTGTAATGTTGACAGGTCCTATATTCACCACAAACTCTTCCCTTTCCCTGATGGTTCCCTTCTTTCTTGCCACAGGTGGTACTTCCAAGACCCCTTTCTCACACACCATCTGTATGCCAGTTTTTTCTCAAAATCTACTTCCTGGGACATGAATATATGACCCAAAGACTTTATTAGACTTATTAGCACAAAATAGAAGTGGGAGCCTGTCAAATGACTGGCAAAGTTCACTTCTTTGAGTATGAACAACCAAAGGGAAACGTGAGATTAATACAAGGGGTTAAACAAAAAATACCTTATTGCTTGCTTTTGGTATTTTCCTCTTGGAGAAACAGAGGTGTTAACTGAAAATTTCACAGGCTTCAACCCTCATAATTAGAAGTGGGAAGGACAAAATTGGTGGAAGGGAGAAGGAAAAGAAAGGTAATTTTATCCCTGCTTTTTCTCTTTTCCTATATTTCCTTACAGACTATTTGATCCATAATCATGTTAGGAGTACTCCACAGCCTGCTGTCTATTCTCCATACAAATCTAAGAAGGCAGGAGACTTACCTCTTTAGGGGCTTAACACATTTTTAGCAATCACTGTTATACCTGACATGACAAAAAGTGGTCAAGAAAGATTGCATACTATCATTGAAATGTATCCTGTATGTAGATGAATACTTTTAAAAACATAAACCATTATATTCTCCTTTTAAGCTCAATCTGTCATTGTCTTTGTTTCATGGAGAATACTTCATCCACCTGAAGATATTCTGCTTCGACTGTGCCTTTTATTCATACTTTGCTCACCACTTTTGGCCATGACCTTGCACATGTACGGTGTGTATTCAAATGAATTAATGATCTACTGCACATTTGCAAATAGCTTGTTTCCCTGCCACATATCTCAATACTTGTTATGTCAAAGATGTTCTGTTAATCATTCAACATTCGAAATCACTCTGCAATAAAGAAGTGTTGATTGGAATTGATTTCCAGAGATTTGCAATCTTTGAGAATGTCCTGAAGAACTCTCTTGTCTTCTTCTCATCATTCCACCTGTGACTAAACTAGGGATTGGAGGGGAGGATTTCATTAAGGAAAGTCACATGGGTCTGGAAATTCCATTTCAAGCGATCACTAATTAAATTGCCTTAATCCTACTGAACCTCTCAGCTGAGCAGTACAGCTATTTCATGTGAAATGCATAAGCCTGCTATTTAAATGTCATACTTCTTTATTATTATTTATATCTAATTTATGATCTGGTTGAATCTCTGTAGCCTTGGGGTATGAATATCTCTATGTTTAATTAAGAAACCCATTCAGATTACTGCCACTCCCACATAGAAGAAAGGAGCACAGACAGAAAACAAGCACGCACAAAAAAGAGCCTCTCTCAAGCGATCCTACCTGCAAGCCTGTTAGCAAACTCTTAAGAGCTGGGAAAGACACATGACAGAAGCCATCTAATTAGGAAACCAGCATTCTTAATGTATTAATTTATTTTAAATTATAAAATAGGCCCCTATGGGGGGGGGGATACTTCACTGCATAGTATTATGTTCAATAGGCACACAGATTTTTCTACAGGCCGCTCTGAAATCTCCACAGCAACAAAAGCATAATCCTGATACCCTTGAATTTATTTCCTCATTTAGCAATAAACTGGCATTAAGCCAAATGCCTACACTCAAGCGCTGGAAAGAAAATAGTAATCCTAAATTTGAAAGGGCAAACTTCTTTTATGTATATATGAAAGAAAATTAAGTTAATAATAGTAACCGATCATTGTGGAGGTCATAAAAGGAGGTAAAGAAACAAGCTATTTTTAAAAATATGTCCAATTTGAGGTTTCATAAAAATAATTATAATAGTCACATTATCATTATTAACATCACATTTTTGTCATTAACTCCCTTAACTTTTTTCACTCATTCTATTTTAAACTAGTTGAATGTCTACTATCTCCCTTGTAAATAATGGAAAGTTTATGTATTTTAAAGTGTTTTAAACATGACATGCAGGAAAATGTGGGTATATTTTGAGTGTATTAGCTAAGTTTAATGCTTAAAATAATGCTGAGAGCACTTCAGTGCTACTAAGGGTGTTTTTACATCCTGTTTGCCCATCCTTTAATTCTTTTACACTGGCAATATGGTAAGGATTAGTTAAGCAGCTTTAAAATGTTAGAGGCACACAGGTCTGATCTTAGACTTGATACTTTTTTTTAGGACATTATAAGTCCGTGTTTAATTTTTTAAACAGTTAATGTAGTTTATTGCCAAATTCAGAACTTCCATGGCTTTCTCTTTTTGGAGAAATTAAGTGAAGGAGAATATATGTAGGAACATGCAGTTTCACATTCCATTCATAGTCTATCTCCATTTGTTTGTTTCTTTAGTTTCTCAGGATCGATAACAACCAAGTGCCAATATATTTTTAAAAAGTAGAGAGAAAAAAAAAGCACATCTATTTTGTGTGTTTTCCATCATGAGGCCATTTGAAGTGTGAGATTCTTTTTCTGAAAGATCAACACTGTAGACATCCTTCTGATGACAAACTGTGCCTACTTCCAGATCATGTGGCAGTAAAACACTATTACATAGCTCATCACACTCAGAATGAAGTGTAGGCTGTGAAAAAATATGATTTATGTGTATATTCAACATTTGTTTGGGGAGCCAAACTGACTTCTCTCTTAATTTGTTGCAACAAAGATGATTTCTACTTAATTTTCTGTAATTATCAGCTTTCAATTCCATCTAATAATGTACTTTTATGCAAACAATTTGCCACATCTTGTTTCTGCAAAAATCCTCATCAGTGCCCTTAATTACCTACTGACACTGCCATGTTGTGGTTGTGGACTTTCACACGTTGCCATGTACAGCATGGCTCATAAAACCTAATGAGAATAAGTTCATTAAATTAATCCCAATAATTAACAAACTTGCTGCCTGCTTCTCAGATGTCTAATTTGCGATGCAAACTTGGCAAACGTTTTCGACTGTGGAAGCAGAATTAAATCCAGAAAGCCTTTTGGAGAAATGAAAACTTATTTTTATTAGAAATTCTTCATCAAACAGATAATTTCTTGATTATGTAACAAAGAGACTCATCAGCTGTAAAAGTAAATATAAAATTATATAAAATGTTGATCAAATGAGACAGTGAGGGAAAGAGAGAGAGAAAGAACCTGATGGTAATTACGTCTTCATAGAATGTTCCTAAAATGGGAAGATGATACATTATCTTGTTTTCTTATATCAAAAGTCCATTTTTATGTAGAAAGTATTAATCCTATCCATTCCCAATGAGCACCTTCTCTATAACAGTTGTTCAAATATTTCCCTAAAATGCTCCATTTACCCTAAAGCATTTGTTATATTACCAAAGTATGTAGTGCTTTACTGGCCTGCTTCCTCTTACTTGAGGGTAAAATTTACCTACACACACACACACACACACACACACACACACACACACTAAATGACTTTGAATATTCTCATGTGTTATTCCTAAATCCCATTTAAATCTGAAGTGAAGTAAAAACATCGAATGAAATCCATTCCTCTGCATTCCCGTCCCTTGGAACTTATTTTAAATCCCTATGATAGAAAGGAAATTCCAACATATAGTAAGTGCTTAGATAAGCTGGTTGAACAAATTGTAAGCTAATTCACTAATCTTTTTAAGGATGAATTTATACTATAACTGTTTAATTTTAATAGGTGATTTTTTTCATAAATTTTATGTACACTTTTATGATTTAACTTTTCAAAAGTGAAAGAGAAAAGTATGCAAAAATCCCCTTTTTATTTCTTCTCAAGAACCCTCCTCTAACCCACTACTCTTATGGATGGCATTTGTGTGTGCTTACAATTTTCTCCAGAGCCTCTTTCTTTTCATTTATTTTGTTCTTATCATTAGTTCTTTTTTCTTTCTTTTTTTTTTCAATCCAGTAGGGCTTTGTATCAGATTTGGTTATGTCAGGGAATTCTTAGAGGGGCTTTGATCCAAGAAAGATCTCTATGCCTCAAATAAATAAGGACATCAAATATTCAAGCAAAATTCATAGTTTAATGACAATATCACATGTATTTTACCCCTGTGTATGGATATACTTATTGCATTTGTTTACTTATGTGCCTTGTGAAGTCTGATTTTGCATAACTATCGGGGATTGAAAATTTTACCATAGGTCTTCATCTATTTCTTTATTGGCTGGCTTCATATAAAAAATAATATATGGTGGTATTTAAGGATAAGTTTTAATATTAAGGCATCTAAGTTTTGAATCCTGACTCATATGTGCAAGCTTTGTGGTTAGTACTCCACTGTAAGCATCTCAGATTTTTCCACAATAAAATGCAAATTCTATAGAGTACACTGATTTGATTTGGAAGTTATAACAACGTTTACACAAAAAAGTGCTAAATGATTTGTATCCATATTTAATAAGAGGGTGGTGATTTAATAATGAATCATGATCTGGTAAAAGTATTGAAATGGCCCAGTGTGGTGGCATATGCCTATCATCCCAGCACTTTTGGAGTCTGAGGCAGAAGGACAACAAGTTCAAGCCCACCTTAGTGAGACACTGACTCAAAATAAAAGTTAAAAAAGACCTGGGGTTGTAGCTCATTATAAAGGCCCTAAATCCAATTCCCAGTACTAAAAAAAGGAGGAGAAGGCAACAAACCCAAGTTGTCAAGAAATCCAATGTTATAAATGATCCATTTTGAAGAGTGAGGGATCGGTATATAGACACAAAAATAAAAAGTAATGCTCAAATCTTAGTTTCATAGTGAGCAGAATATCCCCATTTATTACTCTCAGACCCCAGAGTTTTATTAGCTATAATGTAGATAATATATAGAAACTTGTTGAATATAGAA